>NC_091823.1:90599058-90944558 GCF_038994185.2 Dermacentor albipictus
TCGTGAAAATGGCTGGTAGACTATGGAAACTGTCTGTGCGAAGTTAAATGCGGTTGGGCCAAACAGAGCATTTGTAAAAAAAACACGATTCAAGTGTTAAAGCGTGTGATATCGCCGCACTCAGCAGTGCTTGCCACTGTGCCGACATAGCTGTCGGTTGCAACAAAGTTTCTATTTTGTGGAAAGCGGTGGGGGGACATGGTAACTTGGACATGGTACGTGGACATAGACATGGTACTTCGGAGGCCACTCGCTGTAGCGTGGGCATTCTCTAGAAAGCTATCTGCTTTGGGGCCACAGTCTAGGTGGGCCGATTGCTCATAGCTTTGCGTGTGCTATGTTCTCGCCGCCCAGTTTGCCTTTAAGTGATAGACAGCACGAAGGCTGTTTCGCTCGCTGCTGCTGCCACGCTTCCTCACGCCAGTGTTTTGGCAGCGAGTCATCGAGTGTGATGCGGGCCTGTCTGTGCGCGCTGACACCAGACTTGTTAATTTAGTAGACGTAGGTTTGTAAGTTTACACGGCCGATAAAACTAATATCCTTACTTATTACGGATGTTTACCAATTTACTATCGCCATCGATGCTTCGCCTGTCGGGCGAACTGCGACGTTTCGTAATATAGCTAATTCGCACCCCCCACACTATATATATATATATATATATATATATATATATATATATATATATATATATATATATATATATATATATATATATATATATATATATATATATGTATATAGAGAGAGACAGAGAGAGAGAGAGAGAGAGAGAGATATATTGTTTGCGATTTGCGTTCCCACCCCTCAACGCGAGAAATAGTTGGTACGCCACTGGGAGCTAGCCGCGCATTATGAGGCATGCGTCACTTCCGGCTGGTATCAAAAGCATCTACTTTTATGAGCTTTTAATGAGGCATCTACTGGTACTGCAAAACTAAAATTATGCGTGCAGGCTGGTCATATCTACACTATCTGAATGCAGGCCTCTTACGAGGTCCAAAATTTTGTTGCAATAAGGCATTAAAGTAGACTGATGATGATAACAATGAACGCTAATGTAAAAGAATAATCAAGACAGTCTGCGATAGATAGTATGATTATGATACAAGAGAGCGTCGAATGGGGTATCCGATTTCTGAGTGACATTTAACGCTACGGTTGCTGTTTTTCTGCATTTGGGTGTCACAATCTAGGTCACAAGTGCGATGGAGGAATCACGTTTACATATTTTTGAGTGATGTTGGCATAACAATAACGTGATAAACACAAGCCAAACATTGCTATGGAGATTCTGATTATAGAAAAAAAGGGCTAAAAAGCATTACAGTTGAATCTGAGGTTCTAGTCAACTTTTTTAATTGACTGGGGAATACATTTATCATATCAGACATCAGAATATGTCACTGAGTAAATTAGAGTGTGATACAAAACCCACTGTGGGGTACAGACGTACACAATATTGATATAAAAGGCGTTGTAATGTATGATGTGAGTGTACGGAAGAGAAAGCCAATAAATATAAAATCTGTGCGCGATAGCGAATATTCAAGTATTGATTTATGTTTGGGTTAGCGTTTGAGGAGAAGCAATATATTCAACACAATAGGGATTATGATGGCTACAATGTAAGTGGAACCTAGATTCTGCCGCAATGACTTTTAGTCCATGGTTGCAACAGCCGATCGATCAGCTGCTAGCAAAGTGAAATATAACGGAACAAAAGTGCCAAGAAAAAATAAAAAAAAAACACGCTGGAACTGGAGCGAACTGTAGGAGAGACGTCGACCGGGTGATAAATGAGCATTGTCACAGCAGTTGTTCCTTCGCGCAATTCCACACCACAGCATAACCGCGATGCATCCCCGCTGGGGCCCGCCAGCCTCGCTTCGCCGCGAAGATGGGAACAAATGACTGGGGAGGAAAGCCTCGCAAACGAACAAAATTAAAGCTCTGGATGGGTGGCAGGAAATGCCTGATTTGTCCGAACATAAGTAAATGAGTTAGGTGTAAGTGACATGCGCATGCATCTTGCGTAGCTGTTTTTCTTTTCCATCTGAAAAATACGGAGGGAGAAAGGAGGGCGGTTCAAAGCGAGCAGGTCATCCGGTTGTCCACTCCCCACTGTGGGGCAGGAAGTGAGGGAGGGAGAAGGACGAGAATAACACATTCGAACGGGAAGGCTTTGTATTCTCTCTCTCTCTCTCTTGCTTTTCTTTAAAACGCATCTCGTACCTGGTGGTCTTACGTCTCGTACTTTTTCCATTTAAAAGCTTAACGACGATGTTTGAGGGCTACGGAAACAAATGGAGCGTGGCACTTCGCGGACATACGAGTGTCGTGGATAGCGGGTGCCAGTAAACAACGAAACGAGTGTTCTGGTAGCACGCGGAAAACTCTCCCTCGAAACGAGGTCCCAACGAGCGCCGCTTGTAGCCTAGGTGTAAACACGAACGTTTGCTGGCGTTATTTGCTCGTAGCACGCAGCGTTATTGAAGAAATAATTTTCTTTTTACGGCCCCTGCTGAACGCTTTTCCGATTTCCTTCTCGGCACTTTCCGCTTACGGGTGAAAAATAGGTTAAACGTTCTTTTCATTTATTCGGCATATCGTCCAAACATTCTGTTTAGTGCAAACAACAAAATTCTTTTCCACACGGTGTTGGTTACCGTTGTTTCACCGTTAAGGGTGGTGTGTACACCGGTGTTCGGTGAAATTTGAGTTACAGTCTGCTCTTGTTAGAGTGAGGGGTTAGACGCCAACCTGAGTGCGGCTGAGTAGATGTTGCGCGAAAAATGAAATAATAGGAACATGCACCAGAACTTGCCGCAACGGAGCAAGAAATCCACTGTAACGAATATTGGTCGGAGCTGATCTGGAATTCCAGCAGTGTGCCTTCTTCCGTGCGCAAACGTTACCTGTATTTACGCGATAAACTGACTGTGATATATTAAGTTGTTAACATGTACGAACACGCATTTCGATTACTACGTTTTGAGGCCAACAAGCCATGTCCGCATTAGCAAGATTAATCCGATTTATGTGGTGGGCTGAGATGAGCTTGCGATATTGCCACATTGTTGTGACGGTGAAGAACGTGGGTGCACCCGAAAATGCAAGCGAGACTTGAATCACAAGGATATCGGCGAGCGTGGTTGTCGGTCGTCAAATTTAATCTCACTGTTCTAGTCCACCCGCTATTTGTCTTGCCGCCGATCAATGGCAATCTATTGAGAAACCGTAACCGTTAGAAAAGAATACAATTTACGTGTTAAATATTGATTTCATGTAATTTATAATATTGTCAGCCCTAAAATCTTATTACAGGAAGGAATACCATACATAAAAACAGCGCATTGATAAAAAAGAAGAAAAGAAAGCAGAACGTCATCACTGATAGAACACTGTAATTACCATGATTGAGGGGATACATGCATCGCAAGCAAGGGAAGGAATAAACAGCAGCAACAACAAAGGCAAGTCGTATTCGGCAAGTGAAAACATATCAGGTGTCGGAATGTTTGTGCACACCGAATCCTGTCGGCACGTGTACAAGAGCGGGTCCAACATATAAAATACGAATGGGAGAAGCAGTGTCTGTAAAATTCCTTTTGTAACTTGATCGGTTGTATCGGGATACTCTACAATGTATACGATGAGACCTAAAGTATAATGCATGATAGTCGCGTCATTCTATTCTACGGCTTGTTGCTATCACTCCCCCTGATCGTTACCTTAATTTGTTTCGAAGGCACTAGATTCCTTTGTAAAAAGTTTTCTTCCATGTACGTCATTGGCCTGCCTGCTTGCCCGTTGGCCGGCCAACGCCTGCTACTAGCTTCGTTTGCATGAA
Organism: Dermacentor albipictus; assembly: GCF_038994185.2. NCBI lineage: Eukaryota > Metazoa > Arthropoda > Arachnida > Ixodida > Ixodidae > Dermacentor > Dermacentor albipictus. The sequence continues at coordinate 90,602,912 of NC_091823.1, forward strand.
CTCGACGTGAATGGTTCAACACGAGAGCTGACGTATAGCCTGAAGTGACCAGGTCTACATGCATTTGCAAAGCGGGTTGCGCTACCGAAACCACCTTTTGAAAGCGAGTTAACAGAACTCTCCTCCATGATCTCCCAGGCTGACCGACTAGCGTTTACAGGAACACGGCAACCGGTTTGTGGCCTGGCAGTCCGTGTCGACCAAACTTTATCGGGTTCGTGTACATACTGCTCATATCACGCCATATCATGCGTATGTTTCTCTATCATTGTGGCTGAACACTAATACGCACTTGCGCTGAACTGAATTTCATGTCATCCTCATCATCATCATCATCATCATCAGCCTGGTTACGCCCACTGCAGGGCAAAGGCCTCTCCCATACTTCTCCAGCTACCCCGGTCATGTACTAATTGTGGCCATGTTGTCCCTGCAAACTTCTTAATCTCATCCGCCCATCTAACTTTCTGTCGCCCCCTGCTACACTTCCCTTCCCTTGGAATCCAGTCCGTAACCCTTAATGACCATCGGTTATCTTCCCTCCTCATTACATGTTCTGCCCATGCCCATTTCTCTTTTCTTGATTTCAACTAAGATGTCATTACCTCGCGTTTGTTCCCTCACTCAATCTGCTCTTTTCTTATCCCTTAACGTTACACCTATCATTCTTCTTTCCATAGCTCGTTGCGTCGTCCTCAATTTAAGCAGAACCCTTTGCGTAAGCCTCCACGTTTCTGCCCCGTACGTGAGTACTGGTAAGACAGTACTCACGTACGGGGAAATGGCAACCTGCTGACAGGGAAATGGCAACCTGCTCTTCATGACCTGAGAATGCCTGCCAAACACACCCCAGCCCATCCTTATTCTTCTGATTATTTCAGTCTCATGATCCGGATCCGCGGTCACTACCTGTCCTAAGTAGATGTATGCCCTTACCACTTCCAGTACCTCACTACCTATTCTAAACTGCTGTTTTCTTCCGATACTGTTAAACATTACTTTAGTTTTCTGCAGATTAATTTTTAGACCCACCCTTCTGCTTTGCCTCTCCAGGTCAGTGAGCATGCATTGCAGTTGGTCCACAGGGTTACTAATTCATGTAATACATTTCAAATTATTTCAAGTGTAACATAATCGCGACAAATATTGTGCAAATATTTTCGAAAAATTAATTATTTTCGAAAAACAAAATTAGGAAAGACACTGACAAAATTTTGAACGCTAGCTCTTAGGATGTAAAGCATATGATAAGTTTTATGAACCTTCCTGTTAACTAACTTCAACTCAGGCCTCCGGCCGGATTGCCCCGACGCGACGCGTCTCTTCTGCGTCGGTTGTAGCTGGGAGTTGCCTTCACGAAAGCTTAATCAGCACCAATTCTAATGGCTGATAGTCTTACATGTGATGTTTGTGGATGCAAGGAGAACATTGACCACTTATTGCGCCACTTTCCTGAATTTCGAGCACGAAGACAATCTTTGTCCAACACATTGAGGGAACTAGATCATCGTCTTGTGAGGGAACAGACAGTACTAGAGCACCGTCCCCACCGATTGTCGGCTCAGAGGGCAGTGAAGGCACTTTTGAGCTTTCTGAGAATGTATGGTTCGCACAAGCGGCTCTGACTCAATGGCTGTCTGTGCACGTATCTATACCCTATCTTTCTCCCTTCTCTGTCTTCCCCTTCTCTATTCCCCCAGCGTAGGGTAGCCAATAAGACTCTTGACTCGTTAACATCCTTGCCTTTCTTATATCTGCCTCTGTCTCTGTTAACTTAACATTATAGCCAAGATTTTCCTTCGAGGCACACTTTGTAGTAAAGCCATCGTCGTATTTTCTGGTTTGTTGCCATCATTTCTCGGTCTCTTCTCGTTACTGGAAGCGCGTCGATGCCTACAGTGCCGCGCTTGGTACAGCACATGCTTCAGCTTGAGTGCCCGGCTAGCACTGCAGAATGTTGAAAAACAAAATTAAATTATGGGGTTTTACGTGCCAAAACACCGATCTGATTATGAGGCACGCCGTAGTGAGGCACTCCGGAGATATGGACCACAGGGGGTTAGTTAACGTGCACCTAAAACTAAGTACACAGGCGTTTTCGCATTTCGCCCCATCGAAATGTAGTCTCAGTGGTTGGCATTCGAGCCCACGACCTCGTGCTTATCAGCCCAGCACCATAGCCACTAAGCAACAAAGGCGAATGACAGAATGCTGAAGTTATTGTCATTATATTCACCTTCACTGAACCAAGTAAAAAGAACAGCTCCTAGATCGGAGACGTGATTTCTCCATAGTGGACTGGCGTTACCGCGGTAAAGCGAAATATGATGAAAACAAAAGCGTGACAAGCGCCTTTCGTCGACTGCCGGCGTTTTTATTGAGTGTATTCGCCCTAATAAGCGAGTCTCCGTGGTGGCTTAGTGGCTATGCATTGCGCTTCTGAGTGGGAAGTCACTGCTTCATCTGCATGGCGCGCGGCGAGTAACATTTAGATAAAAAGCAAATTGTAAAAAAAAGAGAAAAGAAAAAGAAGACGTCTGTACAATGCTGTTTTCTTTGTGTGCGGTAATCTCATATGGCTAAATCTAGAAGGAGCCCTTCAATACAACCTCCTTCGTAGCGGAGATATTTCTTCTACACGGTAGAATCAATCAATCAATCAATCAATCAATCAATCAATCAATCAATCAATCAATCAATCAATCAATCAATCAATCAATCAATCAATCAATCAATCAATCAATCAATCAATCAATCAATCAATCAATCAATCAATCAATCAATCAATCAATCGTTATAAATAAACAATCATTAACCTACCTTGGTTGCTTAGTGTCTATGGTGTTGCGCTGATGAGCCTGAGGTCGCGCATTTCGATGGGGGCGAAATGCGAAAACAGCGGTGTACTTAGACTTAGATGCACGTTCTGAATTTCCGGAGTCCCCCGCTACGGCATGCCTCCTAATCAGATCGTGGTTTTGGCCCGTAAAACCCCATAATTAAACTTTTTAACAATCAATAATAACTGAGAGCCTGCTAAGATGACCTCATTTACCTGCCACGGCGGCGTAGCTGCTACGGCGGCGTAGCTGCTACGGCATTGAGCTACTAAGCCCGAGTTCACGTGATCAAGACCCGGCCGCGGCAGCCGCATTTAGATAGGGGTGCAATGCAAAAACGCCCGTGTTACATGGGCGTTTTTGCATGGGCGTTTTAACATGCATTGAGTGCACGTTAAAGAAGTCCATGTGGTCGAAATTAGTCCGGAGTTCCCCACTACGGCGTGCTTCAAAATGAAACCGTGGATTGATACGTAATACCCCAGAATTATAATTAATTAATAACGTCATTTCTCATAGCTTTTGAGCACGCTGCTATCTAGCTGGCGCAGCTGGGAATGTGTTCCACCAGCGCCTTCATGATGACGTGCGTTCTTTTAATGCTGCTCCGTGACGTGAGGATGGTTGTACTTACGGCTATACCGTCAAATACTTTTGACCTCATGAGCACAGTAACTGTGATTTCATTGATGCCCTTCACACATTGTGGATGTCAATGAAATCTACAACCAGTTTACAAGAAGACACATAATTGAATGCGGGAGCCTCGACTTTAAACGAGGTGCAAGCTCTGTCTTAACCCTAAGAAGAAACTGTTAGAGGTGTGCAGTTGTGTTTTAATGGAACTAGTATGGAACCTGACAGCAATGTGTAATAAAAAAATATGAAGGAGAGCAACGCTGGATAACGCGAGCATTGCAGGAAACATTGCAGCGAACTGAATCCCACCGCACGACTCAATTTCGCCGGACTAATAGGGTGCGGCCTCGAAGAGCTGCATGCGCATAGTCGTTTTGTCTGGAACGCAATATAACTATCCGCGGTTAACTTTCGCAGCTGTTCGAAATGTGAAAGGCGAAACAAAGGTGTGCAAACGAATCCTCAGGGAAAAGAAGAAGCGGGAATGCGCGGACCGTCATTTCAGCAGAGCTTCCTGTTATTCGCCTCATTTCCCTGCTGGAAACGCACCTGACGACGGACGGGAAAAGGGCAAAAGGTTGCACTTTGGAAATGGCTGCCGAAAATGAAGTTACGGTTCCGTGCCATGTACGAGTGGTCCCAAACATCGTTCCCGCGAGGTCCCTTTGAAAGACGTGCTTCCAATTAGATGGCACGAGGCAGTGGAGCACCGCGAACGAGACTGGTAATGAGAATACAGAGGCGTATAAAAAATGTTTCGAGGCAGTAACTTCTTCTGAAGCGGGTACGTGCTTGTCCGTACGATTCCATTTGCCTTGACTGAAGCTAATTACAACAATTCTCCTTGTTACCGGGACACCTGTTTGGCTCGCATCATCTTATCCTTCGTCGGTGTCTCCTTTGGTTTCATTTACTTGATGCACGTCGGCAGCTTACCTTCTTTCAGATATTCCCGTTACTATATGTTCAGGAAACACGCTTCTTTTCATGTAATTTTAGGGAGAGCGGCCTTACGGCTTAATAAAGAAAAAAATATCTTGTAAATATGAATGCAACCCTGCATCGTGCAGAGAAAGAAAGAAAGAAAGAAAGAAAGAAGGAAAGAAAGAAAGAAAGAAAGAAAGAAAGAAGGAAGGAAAGAAAGAAAGAAAGAAAGAAAGAGAGCGAGAAAGAGAGGAATATAAGGAAGGCAATGATGTTAACCCGACAAGAGACTGGTTGGCTAGCCTACGCTGGGGGAAGGGAGAAGGGGAAGATAGAAAAGCGAGAGAGAGAGAGATGTATAGAGACGTGCACAGGCGATCACTGAGTCAAAGCCGCTCGTGCAAAGCAGACGCTCACAGAAAGCACAAAAGTGCCTTCACTGCATTCTGAGCCGATGATCGGTGGGGATGCTGCTCTAGTACTATCTGTTCACTCAGAGGATAATCATCTGGTTAAGGAAGCCCAATAAGGTTGTGTAATTAGTTATGTTTCCTCCACTCGCCGTAACAGCCCTCTAGACTCGGCTTGAAAGCTTTCCAAGCTTCATCACTATTTCCGTGTTGTGAAGATATTTACGTAAGAGGTTTTCATTCTGTTTGCATACGAAGTAGGTCTGCAGAATTGTACTTTACCCAAGACCCAGGATTGGGGGCTGGCAAGTTTGATGCAGTGTCACCTCACACAATGAGGAGCCCTGCAAATATATTCATTTGTAAACGTGTGAAATAATGAGCATCACGCAAATAGTGGTGTTGTTCTTCATTCTTTCTTATTTATTTCGGTATTATAAACATATACTGAAAAAGATTCATAAAAGCAATTGCGAATAAAAACAGGAGGAAAGAGCTTGTTACTTAGCTGCCTCCAGTTGGGTGAACAGAGCCCGTCATCGGTGGGGTGAAGAGAATTAGATCGGAAATTAAATACAGCGGGAATAAAAAAGAATAAAAAGTAGCGCATCAAGTACAGTACCGCATCATAGTTTTATAATGACTGAAGTACTAAAGTAAGAAACGAATATCGAACAGAAGCCTTTCTGAACCAACGAAGGGCTGTCGTAATTAAAAATGTTGGTGGGACTGTGATTACTGGCACACAGGTCCTAATGAGCGGAGTGCCGTATGCGAGGAGTAGGCATATTTAAGGCTTCTGGATGACTGGGCTCGCAGTAAGTGAAATTACCAAGCAGTGGTAATTAAGAAATGGTACCGTGGGCGCAGGATACTCGGCGTGCGCGAGATATTCTAGCGTCGAAAAAGAAAGACAGGAAGAAAGAAAAACAAGCGAAAGGGGGTGGCGGCAGTACTTAATAAAGGAAACCATTTTTGCCTAGTCACTGACAGCGTCATTGCCGTGCACACATAACACGTGCTAGTGCGAGGAACTTCGTAGAGTTATGCTACTGGTGAAAAAGGTGTGCCAGCAGCGATGTGGCGTCGCACCCGATCTGCTGCGGCTCACAGCTGAGAGTTGCGCAAGGTACGAGGAAAGAACAGTAGATTAAGGACTTCCTGCCGAGCAAGCTGGTTACTTGTGTTCGGTTTTAGATTTGTTATTCTTATCCTAATTGTTTTTTTAGTTTGTGTACCACTAAGAAATTTGGTGAGAACCTTAACGAACGAGAGAGACCAAAAGAAAACTCCCGCCTTGGCGTCCGCTCTGTCCTTTTTCGCCTTTTGTAAGTTTTCGTCCAATACTTATTCTGTCACACAAAGAAATTAGCGCACATTTTTTCGCATCCCTAGAGAACATCCGCAGTGTTCCACTTCATTGCTCGTTTAGCTTTTCGTAGAGCTTTAATGATCTGCGACATACTCTTCTAAAGAGGGGTGCCGCCGACTATACTTTACAGTTTGCACGACTAACAGCCTCTGCGTCTAGTGGGATACCCGCTCGTTTTATGTTCAACCTGCAATACGGTGGCACATTACCCGGGCCATTCGGGCTTTTGTGTGACCTAGACAAGGCGCTTAGATGTGTCGCAAGAAAGAATAAAATCCTGCAGATCCCGCGCCCTGTGGGAATAGATGTTAGGCGGAGCAGTGTGCGGGGAGCCTACCAAGTTAACGAAACGACCATCAGCACAGCAAGACGTAGGCGGTTGTGTCATGGCCTACATCACACGAATCTCATCACATTGATGCCGTGACCTATCGTTTATGTTCGTCATACACTATTGTCATACTATGCCAATTTTGGTACATGCCAAGTTAACGAAACGACCATTAGAGCACCAGCACGTAGACTTCTAGATAAATACTCTCAATGTGGCAAATGTTCGCCAAGAAATGCTTCGGATTTAATAAGTGAAGTGAAAAGCGCTGTGATTGACTACTTTCACTTGCCTCTTTGAAGACACAGAGAGAGAGAGAGAGAGAAAGAAAATAGAATGGCGTATGGTGAGGAGTTACTGTAATTAGGTTTTCGTTCACTCACTGCAGGTTCCATTTGTCAACACCGTCGGACCCCTTAGTAGAGGCAACTCCATCGCATACTTGACGTCGAGCTCTACAAATCTATCGCATTACGCGGTTCGCTCGGACAGCTTTCGCTTCTATTTAACGTAATTTGTGGTTGCTAACAAGCTTGGGCTTTTCTTTAGTCTAAATAGAGATAGAGATAAGTCATAAGGGAAAGACAGGGAGGTTAACCATGCTGAGCCCGGTAGGCTGCCCTCTACGGGGAAGGCGAAAAGGGTACTAAAAGATGAAAAAGAAGATAGAAGTTCACACTTTGCATTGTACACAGGCAGTCAATCAGAAGTAGTCATAAAGGCTGGGGGGGGGAGGGGGGGAGAAAAGCAGAAGGCAGGGAGGCTAACCAGAATAACGTCTGGTTGGCTTGTGCATGTCAAAAAACGCGGTAGCGCCTTTTTGTTGCTTTGTACATCGCAGACGCACGAGGCCATGGTCCCAAGATGTATTCTATGAAAGGGCTGTCACTTGAGTGCGCTAACGCTGTCCGAAGGGCGATTCCCTCGTCTTTGTATAGTATATCGGGCAGTCACATCGGAATGTTTCATCGTTTCGTTTACACCACGAGTGTTGCAGTTGGCACTGTCCGTGGTTCTAATCAGGAATGAGTAGGCGTTCGCGAACTAAACTCCTTGTGGCAAGTGGCGCAGTAACGTTTCTTCCCATCGTGTGAAATCGGGTAAAAGTTGTATAGTTTGATATGTCAGTCGTTGGCATATAGGCGCTGGTCGGTTAACTCTGGTGTATCCCCTATTCTTAGAGTGATAATATGGGGAAGATCGCTGAGGCGTAGCGCTGCATACGTTCTCGACAATGGCATCGAGGTGCTCTTACACCTGCACGTGGCTCACGGGCACCTCTTTCGGCACTTTCATTTCTAGGGATGCTGCAGTGCCCGGTATCCAGTGAAATGCTACGTTGTGGCCTTGGTCCACCGCTTGATCGTAGCTTGATCCTTTCTCGTACGCCGATTGGTGGTGCGGGCCGCGATGCAGAGCTCACAGGGAAAATTTCAGGGCTGCCTTTGAATCACAGAATATAGCCCAGGAATTCGGTTATTGTTGACGCGCATAAGGCACTGCGCTACGGAGGGCGACAAGTTCTGGCCCTGTCGATGTTTTGACGTGGCTGATTTTTAACTTCTTCCAGCTTGACGTCGACGGAATAATGCAGTATATGCAGACAGTGCAATGCCCAAAAACAGTTGGACATCGTGGAAAATGGAAACAAATTGTTGATGTTTATTTCTGGCCATATGCAGAACGAGGCGCATATGTAAAAAAGAGAAATGGTCTTTCCAGTTCAAACCTATTTAGTGTATTATTTAAATATTTAGCACTTGCATTGTAGAAAAAGCATCTTTTTCTCCATAACTCCTATTGGCAAAAACATCATCGGACATATGGTAAAAACCAGTTTTTGTACAGGATCCTATATGTTTCATATCGGATGATTCAATATGGGAGTAATGGGGCATATGAATTTTTTGAATAAGGTGATTTGTTAAACTATCTACCGCTGAAGCTTAACTCCAGCATATTAAACATACAGCTATGGGCTTTGCATTAGGTTGCCCGAACTTCAATCATCATTTTGAGACATGAAACTCAACGTAGCATATATGATACACTGGGCATTACAAGGTGAAAGCCTACTCGTCCCGCATTGGAATGGGGGATACACCCATGTGCGACTCTTGCGGAACTATCGGAACGACTGTCCCTGTCCCTGTGTGTGTGTGTGCTCTTCGTCCATCGTCTTTTTAGCGCCTTCCCTTCAGATCATGCTTAACCAACATGCCCAGCTATCCATCCTATTGTTCCCTGTAGGACGTCGAACGTGAAGCTCTCCGGACAGCATTGAACCGGCTGGGCTCTAGACCATTTTCGGAAATGAAAATCCTTGGACCGTGGTCGTACGCGTCGATGGCACAGAAAGCCACGAAAGCGTTGTTGCAGTACCTTAAGTCGACTGGTGTTGGTGACCGTGTGTATACTCGGTGCGAACTTTCAGATGTGCGCGAAACTGTGCTCTCTCTATCTCCTCTGACTATCGTTTTATCTCTATGCTCATTCCCCCAGTGCAGCGTAGTAAACCGGACGCGCATCCAGTTAACCTCCCCGCATTTCCTTTCTTTTAGTTCTCTCTCTCTCGCGCGCGCTCTCTCTCTCTCTCTAAAAGGTGAAAGGCCGATACAGTTCGACAAGTCGAACTTCTTTTCAACTCTTAGAATGCCCAGGCGCCCTTGTGGTTTCCAGAGAAAAAAAATACCAGGGTAGTTTTGTAGCAGGCACGAAATATAGTATGAATAAAAGGAACGGTAAGACGCTACAATGCTCGAAAATGTTGCCTCTGGTCTACATTCCGAAAGAGAAGCAAAGTGTTGAGACAAGTTAAAAAAGGTGTAGACGATGAGTTCTAAGCATGTCAGTGCATATGTACCGATGGGATGATCCCTGGTGATGGCAAATGCTGTGGCTGTTGGGACGCATCGCGGTAGACGAAGACAGTTTGTAAGTGCTTGGACTTTTTATAGCTTAAGAGCCACGACGCCCGACTGGGGCCGGTACACAATATGCTTAAGTGTGCAGTTTGGCAGAGTTTCGCCTGCAATGTATAGGGGAGAACCTTGAATTATTCTCGGGAGTAAAATGTAGAAAAAGCTAGATGTTAGATCATGTGGCCTAGTTTCGCAGCGCACAAAATCGTCTCAGACATGGTCACGGACACTATCGAGAAAAGTTTGTGCTCACGCTCCAGCATTAGGGATTTCTTTATTAGAGCGAATCTTTCTTTGCCGAGCGTCATGGAATTTCCCGACCGTAGGTGCTAGGTGCTGCTGCTCTCTTGCAGAACAGCTTACATGCGGGACAGCACTACCATGCTTACTACCCTTATAGGTGCTGTGGCTGCTGGCCTTGTTTCTAGGAATTACGCCGGTTAAGGAGTTTGATTCGACGATATTTCCTGCAGGTGTTAATTTTCTCGTGTATTCCACTGTACGAATTTATATCATATTGCAATTTCTTAGGAATAGGTGGCACTTTTAAAACATAATTTACAAAATTGCCAATAACGTTGTTAGTATTCGTGATTAGGAGTTCTACAGAGCACCTGTAAGCGCTGTTTTCTATTAGCTAAATATAGAACTTGCTGCGCACGGAAGCAGTCTTAAATTAGTAGAGCCTTGCGCGATTAGTCTATTACTCTGTTCGCAGCTTTGATGGTGGTGTAAGTTTATGTTTTGTTTACTTGATCCATGTACGCGTTGTATTATTCTCGTCCGTAAAAGAAGATCTTACTAAATTAAAGAAAAAAAATATACAAGTAGTAGGGTTTTCCCAAGTCTGCCTCCAGCTACCCACGGTGCGTCATGTTCTCATTGTTAACCATCGTTTAGTGACCTTTCAACGTGCTACCTAGTTATGCTTACAGTGTTATAAATTCCGAGTCTCTCTGCAAACTGGCTTCATGCTGTGTTATAATTTGGAACACGTACCGTATACGAATAAGTTTAGGAATTGTGAGTGACATGATAGGGGTTTCGGAATATTACTCTATACTGTGTTTTATTGAGGCAGCAGTTAGGAGCTCGAAAGTAGGTTTTCTGTGTCTGTTTGTCCGTCCATTCGTTCACCCTGCATCTGAAACACACTGTGGCAGCTGTTTTGGCCAGTCTGCCTGATAATTTCAAGCTTTTCCTAAAATACATGGCGAAGAAAAGTCAAGCTAAATTAGAATAGAAGGATCCGTTGAACCTGTAGGGGATTCTCATTTATCCAAAGCGGCTTCCTAGTTTAGCGCTTGCAAGCGATGACGTAATTAAACACAGGATGCACAAGTTGAAGGGAAACTGAGAGCGCAACGGCTGCCGAAGGCACAGCAAAGACCATTTGTAGTAACATACCCATGAGCACTGCCATATTTGCTCACGTTACGGCACCTGGCACCGGACGGCTTCTCAGTGTATTGAAATATCCAGAGCAGAAAGGAGACCTTTATACGCGTATTTGGCTTTTTTTAGACATAACCGGGACAACGTGGACTGCAACATTTTGTGGTATATTCTGGAAGGGGAAATCTTAGAAAGCGACTCTATGAACCTTTTGATGGAGATTTACCTAGAAAATTTAATATGCGCTCAATTGGAAGGGGTGAGCCATGAGGAGAATGTTATCAACAAAGGACTGAGGCAAGGGTGCCCTTTAACCCCACTTGTATTTCTGCTGTACATGGCAAGGATGGAAAGGGTGCTAGAAGGAATCAAGACCGAGCTTAATCTCTGATGCAGACAGGCGGTTACAATAGTAGAGCAGCAGCTTCCAGGTTTATTTTATGCGGACGACACTGTGTTTCTTGCTAACAGGCAAAATTGTATGCAACGTCTCACTAATATCTGTGGACAGGAAAATGACACTTTAGGGTCGAAATCTAGCCTGAAAAATGAGGTTTTATGGTATCCAATGAAAAGAGTGAACAGACAATTTCAATGCAGAGCCAGGAAATACCTCGTGCAAAAGAATGCAGTTGCCTTGGTGTATAAATAAACGAAGGAAATAAGTACATAGAAACACAGGGAAAAAATGATAATAGCAAAGGGGAAGAGAAACGTGGCGATAATGGAACACAGAGCGCTACGGAGAGACAACAGGTACGAGGTGTTCCAGGGTATGTGGAAGGGTGTAATGGTTGGAGGACTCACATTTGGAAAAGCAGTTGCTTGCTTGAAATCAGAGCTACAATCAAGACTCGATGAAAACCAGAGGTAAAAAAAAGATTATGGGGCTTTAGGTGCCATAACCATAATCTGCTTATGAGGCGCGCTGTAGTGGGGGCTCCGGATTAATCTTGAGCACTTGGGGCTCTTTAACCTGCACCTAAATCTAGGTACACGAGTGTTTTTGCATTTAGCCCCTAACAAAATGAGGCCACCGTAGCCGGGATTTGATCCCTAGACCTCGTGCTTAGGAGCCCAACACCATACTAAGGGCTAATCTTGTACACTAACCCAAGTACCCAAGAAGGTTGACGGTGGCTCTAAACAGAGGGCCCAAGCACTCGAAAGAAGGCTACAAATGAAGCTGTAAATGGCTAAATGGCTGTAAAGTTGATATGGACTGGACAAGTGTTGTTGAAGTCCGGGGAGTAAAATTTACTTCGAAGAACGAATGCGGAATGTCAAAAAAAAAAGTAAAAGCGAAATTGTTCAGGTATTTGGAGTGCTTAAATTCAGTGGGGGGGGGGGGGGGAGGCGAGTGGGTCTGGCTCGCCCAATGAGGCCCCGTCCACTGAAGGTAGTCCTTAAGTCCCCAGTACAGCAAAAACATTGACTCACAGTGGAGGAAAAGAACTGGGAAGCTTACCAGTAAGTATACGACCGGTTTAGTAAGCAGCATGACAACAAAGAACGTCAAACGCAAAGTCAGAGAGACTGAGACAATGTCCTGGCTGGCGGCAATGGAAAAGAAACTTGTTTTGAGTAAGTACCTGGAGGTGAAAACGAAATCTAGAAAGAAACAATTTATGATTACTCAAAGCGAAGCTATTTAGTTTTCGAAGGGAGATCAAGATGCCTTAGAACGCGTAGTTAAAAAGTGAGGTACATCAAGTAAGAAGAAACATGTGCTTGCTGCGGCAAGGCAAGGGAAGCGAGAGAATATATTTCGTTAAAATGTGAAGATATCTACCGAACTGTCGGTTTAGGCTCCTCTGTCTTTCTCCAAGCCATTGTTTTCAGGGATAGCAGGGGGAAAGCAAACTTCTCTGCAATAGAGATTATTAAAAGCCGATGGGAGGTTTGGTGGCAAAAAAAGAAGGGAGAGCTCAAACAACAGAGATGTGCAAAAACAATGTTCCCAGTAGTGGTTCAGAAAGCTTGATGCTGGGAATTCTTTGTGTGTTTTCTTTTTAGTAGATAGGTAGGAGATTAGGAAATATAACAAGAGTTTGGTGCTGCAACCCAGCACCCCGTTTGAAAGGGGACGCTCATAGCATCCATCCATCCATCCATCCTTCTGATTGGCGTTTGGTCGCTTGTTTACTTGAGCCACAGCCGCCACAGGCACTACTCACACAGCCGCTGTTTCGGCAACCACGTGCGGTAGTGAGTGAGTAGACGACACAAAACTTTGTTTAAAGCCGCAAAGCTACTTTTTTTTACTGAGTAACCCTTACTCTAATAACCAGATACTTTATTGACAATACAAGCTGCAATAGGCGACACAGCTTTGAACACTTTGATTTTGGCCGGAAGTACAGTAGACCACCCGTAGTGGTGCCACACGGCAGCCTCGTGAATGCGTTTAGTCAGACATGCAGATCCGGACGCTCAGTATTTGTTCCCGTGTATTAACTCTTGACCCAATGTTGGCCGAAAAATTGAACAGGCGCTTCTATGGCTCGATAGTGAACTCCACGTCGGGCGTTGGTGCCAGGAAATCCCTTACGGACGATTCTCCGAAGTTTTAATAAGCCATACCGGGGGCGCTTTCTCCGAGCGCAAGCAACAATGGAAGCGTTTCGCTTCATAGAGGACCCAACCCGAGTGTCAGGATATTTACTAACCGTCATCTTGCGCCTATGGCTTGGAAAATACAGTACCACCCTTTCTCCAGCGTGCTCATCGAGCGAGTTTGGAATGTCAGTGCTCCCAAGGTGGTGTTCGCAAGAAAACGATAGACGTTAACCGAAGAAATCTTGAAAAGCAGATGAAGGAAAACTGCGCGGGAACGGATGCGGAATGCCCACTAAAATAGCCGGGTCAGACCGTTTTATTTATTGATAAAAGTTGGGAGGACAGCAACTCAAAATTAATCGATTATTTTTTTTAGCTTTTTCTCAATTATTTTCGTCAGTAATTGGTGTGTAATCAGTTACATTTTGAAAGCAGTAATTGTAATTGGTTACTTTTTTCTGTAATGTGTACAAATCTTGTGGCTGCGTTTCACTTCATTCTGTCACGCATTGCCACACGCGGCAGTTTTACTGAAGCTTTTACCATGCTGTGCACTCTTAGACAAATGTAAACCTTTTGGGGTGTATATTTGCCACACAACAATAATCGTCATCTGCCTTGCTTGCGTTTCCTTTCTTGAAAACACTGCGCTCGCTACTTTCATGTCGAGAATGGTCTGTCATGCTGATAACGCGCATGCCATTCGTGATTTGGAAGTACCAGGCTGGCAGCGTTAAAGAAAGGAAATGCGGGCAAGAGAGATCACGATTGTTGTTGTGTGGCAAGATACGACCCAAAGAGTGTAATTTTGCTTAAGAGTGTGTGGGATCAATCGATGCGCTGTGTTACGACAGTACTGATGAAGGAATAGCTTTTGCTTTTTCTTAATGCCTGCAGCGAATGTGCTTCTGTGCTTCTAGGTGGAGATTCAAATGTTATTTTTTATGAAAAAGCGTGGCATGACTGATGGTAACGCGACATATTACTGAGACATAGCAATAAATCGGTATTTAATTACTCTAATTAGGAAGACTTACTTTATCATGCCCAGAGATTCATCCTATCAAACCTTGACGTTATTTCACTGCACTAGATCTACACAAACGTTTCATTAAAATGATAGGCCCTTGACAAATTTATTCGCGTGCCATATTGAATGCCACGTCCATTGAAGCGAATCATATTTCCTGAATAAAGGGGATATGTACAGATACCGTGTGTCTATCATTCTTTAGACCATTATTCATGAAACGCGCTCCACATGATCCGGGCTCGTACTCACAAAAGTTATCTTGCGCATCTGGCATCCGCGATTGGCCATCGTCGCAGTGATTGATCCTGATGCCTATATCTACAACGAGTCGCAGCCGCCCGAAAGCGAGTCGGTCAGGAAAGTTTCTCAAGTAAGAGAAGCTTTACGAACACGGGCTAAAGCTAAGAGCGCTGTGCTGCAGTACTGTACTTCATTTTTACGACACGCATTGCGACTGTTGTAGACATAAGCTTTATCGAATTTGAGCATTTCCTTTGACTTCGCCATTCCAAGTCCGGACCGAAAGGTTTAGTTTGGTGGAAAAAAAAAGAAGAAAAAGACACTTGTGTTTCGTTGTTCTTTCCCATTTTTTTTATTTTTTCTGCACGCATCAGGTTTGGTCAATATTGAGAGTAAAGTCGAACGAGGAACGAAATCACACAACCAGAATTCCTGTTCAGTCGCAGACGACATGCCACTGCTTCGACGGCACTCCGGCACATCCATCAATATCAACGCAAACTTTCTTGCCCAACAATAAAAAAACCTATCGAGTCTTCGTTTTCGCTCCATTCCGGTAGCTTCCATACCTCGGGCGCACTCGAAAGTATTGCGCTGCTTACAGATTCAATTATTTTGTGTATGTGCATTCGGCCATACATACATACAAGGCACTTTGCGAAGCCGAAGGGCGCATGGTGGGTGAAAGTTGAAAGACACAGAAAAAAAAGGAGTTACGTAGAAATGTATTTTGTTTTCTGCGTCAACTTGCTTTCGCCCGACGCACCCATGTTCATGTATGTGTATTTCTATCTCTATAGCACGGTTCTTTTGCTCAGCTCAGGCTTAACTATCGAAGAGATTTTTTTTGTGTAAATTCACAGGCGGGGGAATTGGGGTGGGGGGGAGGGAGGGGCGTGTTGCTCACGTTACCGATCGGTTTGGTGCGAGCTGATGATGTAGCTGAGCGAGTGCAGACCAGAAATGTTTAGTGTAGAGGTCTCTACGAGCTCTCGCTTTCACCGTGCTATAAGCGTACTTCATAGGCCGTTATTTTTGCTTGTGGTTCATTTTCATTCGCCTTCTACCTCTGGAAACACGCTTGTTCTAGATTATTGGGTGAGCTCAGCACTTATTCTTTGCGTACTTCGTTTCTCCCCACTATGTGGCAGCGAGCGCTCAAGCAAGGAAAGTCGATACAGGGGATCAATACATAAACAGTCTCGTTTCATCCTCTAGGGATCGCAACATCGGAAGCTGTAATTCTTCGTACGGCTGCGCCACCAAGTTCAGCAGGGAGAAAAGGCGCCTGTCAGCACATACTTGAAGGCGCGCTGGAGCGCTGGCAGGAAACCGTGTACAACTCGGAAAACTATATCGCTATGGATGCAAGGCTAGGTTCGGAAAGTAGTTATATTTCGGGATTATACAGGACGGAATACCAAGATACATTCGCTTCAATTTTTAGCTTATTGTCTCAGTATGCAGACACTATTTTGTTTACGCACACGTGCTACGTGTTCGTCACTGACGCGTGAGCCTATCTTTTAGCACCTAAAATATATTACAAGCTTTCATTTACTAATATTTATTATGAAGTAAAGAAAGATGAGAAGGTATGAATGTCTTTTCAGATTGGCTATTCCAACATATCAAGCTTTACACAAAAAATAAAACAGGATTGAAGATGACAATAACGAACAAGAAAACTATAAACTGCAAACACTGTGGCAAAAGTGAAAATAACGCATGTTATTTAATCACGGGTATCAGTACCAGAGGCATGGTCTAGTAATTTGGTACAGATAGCGCATCACGTTGGGAGATTCCCACATGAACCCGTAAGGAAACTTCTTTAAACATCGTAATTTGTCAAAGAGTAGCTTATGTGCTACGCGCAAATGAAAAAAAAAAATCTTGCACTAGAGGTGGACGATTGAGATATAAATGACAATACTGCTGTTGGCCAATTGATAGTTTTCCGTCGTCCTTACGGAGTTGTCAGCATAATGTGAAGCTACCCTTATAGAACAGTACTTTCATAGCTGCTTTTACGAGCCTTGTGCGACTATTAGGTGTCGCCTGGCTGCCATCGTATGTGGGGCGTTAATTAATCGACAAGAGCTGGCAGGAAACGATTATGAGGCTGCAGAGAATTGGCTGTACAAACAATTCCAATCCACAATGCAAGGCATTAACTGTGAAGCCGAGAAAAATATACAGCAACTAAAACAACAACAACGAATATAAAAGAGCTTGTTAGTCGGACATGGAATTTTCTGCGATATATCGCAGGCGTGAGATGGGGAGGAACAACGAAGTCCCTTAAAAAGCTGCATTTATATTTTGCATAAAAGTTATTTTATATTTTCTATCAGCTATACAAAGTTTATCTCATTAAAATCAACATAGGCTGACAAACATGATGACCCGCAGTCTCTCTATTTTGTTCGGTATACTTTGCGATTGCAACAGACGAAAAGCAAATAAAAATAAAACGGGAGGTACTCGTCATTCAAGTTCCAATTGAAAAGTTTTCCGTCACTTCAATCATATCTCGACAAGCCGACAAGACAGGAGCAGCCACCGCCGCCACGGTCAGCCAAGTCCGCGAGGGTGTGCGTAGAAAGCTTCGATTGCAGATGCGATAAAGTCGACGAGAACATAACGAAAGGAGTAGATCGGGGGCGAACTCTTTATAGCCTTTCAATATGGCTAATTGGTATTTGAAAATACATAGCCAGGGAAGCCGTGTTCCAGTTGCAACGCCGCTGGGCACTCTACACCAAAAAATATATTGCACGCTGTGTACGAAGTGCTTCGATTCCAAAATAGTTATGGCATAACGTAGACGTACTATGCTGATTTGCTACTTTAGCTCGTTTTTCATACTGCTGTTAAGACAGAATATTAGGATTAACTTAGACACCATGTCTTCACAGATTATTATTATTATTAGTTGTTTTGAACACACATACATATATACATAGTTTACAGGAAAGGGAAAGCGACGAGCAGGCTGGCAACTGCCACCGGAATGGGCACAACGCCTGCCTACTCTTCTGAAGGGAGGTGACAGCAACACAGACATGGAAGATAGGAAGGAGGGGAGGAGAGAGGAAAGGAAGAGCAACAGGACAAATCTGAAGATTGAAGTAGAACACAGTACACTACGCACGTTGTTCGGCCCAGTTTCGACTCTGCAGCCGGAATTAAAGCGACGCCGCGTCGAACAGCCTCCATAATTATCAATCACATCCATGTCTACTTCGCTATGGGGCTAATTGTGCGCTCCACGATGAGACGCCAAGTACAGCTGCACACAATCACGGTTTCACCGGTAGTCAGTTCACAATATTCACAGATACTGATCTCAACGGTATAACACCTCGTTAATTTTCCAGGTAGCGCCGAACTGACAGCTGGCTGCAAATGAACACAGGGCCTGAAATGAGAGCGTCGGAAATGTTAAGGAAGCGAAGCGTCTGATTCACAAGTTTTCGCTTGTGATATTTCTGGAAACGAGGAGCGAACAATGACATAACTAAGCATTCTAAAATATGGAAACAGGTGCCCCTGTTGCGTTTTTCGTCGCTTCAGCTCATACGCCCTCGCTTCTTCGATTAACAGGGAGACGGAACTCGTGTGCGCTCGGTGTGCGAACATTATAACACGCCTATGTCTAGTCACTCGGCAGCACGTGTGTGCTTACGCGATGTGCTTCAGTGCCCTGTTTCATCAGCGAGTTGGATATTGAACGCGCTCTAGCGCGCGTATACGAGGCGTTCGCCCGATTGCGCCCTCAGGCGCTGGGTCGTCGTTCACATGTGCGTGCCTAGTCAGACAACTCACATACACATACCATAGGTGGCAGCCGATGAACAGTCTGTAACATCTGCTCTCGCCACATCAAGCGGCGGTCCAGGCATGCGGCCTCACTGGAAAGTTGTATGCGTTGTAGATGCGCTCGGAATGTGCCCCGAGGGGAAAGCGGCGCTTTGACTGCAGTGGAATCTCCGGTTTAGACATTTGCGTTGTTGCTAGCCGCGCTCAACGAGGCAGGAAGCGGGTCTACGGAACTAAAGAAAGGAAAGCAAATATTGCGCAAGGTAGGAAGCGGGGAGCATGCGAGACATGTTTTGCAATGAGGCTGTGTGGAAACCATTCTCAATGCCCTCGCAAACAACTGAACGAAATGCTGGCGTTGGCGAAATAGCCTATGAGTGGTTGCTCTAAGTGTGCGCTACGAAAAAACATGTGACAGAGAAACGAGGCACGATAATTTACGCTGGTCGGCGCACTTAGTCGGTCGTTGAAAAAGTTACGAGGGCTGCCGACTTGGCGGCGCCAAATGTGCTTCGCGGAAAGTCATTCAGCATGACTTCTGTACACTGCTCTCACAATCATAACTGGTTTTGTAATTCTTGCCATTGTTTCTTTCTTGCTATGAGTTTCTTTCTGCTGCTAAAAATTTTTAGTGCGCCTATCACTGCTGCTCAGAAGGCAGGTTACTTCTGTTTGTGTCAGAGAAAATGTGTCTGAGGTTGTTTCTTAAGGACGTCACTGAGGTTGGCCATTATACGAGTATATTTTATCGTCGGTTCTTTTAACTCGTTTGCCAAGCAAAAACAAAGACGTTATGTAGGAGCCACCTTCCATCGATTTGGCCTCATGTTGCTGTTGATCCTATGCGGACTTCTGTTGCTACTGTAGTATCCCAATAGCAAAGGCTGTGTTGCACCTTCTCGAACAGCCACCGTCACCGAGCGCTGTGTGAACAGAGCAGGCTAAGCACTAGTTTCAAGGTAGAACGTGCACTTCTTTTGCTACGGAAGTTCCCTAGTAGCCAAGACTGTCTTGTACCTTCTACAACGCCTATCTTCCCCAAATGCTGTGCGACTTAAACAGGCTGACTAGTGTTTTCAAGATAGTAAATGTACTTCTTTTGCTACTGAAGTTCCCCGAGTTGCAAAAGCCATCTTGTACCTCCTCTAACACATATCTTCACTGAGCGCTGCATGACCAGAACAGGCTGAGCCCTCTTTTAAAGGTAGTACATGTACCTCCTTTGCTACAGAAGTTCCCTAGTAGCAGATGCCGTCTTGTACAAGCTCTAGCGCCTATCTTCAACGAGCAATATGTGTCCAAAACAGGCGGAGCACTCTTTTCAAGGTAGCAACAGCGCAAACAAGCGACCTGAAGGAAGGCAGACAGACATAAGCACTGCCTCGCAACCGAGTGTTTATTGCCAAAAATAGTAAATAAATACGTACTCAAGATAGTAGCACTGCGTTTCAACAAAAAATAACAAGAAAGACACATTGGCGCAGAAACCAGAAGCATACATGTTAAAGAAGTCAAATCGCTAGACAAGATCAGTGCAGTCAACGTTTATGACTGCGATCAAGCTCTTTTTCGAGTTTCGTGCTCGCCAGAGTTTGCTCGACTATATAGTCAGTGAACAAAGCGGAACACGCGAAAGCAAAACAGTAAAATGCCGAAATAAAGCTCCGTATGTCAACACGAGCGTAACCTGCAGTCGCCGTTCCTCAGTTTTAAACACAGATGACCGGGCACTGTTACGCGCTAGTGCCGCTTATTGTGATCGACGTCATTTCGCAATATCGCATAACGCGACACTCCCGCTGTCTGTCTACACATTGGGCGCAAGACCTTCTGAGCCGCGCCCCGGGGGCATCTCCTCTTTTGGAGATTATCTGTCTATCCACCATTCTATCAAAGCACAGCGCAAAATCTAATAAATTGCAAATTATTTCAAAGCAACCCCAATGCACATCGCACACATGTTGAAATGCTTATAAACTACCACGATATGCGTAATAAAAAATGCACTAAATCTCTTTCAAATTCGTCTATTAATTCACGAACATTAGTAAACAAGACATAATCAACCACGTATCTAAATGCTCTTTTGAACAACCCTTTGGCTTTGACTCCACTGCACAATTAAGTTTTTGACTTCATAATGTCCCTCATTACAAGAGCCACAGAGATACAAACTTTTGCCTGCTTTCCTTCACGTTCCGTTTTCACATGAGCAGCTCATCGCAGAGATCAGAGAAGTCAACCATCGACTAGTTGACGAAGGACACGATATAATATATCAGTGGTTGCTTAGTCACTGTGGCATACATGGCAATGATCGAGTAGACGCAGGTGCCCGATCTGCCCATGACGGCATAAACTGCGTTGCCATTCCTCTTTCGAGAGCCGACGCAGCGAAAAAACTTTCCGCACTTGCACGTGACCTGACATTAGCGCAATGGAATTCATCCGATTTCACAAGTGCACGCCTCCATACCCTGGACCCTAATTTACAGCTCCGTATTCCACCCGAGCTTCCACGGCGTGACTGCACCCTTCTTGTCCGTCTATGGCTTGGAGTAGCATTTTCAAATGCCTACGGCTGTTATCCGAATGGCCAACAGCCCACTGTGTGACTTCTGCGGGTGCAATGAAACAATCGAGCATCTTCTTAGTCAGTGCTCTCATTTTAACCCACAAAGAGTAGTCCTCTCAGCCACCTTGGACAAACTTGACAAGGGCCCAATGACAGAAAACAAAATCCTTGGAACCTGGCCAACGCGAACATCAGTGCGATCCGCTATGAAGGCGCTGCTCCGATACTTGAAAGACACGGGACTTTCTGACAAATTGTGACTGTACACTGTGTGACGTAGGAATGTACGGTGACACTGCGTAAGACTAGGAACGCCTTTGTGGGCTGCGTGACAGTGCCCACAGAAATAGTTCGTGTGTACGTGCGTGTGGGTGTTTAGGTTCTTTTCCTTTTTTCATCCTTCCTTCTTTCTCACCTATTGTATCCCCTTGCCCCTCCCCTAGTAAAGGGTAGCCGACCGGAGATAATCTCTGGTTAACCTCCCTGTCTTTCCTTTGCCTTTCTGGCTCTCTCTCTTGAACATGGTGGACAGCGCAGGCAATAGGACATGTGACAATGGAACAAGTTGTGCGCTTTTCGCGAAGTTGAACAAAAACCAACCAGCCCAGCCTAGTGTCCTAGCGTCATGTTCATTTACGCCGTTACCGACTTTAAGAATTAGCCCCAAAGAACTGGCCCCAATTAGGTGCAACACTACAATACTCTTTTCACTCTATTATGGCCGCTGAACGGTGGGTGTTGTTGCTGAACAGGGCTCATTGTAACAGTAGAGCCCAATTTTTCGGATGCATTACGATGGTGACGCTCTAGCCACCCTACAAGGTATCGCAGTGATAGTAGTGGCAACGATACTTCGGAGCAGGAACACACGCTGCCTTGTGGCAGGACACTGCGTACTGTTTCTGGCGGAATTTACAAATCACGAATTAACCATTGATCATTAACTAAACAACATTAGCCTGTAACCAATGACATTACAGCCTTAGTTTCTGGGGAGGGTAATAAGGCTTCGATGTCTGACCCAACATTTTCGGTTATAATTAAAAGCAATAGTCTAAAGGTGCGAGTTCGGCTATTTGTTGATTGACGAAACGTTCCGTGAATGTTTGCGACCATTACTTCTTTCTTAGGGTTGCCCAGGCATGACCTAGCCTGTTGTGTGAAGGTAAACAAAATTTTTATCGGATACTTGGGTTGGGTCACGCCATTGGTGAAATTCAGCGTGCAAACAAGCACGACAAGTAATGTCATGCGAACATGGTGCCATCTATGGACATTGTAGTGTGTACATTCGACAGTTTACTCCCGATATAGACTCTAACAAGATATGCCCTCAGCAGGTATGCTACAAACCGCATTGGCTCATAGCAGCGCAGATTACTCGAACATGACGTGAATTTTCAATGATAGGTCACCAACTCCTGACGTTTATTTGTCTTCCGCAAGAAAAAAAAGTATTTTCCTGTCGCCAAGAAAAAAACGAACACTACTTGTGCCGTTAGCTTAGCCAAGTGCGAATAAAAAAAGGCGATCAGATACCTTTAACCCCACATTTCGCGACACTGAACCATCTTTACGGACTCTCGCCTGGCGATTATCTACATCACAGTTTACAATCCTTAGAATGTAAAGTGATTTAGCTCCTAATCTTAAAGTGGATTCCATCGCGTTTTGGCCTCCAAAGCAATAAAAGAGTGGATGAGGCGGTGCGTAAGAGACCCAACTACAGAAGCTATGAAAGTTCTTAAAAAAAAAAGAAAATCCTGAGACATCCGCATTGGCAAGCGGAACTATATTCTTTCCCGCCTGGGCACTACGAGTTTTTCTGCTATATTGTCACTGAACTTCAGTCAAGACTCACAAGACGACTAACCTGGCCTTTAGAAAACACTTTATCATAAGTTATCATTTATCGTCGTGCACAGAATCAGCAACCTACTACGAGCTTTAGCAGACTAGAAGTCAATGTTGGGACTACTGTGCGTACGTGGAATCGGCCGGACACATTTCTGGTAGACTGTAGAGCGTACAGTGAAGAAAGTACCATATACAAAAGAAATGTGGCAACACTATCAAGGCCATATTTGACCCTTACCTATTAATTAGGTCAATGAAACCTCCCTAAAAAAATTAAATTATGGGGTTTTACGTGCCAAAACCACTTTCTGATTATGAGGCACGCCGTAGTGGAGGACTCCGGAAATTTTGACCACCTGGGGTTCTTTAACGTGCACCTAAATCTAAGCACACGGGTGTTTTCGCATTTCGCCCCCATCGAAATGCAGCCGCCGTGGCCGGGATTCGATCCCGCGGCCTCGTGCTCAGCAGCCCAACACCATAGCCACTGAGCAACCACAGCGGGTCCAATGAAACCTCCCTATATTGCAATGAAAAACACTCAATTTCTTATTTGATTACCTTGAATTAGTTAACTGCTTTTCAGAACTCGGGCTGTCTTATTGGCTCTAAGGTACATAATATAAAAGCCAGTGGTAAATCAACATGAAAATTTGTGCAAAATGTTCACCAATCAAGATGCCCGAAGTGAAATGAAAATATGCGTTTGTGTTGTTTATGGTATTTTCTTGCGCTTTTCGGTTTCTTCTGCCCTTCTTCCTTCTTTACCTTCATCTGTTCTCTCCCCCTTTCTTGCAAAATAGCTTGTAGGCGAATGCTTCTAAGTCGGCAAACCCTCCTTGTTTTATCTTGAAATAGTTTTCCATCTGTAGGCCCATTAGACTATGCTACCACGATATCGCAAACACAGACAGCTCTGAACCTGAATAGGCTATTGAATTTCCTGTTTAACGATGACAGAGCCATCCACGATGAATGAACAGGAAAAACTACTGCACGGGAAATTCCGCAGTGGGCAAGCGCAAATACCGAAAGAGAGAGAGCGAGAAAAAAAAAAAACGATGACCGCGATAAATACGAAGGCTGTCGATGATAGGCATTCCTTCCAGCTGACGCCAAACGTCAATGAAATTGGAAAGCAATAAGACACCGCCGAAACGAGAGATCCTTTTGTAATTGCAAAATCGATGCCCGCTAAGACATTAGCCGAGCGAAAGGGTTCGTCCAGTTTCGCGAAAGGAAGATCCGGCTAGGCCGCGCCGTCGACGTTTTGCAAAGTATGATGATAACCTCTGAGCGTAGTGAGCACGAAAGGGATGAAAAAGTAAGCTGAAACGTGGTAGGGGAGAACGTTAGGTGGAGGATGGGGGGAGGAAGGCCACACGGGCAGGGGCGTCTGGAAGAACATAATGTTTTCCAACTGCCAATGTCGGGTTCTTCACGAGTTCCGAAAAGACGCGAACATTTTCGGTCAGACGTGCCACTGCCTTCATTGAACGGGCCGGCTCCCGCAGAAAAGGGATGTTTAAAAAAAGCAAGCGTCTGGGGTGTGCGAATGGCGTTGATCGCCCTGACTGCCGGCGACTTCCGAGTACGTTCTGAGGCGATGGCGCGGTACGTGCATATGCGAACTACGCCACGGTATAGCGAGCAAACTCGCTTAAATTTCTCTAGCGAACTCAAACATTTTTTGTAGTGACTGGACCAAACGTTGAAAGTGCCAACCTTATCACGATCGGCAGTTTTACAAGCTGCGCTGAAGCTGAAAAAGCGCTTCCGAGATGGGCATGATTACATTATTTGGAATCGCTGTTACGTCTGTGGAAACAGTTTCGTGAAATAAACACAGCACAAACATTCCTCAGTGTTCGGAGCAACTTACACCACATGCATACGCAACTTTTTAAGGAAGTTGTCTAACCTATATTGAAGTACTGGAGGTGTGTCTGCATCAACCAGAGCTTGAAGAACTCAGTGAAAGACTCTGTTCGAAAAAAAGCGAACATGGCAGTTAAATAGCAGACATACGTGCTTAGTTACATGCGTGCTTAGACATACAGCAGTAAGTATTCGTTAATGAAACATGTCTTGTTTCGAAAAGTCAGCCATGAACGTGAAAGGCGCGGTGGGAAACCAGGTGAGCAAGTAATAACTGAACGAAGCAGATCCAACTCGTGGGAAACGAGATCATGAAAGTGAGTCAAAGTGAGACAAAAGTTAAATAAATGACAAATGTGTAGCTTAAGACACAGCCATATGATCAGTTTAGGTATTCTTTATTGTGAGTAGTTTGGCAATAACTTGATGGTAGCTTTTAAAGGGGGTCGAATGAAGAATAAGGGATAAGGAATCTGTTTTTTCTAAATGAAGTCGCTCGTGGTTTAAAATGTGGTTGTTCGTGATAAGCTAATATTTTAAAGTGAGTTAAGAGCAAATGCTACGATACAAAAAGAAAGAACAATGGTGGTGGTAGCTTGTAGCAACGGGCCCGCTTCGGCTGTAAGAACCGTCGAAGCAGTTCTTACAATAAAACTGCGGCATTTCACCATGTCCACGAAACCACTCTCTCTTATGAATTCAATAAGAAGACGTGAAGCTTCTTTGCGGGGTGTTAGTGATCTTTCCAGGGAAACAGGGTGTTGCAGGAATGGATGCGGAAATACTTTTTTTTTCGGACTCTCCCGAAGGGTGCCCCTCTCATTGCGGTATTTCGGGCACGACCACATAAAGTGCTTAACGCTTCCGGTCTCGTCGCATACAGGCAGTTCGGAGAATCGATACGCCCCGACTTAAATAACTATGCTGGTGTACGAGCGGATCCTGTGCTTATTCGATAAAGAAGTCAGGCTTCCGCTTGACGAAATCGTGCACTTACGCAGGGCATATGTGGTGGAACCCAGAGCGACGCAAAGTGATTAAAAACGCCAGTTTTTTTTATACCTGGATTACTTTTTGGCGCCTTGACTCTAGGAGCATGAAAGAGCGCTGTGTATGTAACTAAGAAAGAAAAATAAATTTAACTCTCCCACCTTCGTTTCTCAAGTGGGCGTAAAAGGTTCTGCGTACGCATATTAAATGTGACCTAGCTACGCAATATACTAAAATGCGAAATTGAAATATGTCCGTGTTAAGAAAGCAAGAAGGAATCTTCAAACGATGTAAAGAATGCGCATGGACAACAGCAATTACGATTGTTGTTTTCTGAGCACATTTGCTTGATTCTCGTTCACAGGGTTGGCTGATTCTCTTTCATTTTGCAGTGAATTTCACAGACTATATTCCGCGGAATGTGTAGTGGCGCTAGAAGCTCGTTCCCCTACCATATCATTTGCTCCTACATCTCGCTTGCCCGGAGTCCACTTATGGGACAGCCTCGTTGTTTTCATGTCGGGAAGCTGCAGTCGTAATCGAGACAGCTCTTGCTGAAGTAGCGTCATTATTTTTGTAAAACCAGTGCGCGCTGTAATTCACGCTGCTATTTCCTCAGAGGTTTGTAATCGACTTTAACTTGTTTCCTTATAGTCAGTTCATGTATTCAAAGCAACAAAATTGTCTGTCTTGAATGGCGCACTCACGAGCCAATGAGAATAAAAAAAATACATTGCGTGCTGCTTCGAAAACACTCATAGGTATCGTTTCTTTTATGTTACCCATTGCAAATTTTGCTGACAGGTATGTTTCCTTGAAATTGGAAATTTAGGGTGGAAAATATAAAAAGAGTTTTGTGTCTTGCATGAGCCTCTGCAAGGTGAAGGCTAAGCAGTGCGGAAAATAAACAGTGTTTGTGAACTTAAAATACTACTTTGGAATCTGTTAGCAGTATGATAGGGTGTTACTAAGAATGTCCATTCTTGCTACTTTTAGATTTCTCTTTTTGTATATTTGTAGAAAATTTCGTAATTCTCTGTTTGGGACTGACACTGACACTGATCATTTGGGCAGTGCCAAATGATGCACGTTTTTTCTGGCTCCGTTGTGCACGGCATCATGTTGTAGTTTTGCGAGATTCTGCGGGTTTATTGCGTGCAAGCGAAAACGTGCCTCTGTATCTTTGCGCCAGCGAAACTACCTCTATCTACTATACTGCAACGACGATGGCCAGAATGAAGATGAAGCAAGAGCGCCGGTGAACTGCTAGCAGGTCTTTCTATCCGAGCATATATTTACATATTTAACTGTACACAACCTAAATGATGCCTTAGCGCCATACACTGAGCCCGCCGTGCGGCAGATGCACAGTTAGCGGTCACCTGCAGGGAAGATATGCGCTCTCTTCGGCACCTAATTCTACCGATATTGCGCTTACACAAGTGCTCCCTTCTTAAAAGTTTTCTGTGACCTCATAAGCTTGCCGTTTTATCACGTTGCTGTTTGTTTTCCAGCTGGCTCATTTGAGTTAGGTGGGCTTGAAATGGCAGTTTTCGTTATGAGCTGCTTGGTGTACGCATGGTGATGTCTTCAGTAAAACAGTCATGTTCTCCTGTTCGCTTATTAAGACAACGTCTCAACTGGGCAAAACAACCTAAAGTTTGTCGAACGTGACGTCTAGTACGGTGAAAGCATCTGCTCGGGCCTATTTAGTGCTGTTATCGATAAAGATGAACTAATTTGCATTCTAAGGCCACGACATTATATTTCAATGGTTGCCAAGCCATTTCAGAATTGTCGGCAACGACAGCGCAGATTAAGCTGCGCGTTCGGCTCACCAACATCAGCGGGTTCCTGTACCACTTTGAAGAACTGATGATGCGCGACAACTTCAACCACTTGCTCGCCACGTCACGCTTCTACGATGGAATTCATCGGGTTTCACCAACTCAAGCTTGCACTCTCGACTCTAACTGGTGACTTCGCCTGCCACCTGGACTCTGTCGTCGCGAAACAACTTTACTGTGCAGCATGTGATTGGGCGTCGCATTTACAAATTCATATTCATTCGTGATAGGAATTACGAACAGTGCGGCGTGCAATTTGTGCGGGTGCGATGAGACTCTAGAGCACCTTTTGTGTCATGGCCCATCTTTTGACACACAGTGACGTGCTTTAAAAGCGAAGCTCAACCTGCTAGATAATAGAGCGCTCTCAGGAGAAAAGATCCTTGGACCATGTTCTATGCATTCTTGCATGCAAAAGACCCTAAAAGCCCTTCTGCGCTTCTTGAAGGACACTGGATTGTACAAACGTTTGTGACAGTGGAGATTCCTCTGTGACTGACTGTGAATGACTGACTATTATTTTTCTTTTCTCTCCTTATCTATTATTCTATTTCCCCCCTCCCCAAGCGTTGGGCAGCCAACCGGGCACGTCCTTGGTTAACCTCCCTATCTTTCCCTCTTCTTTTCTCTCTCTCTCTCTAATATGTGTTCTAAAGTGTTAACGCTGGACTTAGCAAGCTTCAATAACTTTCATGAACTAGAACAGTCCAAATAGAAAAATACCATGATACCATACGTACCGGTGCTAAGCTTCTGACGTGGAGAAAAAGGAAGTTTGACGTATATTAAGAGGAAGCTTTAGCTCTGACCCAACTCAGACGTGGCCTATTAAAGTACATGAAAAACGCAGAAACGCTTTTCTGAGGTAACCCCTGGACTGATTTCGATGAAATTTGTTG
Source organism: Dermacentor albipictus (assembly GCF_038994185.2). Classification (NCBI taxonomy): domain Eukaryota; kingdom Metazoa; phylum Arthropoda; class Arachnida; order Ixodida; family Ixodidae; genus Dermacentor; species Dermacentor albipictus. The sequence goes on from NC_091823.1 coordinate 90,631,447, forward strand.
CATTTGAGAGATAAAGGTAAATTCTAGTGACCGTTGGAAGCGGAATTTCCATTCAGGCCTGAAAATTGAAAAATTCGAAAGTTCCAAAGGAATAGAAGCACGAAGATTAAACATTTTATAGCTCTGCATCAAGATCAGATATCGCGGTTCTGTAAACGGCATCCATTAGATCATCCAGAGCGGACAAATCTCGGTATGTCAATTCATATCTCATGTGAATCAGTTACGTTGAGTACGAGGGTTCTGCAAAAGCTGCATTTTCATGTAACAATATTTTTTGAGACTCATGTGTAACATATCAATTTGGCCGCTTTAGATGTATTATTAGATGTGATTCACATAATTGTGATATCATCTTTTATTGGTAAGTTACAGAGTTGTAAACTTGGTAGTAGCGTTTTCCGAAAATCTTCGATGTTTGACAATTTTCAATAAAAAGTTGACAACCTAAGTAAAAAAATCGAAACCAACAGTCACTACATTTTAAGTTTTCCTTTTGAAAGCAACAAACCTCGTCAAATTTGGTGCGGTAGTTGCCGAGAAAAACCAACTTTCCTTTTGTTAGTATTTAGATAGGAGCACCCGAGCTAAGGCTTCCTCGTAAGGCGAGAGCCTTAGGTGGCTCATACCTCTGATGGTCTCGAAAACGCGGCGTGCGGTACAGAAAGCAGGAGAGCTTGCCTCGCGCTTTCGCATGTTCTACATTACTCGCATGTTCGCCGTCGTCGGCTTCCAGAGCTGGCTCCGACGCCGCTCATCATGTCAGCGTTGCCACACTGGCCCTCACCCTCGTGCCACTGCTCTCGCTTTCGTGGTCATCTTCTTCCACAGCTGGCTGCGATGCTGCTCATCATGCCAAAAAAAGGCAAAGTTAATTAAGACAGAGTTGCTTCAGGCACTCGAACCCACGAAATTGCGGGGAATTCGAACCCACGAGCTTATGTAGAAGTGGAAGTTAATTGACGCGCAATTAATTAATATAGAGATATATAGATAATTATATATATAGATAATATATAATTATCTATATAAATATATAGATAATTATATATCAATGCACTCGAACGCACGACCTTTGGTGGGAGTTGAACCCACGACCTTTGGTGTTAACTAGGACAAATTTAATTAGGTCACAGTTAATTAAGGTAGCGTGAATTAAGGCACTCGAACCCATCACCTTTGATGGGCGAAAACATGTGAAAAGCAACAACGCATTCGAATGATAATGTAATTTAATGAGTGTCTCTTGAAAGCGCAGTCTCTCGCCTTCACCCTCTTTGGCGTATGCTAAAGTGACTATGATTTTTTTAATCTTCTAACAAATTTACTATGCAACAATAATGAAAATAATGTTTTGTAACAACTTTCTATCAATATAAACTTATTTAGTGCTTCATTTTGGTGTCCATTTAAGGATGAGACGTCATAGATTGGCCAGCTTCCTCGGTCATCTTCCTTCTATCACTCCGTTCATGCTCATGTGTGACGGCCATAGGGCCATTGGCTAATGCGGAAAAAATTCTCAGATAAGAGAAGTTTTGTGAATTCAATCGCCCATTTTTAGGGACAGTTCCCGAGTCGTAACCTCTCATCTCCACTGCGATTTCTCTATACGCGCGCGTTGTCTATTTCTCGAGGGGAACCAAGTTGTGTTTACCAGAGGGCGCATATGTAGGCGCATAAGTAAACAAAGGAAGCGAAAATTAGTGCTACAGTGATGCAGAGACACGCACAACTGTTCGCCGGTTGTGTCACTGGCATGTTAGCTCCGTAGAAAACACCGCATTTCCCAGAGCCGATGAGGCGAGCCTAACATCATGACCTGTCCTCTCCACGTCAGTGCGATGAGTTATAATTCGAGGTCAGGAGGGCGGGGTGGCACATTGCCTGCCGCATTTTGGCAGATGATGTTTCGTAAGAACTCATACGCGTCACATGGCACGTCGGGCGGCAGAATGGAGTAAGGACAGTGGGAGTGTCAGGCTGCCACTCTGCGAATGGCCAGAAGCCACCAGAGTGGGGAAGCAACACGCCAGGAGCAGAGTAAGAAAAAAACAAACGAAAATAGGCGAAAGGAATGAAAATGTTGCGCGAACCGAGTGGCCGTTGCTTATTCATGCGGTCCTGGGCGCCTACGCAGTCCATTACAGGATCAACGAACCGAAAGGCAGTGGCGACTGCCTTGTAGGAGGCAGGGTATACGTTGTTGTTGTATACGTTATCGTGGCCTGTCAAGCCTTCCAATACTTAGTGATAACGCGTTTTGCTGATGCGGTCAACGTCAGGCACTGACGGCAACGTTCCCTTGACGTCGGGACACGATTGCTATGGCGACTAGTCCTCGACGTTCGCGAATCGCACTTGGCTATAGAGAGAGGTGTGTTCTCGCTAGGGCGAATGCTCGTTCCAGGCATCGAGCACGGTAAAAACTTAAAGTGCCGCGCACCGTGCAACACTACTGCTATTGAAATGGGCCTGGGCGCTACCATTCGGTAGACGAAGATGGTGCGTGTCAGCTCAAAGGCAAACGCGCAGTCGCACTCGCTAAAGTTGCGAGAAATAAAACGAGGCAGAAAAGGTATCGCAAAACTGCGCGAAAGCGAATTTTATTGTATCTTTGCTTTCTTCATAAGAGTTGCTCGGAATGTTAAAAGACTATTTCGTTCCGTCTCTGTCTCACACTATGCGAAAAATTCTGTATGTCAGTTCTTGTGCCATTTTTTTCTTGTATTGTTGTAAGTGAATGAATGCCGTGTTTGTGGCGGTGAAATTTTTAGCTACAACAATAACCTTCAACAAACATAATTCCTTTATTCTCACACAGTTATTGTTTTTGAGTAGACAGCTGCATACTTCATGGGAGCAGCTCGAACACCGTCGTAAATTATTGAACCAATCGACAGCTTTCTTTAGTGCGCAGGCTTAATAATTTAACAGACCTACTTTTAATAAGGCGGAAAGCGAAAGTTTTGATGCGCTCACATTCGGCGAGTTTCGTGACGGTCAAAGACACTGGTAACTTAGGTCTCCGCACGTAAATGTGACAACAGTAAATGTAAATTTAAAAGCATCTCGCGCCCGTTGGCGTTTCCTACTTGAGTCTCGGAAACGGAGCACAAATGTTTCCTCACGATCACGGAATTAAAGTGCTATTTATTTCAGCTCGATTAGTAAATGACCATAAGACGGCGTCTCTTCATATACTATACTTATGATCCAAAAGCTAAGCAACACAAGCTAAGCAACAAGGTATCGACACACTTTCCTAAGTTGCCCAACTGCGCGAAACCAAGCAATTAGTTCATTTTATGGCTATGAATCGGAGTTGAGGAAAACCGACAGAAGTAACCGTTTTGGCAGCGAGCAGTGTGGAAACCTCGGGTTACGCATTGAAAAATAGTGGAAGCAAAGGCGTTTTTCGTCTGACCGAACATCACTTGTGCGACATTTCTCAAGAAGGAAAAAAAAAAGATATCCTCGTGTAAAATGTTTGTTACCTCGTGAAAGAAGGTGAAAAAAGCGGATGACGCCTACGTTTCCCCTTTAATAGTAGAATGCGATAGCATTCAATGATCCCTGAATGCTTCTCACTCTCACTGGCAGCTGCAGTTTATGCAACCATAATGTTTACCGGGAAACGCTGGCTTTCTGGTAGCTTTCTGGTAGAAACGGCCTCTTTCGTAGACAGATCCCGGAGGTGGCGCATGGCGGCGGCAAGAAATTGCATGATTTTCAGCTTTCTGTTATCGTTTCATAGTTGTAATATTTAAGTCTCAGATGAATTTACGCAAGAGGTATGCGCTGTTGGTGCGTTGGTGCTTTGTTTCATGACGTTTGTTTGTGGGCTGTCATTCTGGAAATTCCGAGGAATAACTTTGTCACGAATGTAAGACAAGGTATGAGCAACTTTAGTGATAGAATGGTGTTCCAATATGATCTGCTTATACCGCATGTCATGTAGCAAGGCGTGGCACATACATATACCTAAATATGCACGCTAACGGACAACTCCCCCGTCATTGACGTCGACACCCAATTTTATGCAACACGGGGCACTTACGGCCATCGCGTTATTAGACACTTTTAGTACAGCGGACATCGCTTGCGTTAGCGCAGCGTGCGAGGCAACGCCAACGCTACGAAAGGCTGCACTGCGCGGCACAAATTACACTCGCGGACAACTTTCTGCGGCTATGAAGGGAAAGCTACGGGGGCGGAGCTTCTGCACGTGTGTTACCGCGCCAAGTAGTCCGCCAGCGTTTGACAGCGCTTTTGGTTGCTCGGAACAGAGGGTGAATCGATGCATCTTCCACTTGCGACGGTTTCGCGTTTGCCCAGACGCGGAAGGGAAAAGTCGCAAAATAAGCAAACTTTCACATTCAGTGGTGCGTTTTGTCTTGCTTAGTTGTTGCTAATAAGGTGCGTATGGTTTCTCTTCCCCGGCTTAAATTAAGGTGGATGAAAACGCGGGACTCTTTTCAGAAGCGCTCTCACTTGTGCGCACTTTGCCTCCGTAGCTATCGCCTCATAGCCACAGAAATTCGCCCCCGAGTATAGTCTTTCAGAATATCGGAACAGAGCAAAACACTTACGCTAAGGCACCATTTAGGTGCCTTAGCGTAAGCTAAGGTGCCATTTAGGTGTAAAACACAAATTACTGGCAAGTCAAATTAATACAAAATGTCGAGCTAATCCGATGCCGAATCCTCAAATGCTTCACTAAGGCTGTGTTCCAGTACTCAGCGTAGACGGCAAAACAGACAGCTTCGCGAAGAGAGCATCGAAGTCAAGAACGACGCAGGCTACTTTCTTGTCCAAACAAGATGGCGGCTGAGCAGGACCCTTGAAAAGTAGACGGAAAGGTCGTCTGCGCACAAGGAAACGTGGACATGCTTTCCTATCGCTTTAATGTAAGTCACATCATGTTTTTCATAGATTCGCTGGTGGAAAACTTTAAAATACAGAAATAATGTGTGCTTCTCTGAACTCTACTTTTGTCGCTGTGAGGTAGCGTCACATCGCAGAAGCGTCTTCCATACGTCTTCGAGGCGGTTAGAAACGCGTCCCGTTACTTGTCTTAGAAGCTTTGTCAGTTGTCCCCTTAGCTGTCTACGTAGACCGTTTCCAATGGTGGCCAGAATTGACAGGCTTTGGCACCATCTCGACGCGGCTACAGCATAAGCAAACATGAGCAAACTTTCTCGTTAAGCCTACTGCGCCGCTAATTGAGACCGCATCTCGAAAGCAACACTCATCTGTCACCAGTTCGTCCCTGTCGAAGCATCATCACACAACTATAAAGCGAATATGAGCATTAGTGGGGAACGAATGAGTCGAACAGCGCAGGCCGACGAAGCTGGCCTGCGCTGTTCCGAAGCGGGCAGATCCGAAGTGGGCATGCCTGGCTTCGATTGGCGCCGCCACGTTGCCGTACGTGACTCCCCTTGCCTGGTTTAGCGTTCAATGCTCAATCCCTAAAATAGAATACGTACGCAAGAGAAACAGCGTCGTTTATGTACAGCGCATTCGCAGTTTGACGCACGCAGCGCAAACGCTAACGCCAACTTCTTGCGTTTGCTGCTACCGCTACACTAAAACTGTCTAATATCCACGTGAATATACAGAGTGCCCCGCAGCTTGCCTTCGCATTCTTGTCAGCAAACCAAATTTCGACGTAAGAAAGACGGCACATTTATATGTCAAGAAATTAGCGTGTTCTATGGCGTAAGGGCATAAAAAGCAAATACAAATAAGCATACTGTACATCAAACACATGAAAGAAAAAGCAGGGTAGGCTGCTTCCCCAACTCTCTTGACAAATAAAAAAAGAAAGCATGAAGCTGGCCCCAGCGGAGGAATTAATACGAACCTAGCGATGCAGAAGATACCAAGACCAATATTTCATATACCACTAGCGCAGACCGACGAGGGAAAATCCGCTTGACCTCGGTTCCATCATCAACTGCCTAGACAGAAGTACTAAGGCGCAACTACCTCGGGGCAGGGTCTGTCCTGCGGGCAGATTGGCTGGCTTGCGCATTGCATATTGGTCCTACATCAAAGGATAGGCTGTCGACGGACTTGTTCGACCCAGTTGCTGGCAAACTACAATCTCGGGGAAACAAGTTTTGCCGAGTTGGTTCTTTTCTGTTGCCGTTCCGGAACTCCGGTAAGGAAACTAAGTAGAATGAGATACACCGGGAAAAAGAGAAGGCCCAACTGTGGTACGTGTGACACTTGTCATTTTGTTTACGCTGTCGCGCGCAAACGAATAAAGTACTGTGGTATTATCATAATGATGGTGTGTAGAGAATTCTACGTCCATGGTTTTCCTGGAAAAGTCTGCGTTCACAGTGATGAGGACCGTTAGGTTTTGTGCGATTGAGTAAGATATCCATGCCTTCCGATATATATATATATGAAAAAAAGAAGTGAATCGGATAATTTTAGAGAATCCAAATTATTTTTCGCACGTTCCCCTTTCCTAGAGCGCACTCTAGGAATACGCCGATGCTTTCGTGTATATGCTCACATCTGTGACATCATGGAATGTTTTTAGAATTTGTTCTTAGGATGTTTTCTTCGGATTTTTCCGCACTCGTGTGTTTGAATTTTTTTGCAGGGCACAAGTTATGTCTAGAATTGCACCAAGGAGCATTGGACACCTGTGCTCGTAGATATTGTTTCTAACTAGTACTCCATGCATTGAGGATAGTGAGGGGCATTTAATTTTTGCAAGCGGCCGCGTGCTGCTGCACTCTATCTGGCATCAGCGAATGCTGCTTCGTGTAGTACAAAGGTGCAGAGCAGAACAGTACTTGACGAATTAATGAGCAGAAAAGGTGTTGATGGGCGGAGCATGCAGCTTGATTGGCAATGTCAGCATCTATAATGCCACGGTATCCCATAAAAGGAAAGAAAAGTGAAGTGCATTAGTTTTGGTTTCTGTTCGTATTGCCTTCACCGTTATTCTTAGAAATTTCCGCTTTTTTAGAGCTCACAATGGTGCGAATAAACATACTGTCGTGCGAGTCCTACACTTTACATCAAACATCATGAGCTTGAGTGTAGGACAGTGAACAAGAAATTAAATGCTTAATGCATATAGCTATTGAGGTATGTGACCATTTTGCTCTCACACATTTTGAGGAAATCGATGCCAGCGCATTCACAGCTAACGCACAATAAAACCTCGGCCGCTCATCTTTGACATTCACTGGTGCATGTGACTGCTCGTGACCGGCTTGCGCATTGACGGGTGCGCGCAAGTGCGCATTAGCTTTCTCTTCAATCGCTTTATTTTTTCCCTCATTATATCACTTCTTTCTCTTCCGCTTAGATTTGCCAACAAGGCTCAGACCAGGTAATCTCCATGCTGCTCCTCGTTCATGGCTCTTTTTGTTGCTTGTGAAACTGGTAAAGAGCACTAATTATATGTCACGCTAGTTAGATGGCTACAGTCCAGTATTTCATAGGGTTCGTTATGAGGGCAGTTCCGTTTTTCTAATGGAACAACAAACAAGTTTAGAGCTGGCATAAATGCTCTCTACTCTGAGAGGAAATCCTTCGTCGCTGAACTTCTCAGTGGTTTCGTGGTAGTTCTCTTATTCAAGCGGTGGTAGCTGCAAATAACTTCATTACAAACCAGAGCTCGCTGACTTAATTTAAGCGACAGCACACAAATATGTGGAGGCCTATAACGTGAAATCATGGTGGCTGTGCCCTCGCAGTTCACGTATCGGTATCGCGGCACCACTATTTCGACTTGCAACATGAAACAGGAAAGTTGGATCACACGAATGTCGGGGGCACGAATATAGCGAACGCCTTGTAATATCGCAGAGCTCCGCTTCAGGCAAATAAGATAGAGAGAGTGACTTCAAAACTAAGAGGCGCTGTTTTCTGCAGCGCTTCAGAAAGAATGGCTTAGCAGCTTGAGGAAATAAGTCGGATGCTTCACAGCGTCCTTAAGAGAAGTGTGGCGTCAAATGCACTAAATTTCTCGCTTTCACCTGTTCAGTTTTAGACCAACAAAGTTAAATACTTCGCCGGTATTGCACAAGACAATTCACTTTGACGCCCTCATTAACAGTTTCAAACTTACCGTTTATTTACGGCAGAAAAGCTCTAGTAAGAAGAAAATAATGAATTTTAGGCAATCAGCAACTAGCTATAACACAAAGGTATTCCGAGATGCTCGAGGTGGCTGTGAGCCACTTCGCATAACCTTTACCAGCGTATTTCGGAGTCACGTTTTTTTTTAGAACCATTGCACTCTTCGCGAAAGCTAGTCTATAACATTGTACCCAGCCATCGAAGCAACTTTGCAATCACAAAAGAAATGTTGCTATCAGTGAGGGGCACTGCATTGCCCCAGGCATTTTCCTGCAAGCAATACCCCCATAGAAGCCTGAACGCTGAACCTCGCCTCGGAAATAGACGGAGTACAAAAACTACCAATTTTTACTGCCCCAGAGTAGTTTGATTGCAGTTTTATCGTTCTCGAGGACAGCTCGCTCTATCTACCTAGAAGAGAGGTGACGCCTGAGGTATCCCCGAGTTCCCCAACTTTGCTGGAACCCGCGTAAGTAGCGTGGAAGGCAACACCACGAAGATAAACGAGCGGCGTCCATCTCCTACCAGAGAAGTAATTGGTCAGTAGTTTTAATTGGGGATTACATGTGCCTCTTCCGTTCGCGACGTCGCAGTGAAGCGGTAGACTTATCCTCTGGCGACCAAGGCTCTTCGAGAGCGTTCTTCGCCTGCAGCGTGTTTTTCCTGGGAAATCCTCTTCCAGGTAGCCCGTTCCTAATATAACTTCTCGGAAAGCGAACTAAAACGTCAAAGATAATAGACTCGCGGAATGGCCCTTTGGTCCATGCTATGAGGCTAAGCAGTTTTCGTTCCTTTATTGTTAAATCAAGTTTCTTTAGTTTGCTATTTATGTATAAAAAATCGTGCTCTTACACTTTTCAATAACAAAGTTTTGTACCTTTCTTTTCTAGAATAGAGAATAACGGCTTCTAGTGGGGAAGATTTAGCTTTAGAGAAATTTGTCTAGTAGATGAAAGAAAAAACAAAATTGCAAAAATGATTTACTCGATGATGCCATTTTGAAAAAAGAAACATCACTAACTGAGATGAAATTTTCCTTCATGGCAATGGTTTTGTAGGCGATAGCTACTCTTTACAGCAACTAGCCAAAACACAATTGCCAGTATATGTCAGTGCATGCTTTATGAATATTTCAACTGAAATTGAAGATGTGATTCGCAATCGTTCTCTATCGACGCATCTTTACACAGCTAAAGCTGTGTTGTAAAACAATCATTCCTTAACACATTATCGCCCAGCGTACTTTTAAATGTACAGTACCATTTTCATTTGTAAATAATTAAATACAAAATACACAGTGTTCCTTGGTACGATATTTTGCTGAGAAGGATCGAGTGAAGACGACTACATCGTAGTTTTTTCAGCTGCATGATGTGTTTGATCTATTCATCACCAAACTTGGAAAAGCGCTGAACACAGCAGGGGCTGCTCTATACGCAGCTTCTTTATGTTTGGTCAAGCATAGCACATGCTTCTCGAATCTGAAGTTTTTGGCTAAGTTTTAGAAAAGAAGGGTGTGAATAAAGAAGGGTGTGAATAATGAACGTATAGCATTCCATATACCATACGTATTTATGGCCTCGGAAGAAAATGAATGCAGCTGTACTTTGCAAAGCAAACGCTTGGCCTATTTGTATGCTAGAGGGGTGTACTTGATCTCGAAGCACACACGATGACCTTTTTACCCGTATTTCGTCAAAATATTTTTTGGTGGCTATAAGAATTTCAGAGACTGTTGCAGGAAAGAAATGTGTTTAGAAATACATCAACATTGCTATCATTCCTCCTGGTTATTTCACTGCTGCCGACAAAGATGCCGATGCTGTTGTCTTCTCATTCAATAAAATAGCGAGCAATGTTAGAGTAAACTTAGATAGATAGAAACCATTTAGATATAACATGAAGAATATTTAAAAAGAACGATGACTGATGATTCCTTTATTACAAATTGGAAAACGGGTGGGAGGGAACAGAAAACAACAAAGACTATGCATATTCCTATGCCAATCGAGATGAGTTATGCAATAAAAGTAGGGTAGCCCAAAGGGGAACCAGACTTAGACCCCACCTCTTGAAACGACAGAAAAGTTTAGGGAAATGAACCCTAGCAATCATACAACACGATTGTTATGCAAGAACCGACTATCATTAAGCAGATGTCACCAGTCTGTTGAGTGTTTCAATTACCACTGAACCAAATGCTGAATGCTTTAGTTTTGAATGCCTGTATTTATGACCAATTATCGCGTCTACTTCTGCGTCAAGAATATAATTGCGTCGCGTGCGCCTCTGGAAGCAACAGAAACACCCTTCCTTGTTACTTGATGAAGTCATGCTACACACTTGATAAGTAAACACACCTCCAAAACAAACAATATCTTCCACTATAATACAAATTTTGCTACCAGGAGGTTATAGGGGCTGGCGCAAGATTTTGTTTGACTCTTTGCTGCAAGCCTTTTTGTTTTTAGAAGCTCCAAGGTATAGCATATACACTTCCTGACCCACATCAGTTGTTGCTCCCATAAAGATCCAGCGTAACTTATAAAGTACACTATCGCAGCGCTTCAAAGAATATAGCGCCACTCACATAACTTTCACAATGTATTTACAGTGTGAAAAGATAATCTGACGCAAAACATTAACAAAATAAACTGGTAGATCTTTCCTGGGCCTTAATGGGTTAAAGTAAGATAAACTTGAATCCATTGTGTGAAGATATCCACTGTTCTTTGTCCTGAATCATAAAGATGACAAAAAAACTTCTGTTTGAAGTACGCTTTTACATCACCGTATTCGCGACGCCTATAGCATGGCTACACTGATGACACCATTGTGATGACAGTATAAAGAGGAAAGAAATTTGAAATAAAGTTGTCACGTGAAATCAAGTTAACGCTCATTGCGTTTTCATTATAGATGCCTCACAGCAGAAACCAACATTGTCGAAAATACAGCCTTACTGCGGCTAGTGCTTGTAGAATTCCAACACTAGATAGGCAACAGTGTAGAATCAGCGTATTGTAGCCCTGCAGAACACTGCAGCACTACAGTCGGAGTACAAGGTGAGACCCCACGCAATCACATCATCAGCCATTTCGTCCTTCTCTAAGGTGCCTCCCAAAACACAGAGCATTGGCGATTTGCAACAGCGTGCAAAGGCGCACTAAAGGAACACAGACGTATCTTACAAGCAAGTGAAGCAGTGCAGACTAAATTATGCGCGTTGCGATATATAGCATGGACGCCATGGAATGGGGTTGAACATGTAAAACGTATTAAAGAAAAAACAAATTTTAGGTATGATAATGGTCTGGACTGCAGGATTTAGCGCGTGTTTGTCTGAAATTATCAGACATGAAAGCGAGTCAACTTCTATACGCTCTTTAGCCTGAGCTATTCGGGGATTGTGACATGGTGCACATAATTAGCCCCGCATCAAGCATACATCATGTGTGCTGGTAATGCTTGACGAAAACAGTCATTTATTTTTCATAAAGCTCGTAATGTCCGTGACAAGTGCTTATCTGATGATTATTTGATACTGAAATTTAATACAAAATTATAGAAGCATTGCACAAGGGTATTTTCCAACCATAATTATACTTTGCCAACCGCTGAGAAAGTATACTCACTATCTTTGGAGAATTATAACCATTATAACTGTCACCGAGTTCAAGCTCTTTAAAAAAAAGGAGATCATTATGTCTGATGTGCATGTAAAGTTTAAAGATTGCTTGCTAATTACGGCATTGGGGGCAGTAAATTAGTTACGCAAGCGCTCGAAAGCGCTATCATAGCGGTCATACAGAATGCTTCGCTGTACTTTGAGAAAACTAAGTGAGCCACTTTGTTTACATGTGGGGTAATGTTAGCAGTAACGTGTCGACAAAGGTTCAGGTTCGTGTTAGTTACGGGCTTTGTAGACAATTGCTGAGTATAATTTTTTTCTTAGTTTAAGCCGGGCTTTGTAGACAATTGCTGAGTATAATTTTTTTCTTAGTTTAAGCTAGGTTTTCGTAGGTTTTCCTGATGTCAGAGATGAATTAATCCTGGAACGGAGTTCACATTTGATAAAAATGGGGGTTATGCAAGGTGCATTCTGGGGCCAGAGTTTAAACATTGTGGGTTCCCTATTGCAAAAACCAGCATCTTACGGCACCTTGCAGCGTGAAACCAGCGCGTGTTTTGACATTGGAACGGATGGATGGATGGATGGATGGATGGATGGATGGATGGATGGATGGATGGATGGATGGATGGATGGATGGATGGATGGATGGATGGATGGATGGATGGATGGATGGATGGATGGATGGATGGATGGATGGATGGATGGATGGATGGATGGATGGATGGATGGATGGATGGATGGATGGATGGATGGATGGATGGATGGATGGATGGATGGATGGATGGATGGATGGATGGATGGATGGATGGATGGATGGATGGATGGATGGATGGATGGATGGATGGATGGATGGATGGATGGATGGATGGATGGATGGATGGATGGATGGATGGATGGATGGATGGATGGATGGATGGATGGATGGATGGATGGATGGATGGATGGATGGATGGATGGATGGATGGATGGATGGATGGATGGATGGATGGATGGATGGATGGATGGATGGATGGATGGATGGATGGATGGATGGATGGATGGATGGATGGATGGATGGATGGATGGATGGATGGATGGATGGATGGATGGATGGATGGATGGATGGATGGATGGATGGATGGATGGATGGATGGATGGATGGATGGATGGATGGATGGATGGATGGATGGATGGATGGATGGATGGATGGATGGATGGATGGATGGATGGATGGATGGATGGATGGATGGATGGATGGATGGATGGATGGATGGATGGATGGATGGATGGATGGATGGATGGATGGATGGATGGATGGATGGATGGATGGATGGATGGATGGATGGATGGATGGATGGATGGATGGATGGATGGATGGATGGATGGATGGATGGATGGATGGATGGATGGATGGATGGATGGATGGATGGATGGATGGATGGATGGATGGATGGATGGATGGATGGATGGATGGATGGATGGATGGATGGATGGATGGATGGATGGATGGATGGATGGATGGATGGATGGATGGATGGATGGATGGATGGATGGATGGATGGATGGATGGATGGATGGATGGATGGATGGATGGATGGATGGATGGATGGATGGATGGATGGATGGATGGATGGATGGATGGATGGATGGATGGATGGATGGATGGATGGATGGATGGATGGATGGATGGATGGATGGATGGATGGATGGATGGATGGATGGATGGATGGATGGATGGATGGATGGATGGATGGATGGATGGATGGATGGATGGATGGATGGATGGATGGATGGATGGATGGATGGATGGATGGATGGATGGATGGATGGATGGATGGATGGATGGATGGATGGATGGATGGATGGATGGATGGATGGATGGATGGATGGATGGATGGATGGATGGATGGATGGATGGATGGATGGATGGATGGATGGATGGATGGATGGATGGATGGATGGATGGATGGATGGATGGATGGATGGATGGATGGATGGATGGATGGATGGATGGATGGATGGATGGATGGATGGATGGATGGATGGATGGATGGATGGATGGATGGATGGATGGATGGATGGATGGATGGATGGATGGATGGATGGATGGATGGATGGATGGATGGATGGATGGATGGATGGATGGATGGATGGATGGATGGATGGATGGATGGATGGATGGATGGATGGATGGATGGATGGATGGATGGATGGATGGATGGATGGATGGATGGATGGATGGATGGATGGATGGATGGATGGATGGATGGATGGATGGATGGATGGATGGATGGATGGATGGATGGATGGATGGATGGATGGATGGATGGATGGATGGATGGATGGATGGATGGATGGATGGATGGATGGATGGATGGATGGATGGATGGATGGATGGATGGATGGATGGATGGATGGATGGATGGATGGATGGATGGATGGATGGATGGATGGATGGATGGATGGATGGATGGATGGATGGATGGATGGATGGATGGATGGATGGATGGATGGATGGATGGATGGATGGATGGATGGATGGATGGATGGATGGATGGATGGATGGATGGATGGATGGATGGATGGATGGATGGATGGATGGATGGATGGATGGATGGATGGATGGATGGATGGATGGATGGATGGATGGATGGATGGATGGATGGATGGATGGATGGATGGATGGATGGATGGATGGATGGATGGATGGATGGATGGATGGATGGATGGATGGATGGATGGATGGATGGATGGATGGATGGATGGATGGATGGATGGATGGATGGATGGATGGATGGATGGATGGATGGATGGATGGATGGATGGATGGATGGATGGATGGATGGATGGATGGATGGATGGATGGATGGATGGATGGATGGATGGATGGATGGATGGATGGATGGATGGATGGATGGATGGATGGATGGATGGATGGATGGATGGATGGATGGATGGATGGATGGATGGATGGATGGATGGATGGATGGATGGATGGATGGATGGATGGATGGATGGATGGATGGATGGATGGATGGATGGATGGATGGATGGATGGATGGATGGATGGATGGATGGATGGATGGATGGATGGATGGATGGATGGATGGATGGATGGATGGATGGATGGATGGATGGATGGATGGATGGATGGATGGATGGATGGATGGATGGATGGATGGATGGATGGATGGATGGATGGATGGATGGATGGATGGATGGATGGATGGATGGATGGATGGATGGATGGATGGATGGATGGATGGATGGATGGATGGATGGATGGATGGATGGATGGATGGATGGATGGATGGATGGATGGATGGATGGATGGATGGATGGATGGATGGATGGATGGATGGATGGATGGATGGATGGATGGATGGATGGATGGATGGATGGATGGATGGATGGATGGATGGATGGATGGATGGATGGATGGATGGATGGATGGATGGATGGATGGATGGATGGATGGATGGATGGACGGACGGACGGACGGACGGACGGACGGACGGACGGACGGACGGACGGACGGACGGACGGACGGACGGACGGACGGACGGACGGACGGACGGACGGACGGACGGACGGACGGACGGACGGACGGACGGACGGACGGACGGACGGACGGACGGACGGACGGACGGACGGACGGACGGACGGACGGACGGACGGACGGACGGACGGACGGACGGACGGACGGACGGACGGACGGACGGACGGACGGACGGACGGACGGACGGACGGACGGACGGACGGACGGACGGACGGACGGACGGACGGACGGACGGACGGACGGACGGACGGACGGACGGACGGACGGACGGACGGACGGACGGACGGACGGACGGACGGACGGGTGGACGGATGGATGGATGGATGGATGGATGGATGGATGGATGGATGGATGGACGGACGGACGGACGGACGGACGGACGGATGAATGAATGAATGGATGGATGGACGGGTGAATGGATGGACGGATGGATGGATGGATGGATGGATGGATGGATGGATGGATGGATGGATGGATGGATGGATGGATGGATGGATGGCTGGATGTTATGAGCGTGCCCTTCGGAACGGGGTGGCGGGTTGCGCCACCAAGCTCTTGCCATTATATTGCCTGATGTCCTACCTAGGTTAAACAAAAAAAGCACTATGACGCATAACCAAATTTTGTGATCCCCTATTGCGAACTGTGCTTTTATAAGTCTCCGTTTTTTTGCCGTTTCCTTATTTTTCTTCCACCAATCCTCCAATTACCTTTACTATTCCCTATTGCGGACATGTTTACGTTTCCACTGCCCTAGCTGAATCCAAGAGCTTCAAGGAGACCAGTGGTGCCTAAATCGACCGCTGGGTAGACGTCTTTACGTTCTGATAAGACATGCTCCATGGTTTCCCTAGCTTTACCGCAGCATGCACATGCTTCTTCTACCTTCCTATATTTCGCTTTATAGGTGCGTGTTCTAAGGCCTCCCGATCGCGCTTCGAAAAGTAATGAGCTTCCCTCTGAGTTATCATCAATTGTTTCTTTCCTGATTTTATTTTTTCTTCTTAAGTAGTTACTCGTGGCAGGTTTCTTTTCCATTTCCGCCACCCATGAGATTATTTGAGCCTCTCTGATTTTCCGCTTGACGTACTTTGTTGCTGTGTTGCGATAACCATTGGGGACGCATTGTGGACAACGGCACCCCCTGGGAATCACTGGGACCACGGCGAGATCGCTCAAAAAAAAAAAAGGAAAGAAGCTGGGCCCCACTAGGCGAGACGTTGGTTCCACTTCGATGACGATGGCGCACTGCCATGGTATGTGCTACGAACGCAATGGTGCTCGCTGGAGTTCACTGGATCGTACTAGAAATTGCGCTGGTTCCGTATGTGCGGCACTGGTTCCAATGTGCAAGCAGTATAGGCACTGCTGAATAATTATTGCTAGATACAATTTCACTCAGGGATACTAGTCTCGAATCCTAAACGCTTTATTTTGAGGTCATAAATTTAATGTCTGTTTCATGTCGCAGCTTGGAATAAAGGTGCGCGAGCTAGTCCGTTATTGCATGCATTTGTGACACTGAAGATACCTTTTTTTTTTCATTTCCCTTCTGACTGTGCGGACAGCTACGTTATTGAACGAAAAAGGCGGGAACGCTGATAACGCCTCGTTTTTTAGTAGTTCCTCTTTCATTGTTTTAAATTCATCTAGAGGCGTCAACTAGGACTCATTGCTCAGCAGCTGTGCATGTTTACATTTCGTTCCCGTTCACCGCACCATTTAAGTACTCAGTGTCCGTGACGTGCTTATGTAATGGCTTTATTGTTTATAAGCGATGATACAACTGATGACTGTAGCTTGTCACAATGTTGTAGAGTCAACGCGAACTAAACAAAACCAGCAGTCATTCGGACGCGTTCGAATGGACCACAGGAAGCCTGCCGCTGATTGACATTCTCGCACCGATAAAAAACTGACGCAATTTGTGAACTTGTATGCATCTTACTTAGTGTACTAAAACCAATAGTAAAATTGTTCTGATGCTAAAATGCACACAATTTAGAATCACCAGGCGTACCCAGGGCGAGATTGTTCCCTTGAACCGAAGGTAAGTCTAAAATACCCGCTGAGTCCGTATACACGTTACTGGCCTGTCTGGGCTGAGGAATAAACAAGTCTAACGAGGGAAACTCACTATGCAGTTCAGCTTTCATATCTTTCAAGAACCAAGTTGCACATTCAAAAAGGCAACCACAGGAAAAGGCGACGGAGACGGAGCCTTTTCTTGTGGTTGCCTTTTTTGAATGCACAAATTGGTTCTTCAAAGCAATGCACGCAACTAGGCTCGCAAGAAATCCTAAACTTCCTGAAGTTTTCATGTCATTGTTTTTAAATACACCACTTTTTCGCATCTGCAGTGTCAACACTAGAAGCAATGAGTGTCGATGTGAGGCGTGTACGTATACGTGCTGTCGCGGAAGGCTGCCAGCCAATCTAACCAATGCTTCTCTGACGGAGATGTGCGACTAGAAAAATGTGTCGATTCAAACGCATTGTTCAACAAAGAAAATGTTACATTTCCCGTGCGCAAAGAACAAGAAACGGCTGTGAAAATTACAGTAACATCTCCTGCAGGGTCCCGGGTCGGTGGTACATGTAACAAAGCTTTGAAGTTAAAACACTAATCGTAAAAGAAAACCAATGTATAGGCACTTGATGGCATACTATTGAATACGGACAATTGTTTCTTTTGTCATAGAGGAGCAAGTTTTAGTTGCAGGGCGAAAGCGCTTCTACTATGCCTGTGCGAGAAATGTAAGCACCAACTGAAACTGCACTTGGGCATTGACATAGTACATATTCCCAATTCACCATGTCCAGGTTGTCAAGATCGACACTCGACAGTTGAACAAGTCTGCTCAGCGTTCCTACCTGCAGCACCTTTTGCAGAAGGAACGGGCTACTACGAGTGATCAACAGATCGTGACACGTCTGCTAGACAAGTACTTCCCTCTACGACCCGATGTTCAACACGGAGATTACACCGGCGAGACAGATACGACGCTCGATGGAGAATTTCATGAGTCAGAGATCCGCGCGGCTCTCCACGACCTTAATGGCAAATCAGCATCTGGTCTCGACAAGGTTTCGAACAAGACTGTACGAAACCTCGATGGCGCCTCGATCGCCACTCTTACAGCATACGTCAACAACTGCTGGTGAGCGGGTAGCACCCCAAAAGCGTGGAACAGCTCTAAGGCAGTCCTGATACCGGATCCAGGCAGGTCGTCCAGCCTCGATCACTTGCGGCCCATTTCCCTCACATCCTGCGATGGCAAGGTCATGGAGCACGCGTCCGTCACCCATATCAACCGCAACCTCGAGTACACTGGAGCCTACTCCCCACTATGGTGAGCTACCGGTCACACCTGTCCACTCAAGACATCATGCTCCAGCAACCAGGTTATCATCATGCAACCAGGTTATCAATGACCCAACTAGTGCAACCGGGCCATCCTCGGCCTAGATCTGGAAAAGGCATTCGACAATGTAGCACATGCAGCAATCCTGAGCCGAGTTAACAGGCTCAACATGGGCGAGCGAAGCTATAGTTGTACACAACTATACCAGATATTTCCTGTCGCGCCGCACAGTCACCCTCGCGGTCGACAGCATGACATCCAACGAACATGCACTAGGAAGCGCCAGTACTTTTCAAGGGCGGGTCATATCCCCACTCCTTTTCAGCCTCGTGATGCTTTGTCTCTTGGCCTACCTCGACAAAATTGACGGCCTCCATCCCGCCTTGTTTGCAGACGACATCACCCTGCCGTATGCGCTCAAACCCAATTTCAATGTGTAAATTTCCTTCTCATGATCAGGGTCCCCTGTGAGTAATTGACATAGGTAAACGGTAACTTCCTACCAATTCGCCCTTTGAACAACTGCTCCTAAGGCAGTAATAAAAAGCTAAGTAATAAATATTTGCTACTTAGTCTTGAAGCTCAGGTTATTAGCGGCAAAGTATGTCCACCACTGCTAGGAACTCGTCTGCAAAAGCGCGACGTTCCCTGCTCTTATAGTCTTTTTATAAAAAATGTGTATTGTATAAAAAAAATAAATTCACCGACGATTACGATACGCCCTAATGTGAAATTTGACTGCAACTCTATACGTGAAAGAAGTATGCATGTGAATATTTTGTATGACGACTATATAGACACACGATTTATACTAGGAAGAGAACGCTGTAGGTAGCGTGGCTGGCGCGGACAATCTGTCTCGTGCGGCCCATTGCCAATGGAGCGAATTGTGGTGCGGCTGTCTCGCTAATCGGGATCTCGCGAGGGGCAGCAAATGGGTAACGTGTGGGCGCGATTCACAGCAGCCGCCACAGACATATCTCCACTCATGCAGCACTTTGTTTCCATATCTGATAGCAGTGCACGCGCTCACCGCATGCATTATCGATGACGTCATCCGCGAACAGACGACGCGCTACCCTGGCGCCATCTCGCAGTGGTCGTAGCCGCAGAGCTCATCTTGCACGACACTATGTTTTTTTTTTCTCACGCTTTCACCATACCCTCCTCCTCCGCTTCCCTCCTCGGGCTCTCTTCGCCACTGCCGCCTAGCATTCCACGCTGCGCATCGCGTTCTCTCTTTGATCATTAGTTGTGCTCGTTGGCTCGGTTACGCCGAGGGACGACACCGACGCTCAATGCAAGAACAGGCGCCTAAGAGCTGCGCTCTAACCAACAACAACAAAAAAACCTGTATACAATTTTATGGTTTCATACCACTACTATGCTTCTTTGCGTGCCCTCCCTCGCTGCACGATTTCGTCGCTCTGAACAGTGTCCTAGCCCGGAAGTCAAATCAAGAAAAAAGAAGGCAGAATATTTGCTGCGGTATCAATAATGAAATTACGTAAACTATTACGCTCAGTGCTTCGCAGATTAGGCGAGACTTTCGAAGACCTAGCAAAGGTAGTTTGCGAGAGCTATTTTGCCGTAGTATATGAGTCATCACCAGCGATTAAGTGCCAGAATTGTATTGAGAAATCGGTGTTCTACTCATGAGGGACATTCCAATTTGCTGGGGCGAACAAACACAATAAAATAAATTTAGATTAGTTGCAGGGTCTGACATATTCAAGAGAGCATGCATTGGTTCTACGAAGGATGGCTGCATACAGACCATTGTCAGTTTGCAAGAAAAGGAGTGGAGCAGCGGAAAAAATAAAACCTGCCGAAAAAAAAGGCACTGACATTGAGCGAGGTCCTGATTAATGACCGAGTAGATGGGTGCAGGTGCGAGGAACAAGTTTTCCACCAGCTCCTCCTGCGATTCCCGTTAAGCCACCTTTTCACTCGCCAGGCATCAGAGCTTCCTGGAGAGTTGCATTAAGCTCGTGAAACGAATGTTCCATTTCGGCTGTCGACGGAGAAAAAAGTACGGCTGGATAGAAAAAGAGAGAGAGAAGAAAAAACGTCCTTTGTAAGGATAGTTAATGTCAATGAGGCAAATAAGTCACTGTAAGAACTTTTTATTTCCCTGATCTTGCTTTCTGACCAGTTCTCCCAGCGGACAGAGATCGAAGGGGCCACTTCCCTGCTTTCCTGATGTATGTGCTCAGGGTCTACATTGAATTGTCCTGAGGTGTATCTGGCCACTGGTCTAACGCCTCCCAAACGTACACAGTGACGCTGCGTAATGAAAATGTGCATCACTTATTCCTAGAACGACTAATTGAAAGTGAATTCTAGAAAGATAGTTTAGTAACGTCTGCTGCCGGGCTAATTGGTACATGGCTTTTAGAAATGGTGTTAGGCGCAATAAATAAGACACGGACAACAGAATAAAAGACACGGAGAGGCGCACTGCCCTTGTTGTTTATTCTGTTGTCCGTATATTTTTTGCACCTAAAACAATTTCTTAAGGTATTCTAGAAGAGTGTGATAGAAATGCAGTGAGTTATGACAGGTAAACTCTAGCTTCCTAGCAAGCCTTACGGGACTGCTTTTGGTATGCATAAAAGAATAGTAACTGTAGCAACTATATTGTTTGTTTAACTGCGTTTTTTTTTCTTTTCCTTTACACCTGTTTCCATCAAAGACGTGCAATTGAAACGAAAATGGTGTCACTGTTATGCGAATTCAGACGCTGCAGCTTCTACATTCCGTGAGCGTGATGTTTGGAGCATAATTTTCGAAATTTTCTTTTGGAGGTTACTCTGCCACGAATTCAATCTAACTGGTAAACGTAGTAAAATGAAAAAGAACATTCCTCCGATATTCGATTTGTGGATCAAAGGTTTTACAACTTTCTGCTATTCTTTTTAATTTGTATAGGAAATGTCACTCATTGTTGAACAGTGCGAACAATAACTGAGAAAATGCCCCCCCCCCCCCCAACCCTCCCGACTAAAGACCGCAGTTACTCAATTACAGAAAACAATGATGTTGTTTCATGACGGCTCTCATTGCAGAGCCTTACTAAACTTCCGGTGTGATCCAATGTTACATTAGTATACAGGGTGTCCCGAATATCGTGCACCAAGGTTTAAAAATATGCAAATGCCACGTAGCTGGACCGAGTAAATGTAATGTTCTTTGCGATCGCTTAAAGATACTCAAAGTACCCTTTTCGTTCCGCGTAATTACATCATCAGCCTTAATTAATGATCAACTTCTCAACTATTATAATTAGATGAAATGCGTCAAAGAGAAAATTGTACACCCGCCGTGGTTGCTCAGTGGCTATGATGTTGGGCTGCTGAGCACGAGGTCGCGGGATCGAATCCCGGCCACGGCGGCCGCATTTCGATGGGGGCGAAATGCGAAAACACCCGTGTGCTTAGATTTAGGTGCACGTTAAAGAACCCCAGGTGGTCAAAATTTCCGGAGTCCTCCACTACGGCGTGCCTCATAATCAGAAAGTGGTTTTGGCACGTAAAACCCCAAATAAAAAAAAATTGTAGACTAACATCAAAAACACCCAGTGTTCTTGTTTATCCCAAAGTGTTTTTCCCAGCGTGAAAAAAGCCCACGAATGCATGCAAAATTGCCGCGCGACTAGCCTCCCGAAGAGGGATGCTATTTGATTTGATAAGCCGCTTTTCACTCATTACCACGTACTGAGTGCGTCAAATCGAAAAGTAAAGATGAGAGGAAAGCGTACGGAGGCCAACTTGACGAGTGCTCACATTGTTGCACTGAACCAAGGGTGTGGGGAAGGGAACACCTTTATTCGTATGATTACGCTTGCGTGCTTGCTTTGCTATAAGGCTGGCAGTTGGCGTTCATCGCGAGACCGCATTGCATATAGAGCTGCTTGGCACAGCGCGACTTATTGTTAAACGGAACATTCTAACTTGTGGCGTCTCACTTTCCTGGCTCAAACTATGTCAGTATGCTGTACAGGGGCGCTACAACGTAAAGCTATTTCAAAATTTTTTCTATTCCTATTCTGCAATCAGTCCTCCACGATCGGTCAAAAAAGCTTCGCGCCACTCCCCCTTCACCGGTTTTTGACGCGATGTCATGAAAACCGTGAAAGCCGTGCTTGATATGACTTGTCTACACTGATTACGCATGATTATACTTAAAGAAGAAAAATAGTAATTTTCGATTGTACGCCTTCTGGCCATTAGCCCTCATTGGCGAAACGTTTTTGGGCTGCGCCCACCTAGGTTGTTTGTCACACATCCTCACAAGACCGTGGAAACTCACCGCGTCAATTGAAGTGACGTGTACGATTTAAAGACGCACTAATATGCCGAATAAACTTGATTTTTTTTTTCTGAATAACCAGAGACTGCCCATTTCCGAAAGAAATAAGAAATGGCTGCCAGGCAATCACTCTGGCACTGGCTACTCGGAGCCACCGGAGAGCATGGATGTACTTGCGTATAATAAAGATATGTGCGTGGCAGTATAACGTTGTTGAGCCCTTTCGGCACGTATGCGACATCGCTCTGCCATTTGTTCGCTGAGGATTCATTTGTGCGCCATTTTTAACCTTTCGTTGCACGCTGCCGCCATTTTCGACAAGCCACCGCAAGCTAAGTGGAAGCAGATCAATTGCAGACGCCTTCACCAAGGTCGATTCAAATAGGTCGCGAAGCTTCGGGCGAAAAGCGGTTCAGTACAGATTGTCACCGACATCAGCATGGGGGGTTATGCGAGCAGCGATCGAAGCGCGACTATGTTTGGAGGGAACAAACATTGGGAAAGAAAAACGCCTTTTTTAATTCAAACGAGACCCAGCTAGATTCATTCAACGAAAATAAAATTCCTAGTCAATTTTATATATTCGTGATGAGTTAAATAAATACGTTTAATTTCAATATTATTAATAAATGCATTTCTTTTCAGCGCCCATCGCTACAGGGGGTATTGACGCCATTATCATTCGCAGTGCAATGCACGTCTTGAAATGGGCAGAAAGGCGCGCTCGTATCACCTGTTGAAATACGCCCCCCTCACAATTTGTGCTTTCTTGCTTGTCGAAGTTTGTCTGAATTTGGTGGCGTGGGTAGCTTCATTGCTTCTTAATCTGTTCAGTCAAAAGTAGTGAGTTAAGACCGCCAGATAATTGTGTAGTTGTTTTCGTGCGACCGCGATGGCCGACGGACTTGGCATCCGACACTAGGATCAGCACTCTACTCCCAAAGCTTTCGTCGACCTCCAAAGAAAGTATGTTCTGCGCAGGGATGCGATTTCGACAACCGTACGGCTGGCCCTTTCCTGCGTCGCTTTCCACTCTGAAAGCTCGAATGGCGGGGCATTTGAATATATAGCTCCAAAGGAAGAACAACAAAACAAATTTCGCGCCTTCGGAAACAAAATGGCGTCACTTCTGCTTTTAACGGACTTGGCGTCACGTTATTTTTTCTTCCGCCGGAAGTGTTCCCACCACATACAGATGGCGCTAAGCCCCATGAACCGGCGATGGACCGCCATGTTTTGAACGTATGGGCTCCTATGGAAGCTTCGCTACCATGCCTTCACCGCCCTCCACATCCGATTATCTACTTTCACTGTGCTAGCTAAGCGCCAGTGAAACCTTTTCTACTTCTACGTGCTTCTCGACTCTTTTCAGTTAATTCGATAACAAGAACCTGTTACGGTAGGCAACTTTGTTAGATTTTAAAAACAAACAAAAGTGACCTTGAATAAACGAGGAGAGCGTTTGAGTTGACCCTTCAAACAACGCAGCGGGTTACCGCCCGGAGTTTGCGCCGGTTGTTACGTACCTCTGACGTCAGGGGATTGAAATGGAAGCAGTTTTACGCTTTAGGGCACCAGGTGCGTAGAAAGGTGTAAGCGCCACCAACCTCAAGTAGTCAGCTGCACATCAGAGTGTCTCCGCACTCGCTGGAGGGAAAAATTGCCGCGTTCTCTACACTGGGTTGTTCCCTTTAAGAATAGACCACACTGTACATTCTTAAAATTTATGTAAATAGAGCAACAATAGCGCTACCTCGAGGATGGACGAACACAGCGCTAACGAGAAATTCTGTTTACGTTTTTATTGTGTCCGTATAAAGGATGCGCAATAAATACATGAAAACAAACAAACAAACAAACAAACAAACAAACAAACGAACAAACAAACTGGTTATTAGCCCGCGCTGCGTTTTCCTGCACTGGACTTCGCGC
This sequence comes from Dermacentor albipictus, assembly GCF_038994185.2. Taxonomy (NCBI): domain Eukaryota; kingdom Metazoa; phylum Arthropoda; class Arachnida; order Ixodida; family Ixodidae; genus Dermacentor; species Dermacentor albipictus. The sequence goes on from NC_091823.1 coordinate 90,656,342, forward strand.
CGTCATTGCGCTGTTTGATTTGCGACTATTGTGGCAACCTCGGAATGGCGCGAAACAGAAACAGCGTGTCAGGACTTGTGAAAGCCATTTTTTTCTCCAAACGAAATATTGGGCCTTGACTTTACGCGGGAACCTAAAGCAAATCACATTGCACGCGTATTTCACAGAGAAAGAAAATGTAATAAGAAATTTTTTATGGCTCTGCTTATTTAAACTTTCCGAACCCCTCTTGACTAGCTTTCCGTTCATCTTCGTGCTCCAGGCCCAATTCGCTGTCGTTGCTCTTTGCTTTTCTTTGAGTTCCCGTCTGCTTGTTACAAATAATGCTCCAAATTGGCTCAGGAAGAGAATAGAATTTTTCCTATTCACTCATTCACCCCTTGGCCCCTACAAAAATAATAAAACTAATAAAAAAGAAAACAAAATTTAGTGAGACCAGAGAGAGCCGGCTCGCAGTTTCTTATTTCCGGTGGTGAGGAACAGGATCGATGGGTTGGCGGTGCCGAGAAAACAAACACGAGCCTACGCAGCATTACCCTGCTTCAACCAAACCCTCCCGTGTCCTCCTGACCCGGCTCCCTCCTTGTTTTTCTTTCGTACTTGTCTGCGCTCAGAACGAGAGCTTTTTCTTTCGCAGCGCTTGTTGTTGTTTTGTACGCCGTAGTTACGTTTTGTTTGCCTGCACAGCAAGCAATATTTGGGCTCGATTTCTGCGACTTTACATTTAACTTTCACATTCCGACGGCTTGACGTCCCTGCATAGGGTTTGTCGATATTTCTTGTTGCTGTGCCGACAAGTGCGAGCGAGTATCAACGGACAACTTTAATTTCTTTTTTCATGCTTACGGCTAAAGCGGTATGTCGCAGAGACACACGATATATTTCACTGCGTGGAAAAGGAAAGTTTCGATTAAAGGCTATTGATTTGGAATAATCGAATTCTGGCATATGGCGTGCCAAAGTCGTGATCTGACTATGAAGCGCACCGTAGTGAGGGACTCCGGATTAATTTGGCCCCCAACAAAACACCTCTAGTATGAGCCGTAAAGCACACTTTTGTGCGGGAAAATGCCGGAGAGCACGCTCGTCAGTGGGGTTCTTCGAGAACGGCTTGCCTTGAAGCTGTCTACGTAGGCCCTCACTGATGAAGTGAAAGCACTTCCTCCGCTTTTCTCCAACGGGTTTTCAGTTAACGCTTGTCGTAAAGAGGGAGACCCACGAAGGCAAGCTATAAGTTAAACACGTTTTCTTCAATGTACCTGCGCTGCTGTCGGTCGCGACTGGCTGCAGCACTGACAGATACATTTAGACAAGGTGGTGAAGTACTTCATTAAGGCGTTGTGTTTGCAGATAAAGGAATTTGAATTATCACCATGCTAATAAACTCAACATATAGCACGGAAACAATGCAGCATGTTGCCAGTGAATTGTGTGTTTAATGTCTTCGGTGTTTTATTTTTATTACTTTTTAAATTTTGCTATGAACTGTTCGCAGGAGTCTGCAGAGCTCTCAGTCGTGGTATTTCAGGGTATCGGACGTCCCTGGTCCTTTCACTAAAGACCGTTCGTAACTCCTTATAATTTCCTGTTATATCTGAAAAAAAAAAAGAACGACCGAGAGAAACGAATTCGACGCCGCCAGCGGTGCGCTGCATGAAACGAATGACGTCTCGCATCCAAGTTCAGCAATCTACTATAATAGCTTGTTAGCGTTAGTTGTTTATGCGGTCTGCTGCTTTTTATTGAGGAATATGTTGACAGCACTGAGAAAGTCTCGCCTTACCGAGTTTTGCGACAAACATCCTGCAGCGGTGCACTGTTACTCGTTGTCATTCTTGTCTTCATTACACCTGTAATCGTGAGCCCCAGAGCTTCAAACGCAATAACTGACAAATGAGACGACGAGTAACAGTGCACAATCGCTGCAGGATGTTCGTCGCAAAATTCGGGAAGGCGAGACGAATTAGTTGTAGCTAAACGACGCAAGAGAACAACACATACACGAGAAAGATGGGACAGTGCAAGGATCTGACCTTGCAAGGTGTTACCGGCACATGCTCAAATGTATAGGTAGGATATCACCGTTATCACACAAAAAATGTAAGAAACAAAAAGCGAAAAACAAGAACTTAGGCTAGAACTTGATCGAAGTTTGGATTGCGCACTCATCCCCCTAGTGGATAGCATGAAGAAGCTCTATTATAAATGTAGTGAGAATAGTCAGAATAAGCACAGTCTGACTAGCAGTTATAGCTTTTGCCTTATTTTCATTTTTAGGAGGTTTCATTAAAATGACTAAGGCATACAGTGTCGTCAAATAATGTCACCTATTCGATTAATGGCAAGGCAAAGTAAAACAGCAAGATCTGAGCGCACACTATGTTTACCAAGGAACAAGGATAATGGTCTGAAGTGTTAGGTAGCACTGGAAATAAAAGAAAGGGGACTCGCTCACGTGAAGTACTTTCATTTCCAGATAAGGGGCTGCTTGGTAGAGAAGGCGAATAGCTTTAAGGTAAGTTCATTTTCTCTTACAAGCAGACCTATCACGACATGCTTTATAAATGAATTCGTGAATTTTAACTCAAAGTGTGATTAGCTTGCTGCTAATCCCAGCTGAAATGAAGTGCAAGTAACATGTCCACTGTGTTCGAGAAAAAACAAACTGTTTTTTCTCGAACAGCGCCTTTTGAACAGCTTCATTTGAACTTCAACGCCGCCAAGAGAAACTGGAACAACATACGGTTTGTATGTGGACATTTACCTTTTACCTTTTAAAGCGAAAGCGTTACTGGCCGCGAACTTGTGATTTCGCCGTGGCCGTGCTCCGAGGAGGCACATGACGTCACACCGCGTTCCTCGTCACACCACGTTCCTCGTCATTGCGTTCACCTCCGCTTGCTTCGCCAGCTGCGCCACATGCCTGATAACATGTTGGAGGATTGAAAAGGAGAGCTGGCGTGCGCCGCAACCCCAGTTGAGGCGGCAGTATGGGCGGCGACAATCCTGATAAGCAGGAGGAGGCCTGGAATCGACATCGGAACGAGATAAAAAGGAAACGAATCGCCCAGAAAACAGACGAACAGCGCGCCGAATAAGTGGCTAAACGCCGCAACATAGCTAGACAACCAGATTAACCTGGACTTGCAATCTAGATTAACCAAGGCTAACGATGCTATGCCTTAGCTTTCGCTGCGTATATGCTGGCATAGCCGAGCTAAGCCACTGGCAATTTTTTTTAAAACACAGAAGTGGGGTCTAGGCTTTATATGAAACGATGGTGGTGCACTACTTCCATAATATATTCTGTCAAGGGCGCGTTTGCTCGTTCTGCAGAAAGGCTTGGTGATGCATTGGGCCTTAATTTCATGACGCCGTAATTCCGATGAATTTGGCTTTCAAATTGGTCTTCAATGAAGTGATCCTGAGATGAATAAGCTAAGAGTTGGTATGGCACAACGTTTTGAGAAATGATACAAGGCACGGAAGAAAATATACGCCGTGACATTTCACAAATAATTTAAAAGATAACCGTTGATATGTCAGCCCGCCGTGTGCGTGGCCTTAACAATTTTATCAACGTCGAACATTGAATATGGTCGTCTAGGTCACTGCATGGCCTTTCGTTAGAAATTTCTTTTACCGGACCTATTCACGTTAAAGATGTTTCAACCAGCATAGATTTGCACGAAATTTTGAACCCAATATAATTTCGGCTGTGTTTAGCCGATGTCTGCATTCTGATTTATTATGCGCACAAATATGGCGCACTCAAGATACAGCTGTCGTTACTGTGCCTAGTCACAGTAACTACCGACTTTGTTAACAACCCCGCAAATACATATGCATGCAACAATGCGCGCTGCATAAAAGCTGGACATGCACCACGAGTAGTACGAACAGCGGGGGCTCAAAAGATGAGAACCGTCATTTTTGTCTCAAATTCATCAGCGTATCCCACTAAAAAAAAATACGTCTAGCAATGCGCGTCGCTTCAGTATGCAATACGCGTCACTGAACAGTGGATCGAACTAGCATATGAAGCGCAACTTTAGTGCCTGAGCCTAGCAACGGTGTCAATTACAACGAAACGAGTGCTTCAAACAATGTGCGCAACGTCATAATGTAGCCTGCTGAACGAGAACAGCGAAGCTTAGACAACATGAAGCACGGCTTTCGTAGCAGCGAGTGAACGTTTACAAGTACAGCCATGCCGAACGTTATTGAGTGCGAAGAAAGGCTGCAGATACTCGCGCTTTTCATCAAATCGTCCGAACAAATACGAGTGGCTTCTGATGAACAGCCACTTCCCTCACAAAGGCGTGGATCCCGTGCATTTTCAAAGTTCGGCCGGCCGATACTGTGCAGCCTAATCTTTCGGCGAGCCACGTTACTTCTTGCTGATGGAATAACGAAAAGTATTTTCCCCTAGCGTCATCGGTTGTTGCACCCATAAGCACAACATAGGCTAGGCAACGCTGCAATACGTAAACGGCGCCAGCGCTAGCGAAACGCTGCCCGCCAAAACTCCGCCGCCAGAAACCAACCGATACGCGTTTTCGATACCCGGGAATGGCGACGGAGTCTGCTACGGACCAAAAAAGCGCGCGCTAGCACGTGACCACGGTGCTTCGACCAACAGGAGGGTTGGCTCTCCGGAGGCGTGGCATGCGAGAGAGAAAGCGGCAAAGTTCAGAGGAAGTCGTTACTTCTTTATTCAGGGTTTTTAGTGCGTATACTTGCTTCCGCCAGACACGGAACGTCGTGCGCATAGGGCCGTGAGCCGGCATTTATGTTCATGTTTTATGTAGAAATTTACTTTTTTTTCTGCGGCAGAGCAAACGTGCGCATACTTGGGCAGCATGAAAGCCTTATATAAGCCCGTTCACTGGTACTTTCAGTCGGCGCAGTTGCAAAATTTGTAAATACATATTTCCGAAATATACGCGCCGGGATACTGATCAACCCTGCTGACAGCCGCCACGACAAACACGTGAAGGTAGGCAACAAAAGATTCGCTTAAAAAAAAACCGTAGGGGGAGAAAAACTAGGTCACGACTCCAGGTTCTTTTATATTTAAGATGTTTAAATCGATAACACATTCTCGTCTTTTTATTTATTATGTACAAGTGCCCGTCATAGTGACGTGATATCAAAGTATAGATGAAAAGGTTACCGTATATTTGTTGGTAGGACGGCCTCGGCGCAGAAGCCTGCATTGTTATCGCATAAGTTTTATGAATTATTCTGAAGTTTATAATTTTGTTGCACAATTTTGTTTACTTTTGGACTGTGCTGGGTAGGTTTTTCTTTACTTAGGATCTTTTTTCGGCCTACAGTTTTTGGCCCGCCCTTTGCCATCTTTCTCTCGCGTACCCTTTTATACTCTCGGCCCGAAAAGTACCGCATAAAATGGCAGATAGGTCTGCCCGGAATATTGATCGACACCATGATAGTGAAAGCGGCAAAACAGAAAAAAATTATTGAACTGAAAAGTGCCGAAATACTCACTTTTATTTACTGCATCGCTAGTCCACCCTCTAAGCTCCAGTCCACGTGTCCGTTTTTCGCATGAAAACAGCGCACGCGAACAGCACAGGTCTCACTCATCGGAGCTACTGCTACTTTCATCGGATGATAACGGTTTCTCGCTCTCCGCTTGTCGCAGAGCGTCGTCATCGGTTCCGTCCAGGGCATTGGGTTCCGTCCAACTGGCGCTGAGCAGCCATGCGAACTCCAGTAACTCCAGTACTTTCATTCTGAAAGCCGCCGAAAATTGGCGGCGCGTTCCGCTGCTCATCTTGAACGACACGCACCACCTAACACGAAAGCCATGCCGACCATATAACAACACAGAAATGGCGACGGTAGCCGACTACGCTACAAAACGCGGTTACAGGACGATCGGATGCGGATACGGCTATGTGTTCGCGAACGTGCACGCCACAGGTTGCCAGACGACGACTCGCAACGAGCTAAAGACCACTACATAAGACGAGGCGTGACTTCAGCTGCTTTTTTTTTCTTCAGAAAAAGATGTCGTCCTATATGTACCGGTTTGTACGCGTTGTGCCCCGTCCTGTGAAGCCAATTTCGAACAAGGTATCGTTCCTAGTTAAAGCTTTGCATTTTTGCGTTATGGTTTCGCACTCTTTGTAATACCACACCATGCCATAAACCATACCATGCCATGCCATAGCATAGCGTAGCATAAATAATAAGTTACAGGAGCACAGCAACAAAGCAAAGAACGTGGCGAATGACGGCTTTCTTGCCCTCGTTTCCAGACATGTGACTGCCAACCCAGATTAAAACTATCTGTTATCATAAGTAGAAGCAAATGCGAAAGTACGCGCTTGATTAAGAAAGCTGTGAACAACATAGCAGCATTTAGTGATGCATGTGTCAGTAAGCCCTAATTTTTTAAATCAATAATAGAGGTTGCTCATTTTGTACGCGTTCAACATTTACCCTTCCACTAATCAGTGTTGCCGCAAAAGTGTCTGCATATGGTTATCTCGGTTTCGTTATTTTTTTTTTTTTACCGAGCAACAGCACGCATGTCTTATGACGTTTTGAGGAGTATAGACACATCTGCGAGAAGTGGAAATAGATGTGTTGTTGAAGGAGAGCGCTTTGCCTTTGTCTAATCTGCCTCTCCGTGTCCTTGTCATTCCGCCTGCGCTACCACAAAGATGATCATTATTGCCATTAGGAAGAGATATTCCACTACCATCCACAACACTGCACAACAGACAATGTCATTTTAGGTGCCTCAACTGTGCGCACTAGCAACGTATCGATTAACTGCAGAGCTAGAGTGCCACCACCTCATGAAGTATTTATTGCAAGGAAGAAGCAGAGTGGGATCAGGTCTTTTGCTTGATGGATAGAGCGCTTGCATGAAGCATGTTGTTACAGTACCATGATCGTCCCACATGGACAAGTAACCCGGACAAGGCGGAAGTAAAGGGAGGTGAACGGTGCTCGAAATGAAGGAAAACAAAACTGTTTTCGAACTGCCTCACTTGTTTGCAAGATTCATTAAAACGTGTGTTGAGGAATACATCCGCTCAATGGGGACTTCACGTCCTCTGGCGGAAGGGATTAGAAAGGTGGGTGCAAGGGTAGAAACATTTCGATGGTAGGATGGTGATGCCAGGTGTTTGATGTCTCTGCTCTTTCCATGATGTTTGATCCTACTTAGAACGGGCGGCAATGTGACCATGTCTTTTTTAGATGAACTTGCACTGAATACCAGTAAGTTTTGGTCCATTAATCACCACTAATGTCGCCAGCATCCCTTCCCTCTTCAGTCGACCCCCCCCCCCCTCCTTCCTCCATCTATGTCCGGCTATGGTGTGTTCCCATACTGTGTGTTGTGCCGTGTTTGGTATACCACGTGGCGCTTGGTCCCTTTAACTTCCGGATTTCATCTGCGCCACCATTTACTACTTCGCCTAGCAGAGACAATCGCACCTCCGAGGACACCGCGAACGTAAAAGAAAGGTGTCAGCGCCGTACCGTTTGAAAAATTCACGTCGCAGTATTTTCGCAGGGATTGCGAAGTCTTTAGTGAAAAATAAGGCTGCCCTACGAGGCTCGAAGTAAATACCAGTGAATCTCAAACGCAAGCACAATCGAGGAAAGCACGGATAAAAATGCTTGTCTCCAGACGGCTTTTTCCTGATCCCCACAGCTAAAGGTTTAAACCACCCTCAATCACGCACTGGCACCGGCGTTGATCTCACCATTACTCAAAGAACTTTTCGCACAGTGTCCACGTTCCTCCAACTTTATGATCGCCAGCCACTTCACCCTTTTGCCGGACTTACGGCGCTAGGCCTCTGGAAAACACTCCCGATCGCTCACTCCGACGAGAGGACAGTAGGGTGGGGAAGCCGATGGCGCCGTAGTGGAGATCTTAATCTGCCTACTTATTTGGAACATGCTCAAATCACGCACACTACATAAAAATACGTAGGGAAAGAGAACTCAAATACAGTGCCGTTTCCTTTTCCCCCTCCATGTTCTCATGATTTCTCTCCGGTGAGTTTCTGCAGCCTGTGTTGTGCCGGAAACATTGTCTCTCATGTGGTGCTACCGTAAGCGCATCTACATCCTGCCACCACCGACGATTGTTTCTGGCAATTGAGGAGAATTATCGAATTGTAAGTAAACTTAAATTGAGAGAAAGAGAAAAAAAAACGAAAGAAACAATAGTACAATGGTTTGATGCCTATATATGCTGAACTTGGAGATAGGAAAAGAGGCCAGAACAGGAATTGGACAATTAGTGCGCCTGCGCATATACTCAGTGTTTTTTAGCCTGTGAACAGCAACTCCGGCTGTCTGTGAACTACAGCCGCGCTCTTGAGCACGCTTCCTGCACAAGTAGTTTACCTGCATCAACAAGATTTCAGCAAGCTCTGTTTTTTTTTTGAGAAGGCAATCAACTTATCTACTTAACAAATATCGATAGATCACGGATAAAGGGAAACCAAACTTCATAAAACGACTAAACTGCCGTTGTGCCCCCATAAGATCAGTAAAATTTTTTTTTACAACGGAGCTGTATATGACACGGACCTTGGAATTTATTCATCTCTGTCGACAAAACACTCTACAAAACTGTCGACGGAAAGTAATTCCACCAATTGAAGCCAAAGTGCGCATCTCCACTGAAATTACGCATGCAAGACACGCCCCAGTATTCTTTTCAATAAACAAAAACAGAAAACATGTGTCAAGACCATCTGATAGATGAGTAAGGCACGTTCGAACAATGCGAAGCACGTAGCTGTCGCCGCATGCGTTTGCCAGTAAAGATTACGGTGGCATACGCTGCAGTTACCGCTTCCCGGCGACCGTAGCACATGAATAATGAAGTGACGTCGCTGCAGTTTCACATGTAAAAGAAGAACCCGCCTAGCAACTGATTACATCCATGTTGTGATAGCGCTATGGGAAGGCCACGCATAGTTAGGATTTCCAAACAGCAGCGTGAACATGATGAGCGGAAATGGGAACAGTAAATTTAATTGTTTTGCTGTATATTGTTTCACGTAGTGCATTAATCAATCGTTCAAGGCTGCGTCACGTTGGTCTATCGGATCAGGTGATGCTACAGCTTCACTGGCCGACCGCCTTCACAGCGAGGATCGGAGCCCAAGTTTTTTTTTTTTTTTTTATTGCGAACCATAATTTTTCTCGAGCTGTCGGGCGCTTAGGCGAGTGATGCTGCAGAAAACACCACATGACATGTCCGCACACGATAGGGACGGCGGAAGCAACGCATCGGGCGATATAGCACCTCGTGGTCTTTCGACTCACACGGCACTAAGCAAGACGGATGGGCGTCGCCCCATTTGTCTGGCGGCCACAAGGAAGAGGGTAGGTCTTTCTCTCTACTTGCCTTGTATTTGTGTCGACCGCGTAGTGTGTCGGCTCTGTCGGACACTGCCCCGCCCCTCTCGTGTGCCCGCACCGAAAGGTGTACGGCCCTGCGGGATAAGCCGGGCAGTGTGAAACGAGCCCTAAATGGAAATATGGGCCTGGCTCACTTAGCAGAATCTCACTGAGCTCCGATGGTTCGCGGCAAAACTGTTCCCGTAGTCAGGTGCTTTGTCTCTGTAACTGTATAACGCTTCTTTGCTGTTTTTTTCGCTTTTGTTTAAAAGGTTTAGGTTACCCTATTTCGATATCCTTTGGCTGTAGATGTCTTTTATTGTCTTTTTTTCATTCCACATTTTTTTATTATCTGTTCAAATGAAAGGTGCAATTGCTCATCAGGATGGCGATTGGGCGAGCTGGAACTTATTCATGGTAGCAGCGCACGGAAAAAACAAAGACACAGAAAAAAGAATTGTTGGTACAAGCACGGTCTTTCAAATGAACTTCATTGCAAGCGAAACATTACATAAATAGAAGGAAGAACAACAAAAACAATAATCGAAATCAACAGTCACTATAACACTTCAGCGTGGGTCAGTCAAATAGAAGATTATACAGGCAAGTTGCGAAGTGTCGAGGAATGATATCTCCTTTCTTGTCAATGTGATAGATGGCTCCGACAAGTACGCTTTTTATTACATACACGCTCATCAAGGGCCAATTATCACTAAGACTGGGCAAGATTTTTCGAGATCAGGAATAGTGAAGCAGAGTGAAAAAAAAAAATGTGGTCGAAAGGAAGACTTAAGACGCAAAAACGTGTAGAACTGGGCAAACTGTTCGTAAACGGCTAGCAAGACTCAAACACAAATAAGATTGCTTTGGCATCAGAAAGGAAGACTTAAGGAAGATTTGAGACGCAAAAACGTCTTCCTTTTTGATGCCAAAGCAATCTGATCTGTGTTTCAGTCTTGCTAGCCGTTTACGAACAGTTTGCCAAGTTCTATACAGCCTTTACTGGTTTCTCACTAGAGCATTTTTTAATTGCAATATATATATATATATATATATATATATATATATATATATATATATATATATATATATATATATATATATATATATATATATATATATATATATGTTTGTCTCACGAACGCCACCGAAACGAACCTGCAGTGAATTCTCGTTATTTCCGCTAAATGCAAAGTAAATTTAATGAAGGGGTAGAAAGGCCCTCTCTTAGCGAGCTGCAATAGCAAGTGTACGGAAAGCGGAATCAATCAATAATAGTTCTAAAGTTTACGAGGCGTGCGAAGTTTTGTGAAAAAAGAAAAAAGAAGTCATCGGGAACAATAAAATGTGACCTGGTCCAAATTTTGCCATAAAAGCGGCGTGAGAACATCGCTTTATACAGAAAAACCGGTTTCGGTGCGGCTATACAACGGAGCGACTATACAAAAAAATAAAAAAAAATAAAACCAGAGTAAGCACACAAGCTTTGCTCAGTAGCATTTAAAAAGACGAAAAAGAAAGAGCTCCCCCCTCCTCCCGCGACTGCTAGAAGAAACCAAAAGTCTTCTTCCGCGTTCATGAGGCCTACAATTTGGAGAAAATGAGCTGCTACCGAAAAGCCCTTTGGTATCCTTTCTTCTTTAATTCGAGTTAAATATCGACCGTGCCGTTATACTTCACAAGACTATAGGAACACAGACTTAGAGAAGATTGGCGCCTTGCGGGCTGGCATGTGGAGAGATCACGCTGCCGCTTCGCACACGGCATAAACTCGTTGAATATACCGTGCGCTAGTGATCGCCAAGAAAGCGCAGAGCTAAGTACGTTTCAAGATAACTTCCACCCGGGTCCCCGCCTCTCAGCGTGCCCTTTGACATGCAAATGAGATGGCGTTTTAGCAGGATAAATAGGCTGCGCGAAGAAACAGAAAGGCAAGAAAAAATATGTGCGCTGAAGCGGAGGTGTGTTTAAAGGACACGGGAAAGTTGTACTATGTACTCTAGAAAAAGCTGCGCTTTGTGCATAGGCCAAAGCCATTGATGTGCTCGTCCAGTCGGACCACTGTATAGTGCCCTGCGGGAGGTGATCTGTAAAATGTTGCGGGCGCTCTCAGCCGTTCATACTATTCATACCCCCCAAGCCGTTTTAAATAACCCGACATTTATTTCGTGAGAGGGCCTGTACTGTTTGCCCCATCTTCCATCAGTGGCTCAATAATATACGATAGCAAGACAGAAAATCACTCAGTGTTACTGCGCAGAGGTTTGCAGGCGCTGCTTTTTAAGCCTATGTGGAGCATGCAACCGGAATTGATATCAGGTCAAGACAAAGGGTTCCCATTATAATATTGTAACGCTGGTGAAAGGCGTTAATTACTTAAGAGATGCGCTAGCGAACACAAGACGGGGCGAAGACGCCGAAAAGCCTCTCGTCCTTCTTTTCTTAAGCAGATCTCTAGGTCCTCTTCCTTAACAACCATGCCGCCACATTTCTCGTCGCGCAGAGGAAGCCCGCTGAGCGAGGAAACGGGTCTCGCGCTCTGTTTAGATTTTCAGGCAGGTCCCGTACGTCACCTGTGATTTTACTGAGTGGTGGCCACTGGTCGCGATGCTTGCGATATAACAGTTAATTTCACTCGGGCGCTCGATGACTACGAAGGGTCCACTATAGGGTCCCTGCAGTCTTTCACACAAACTGTATGGACACTATATATTATGTAATATTTATGTTAAATAATATATAGTGTATTTACAATATGTATTGCAGTGTTGCCTGTTTTAATTTCGTTTCCATCACGTTGTATTTGTGATAGGATATGTGTGCTGTGTACTGAGTTGACCACATAACGGTCAAACGAGTTCTATTAAGCCGTGTTACGGCATTGAGCCCAGAGGACGTCCCAGCGAACTGTCCGGTAATTAAATCTAATTCTGAAATAAATTGGTTTCTGATGTTTCTTTTGCATACAAATGCCAGTGTCTCGATCTTCTGTATGCTTGTTAAATGTAGCATTGTCAGGCACCCACCCTGGCAGACATGCAGGAAAACACCGACTAAAAATGGTGCAAGTTTCAAACGGCCAACTCAGGCAGAACAGCCCTCTTCCACTTCCTGTCCGAGTAGGTGTCACGAAATAATGAGACACGTTCCACGATTTCTAGTTTGAAGTTCGAAGTTTGTTGATTCCCGTGACGAAACAGGGAGAATAACTTCAGTGCAAGAATCCACAAGAGGTGGCTTGAAAGGTACTTAGAGACGTAGGTGCCCAATGAGATACCATGGAAGGTAAAAACTACGACAAAATGTAAAAAATACTACAAAAAGAGGAGGTACCACTAAAGGCACCATTCCTTCCGGCTCAACTGTTCTTGCAATCATGTTTCCGTGAAATATTCCTTTCACATTCAAGCATTTACGAAAACGAAAACTGGACTATGTGGTCAAAAAAAGAAAAAGATCGGTATAACTCTACTGCTAGTGCGCTGGTGGTCCTTATTACAGTTGACCTACACTGGCTTCCCTACCCCTCCCCTCCCTCTCTCTATCTCATCTTTTTATTCCCTCTTTGCCGTCCCCCAGAGCAGGGTAGCCAACCAGACTCATTCCTGGCTAACATCCCTGCCTTCTCTCTTTATTTTCTACTCCTCTTCCTTACTCCAGGCTGCGACGATTAAATGAAATGGACATTAGAAATAAGACGAAGATTTGGTAAAAGCATCCTTTAAGCTATCTTTCGTAGACTCCGTGCGAGTATTTTTGCACGTGAAGTGTTTGTTGGAGTAAACTCGATGATCTAAGTAAGTATTCTGGAGAAAACTCATCGAAAAAGCAAAGTCCGCTCGCCTTGTCGATTCCCCTAGTTCTGAACCAATTTACTGTGGCTATCGAAAGGGAGATGGCTATCTTGTTTGCTTGCTTGCTTGCTTGCTTGCTTGCTTGCTTGATTGATTGATTGATTGCTCCCTAAAGATCATAATGGCCCTTGCGTTTCAAGTTCAGCTACTTTAGACAACATTGTTTCCATCGAAAGGGAGATGGCTATCTTGTTTGCTTGCTTGCTTGCTTGCTTGCTTGATCGATTGCTCGTCAAAGATCATAATGGTCCTTGCGTATCCAGCTCAGCTACTTTAGACAACATTGTTTCCATCGGCTACTGTATTACCTGCTGCGCCATCCCAAATAATTGCAGAGACTCTACCTAGCTAAGAGTCTGCGATGAAGATAAAAACCGGCGCAAATTTCCAAGCGAGGCTGTTGCACGTTGCATGGATGGCTAGGGTGTCCAGCTGCGCATCACCACTGGTGCAGTTTTCAGGGTGTCTACCAAGTTGACATTTCCAAATTCCCTGAGTTTTCCAGGTTTTCCCTGAGTGACTTTGCACATTTCCTTGAGTGATGCAGAACTATGTTTTATGTGAAGACGGGCTGAAAACATATCGCCTGATTCTGTCACTCTCGAGTAAGCACATGAAAAAAATAACAAAGCGACTTAATCCAATTTGAATTCTAAGGAGTGGTGTTTATTCAAAAAGAGAATAGAAGGCAGGGGTTAGTAAAATGCACAGCAAATAAAGTGTCTTCGAAAGAAAATTGCAAATGAAGTCGGACATTCACAAATACGAATAAAAAGGAGATGCACATAGAGGCAAATATATTCGAATATGAGCTATTTCTATCAACTGATAGCAAGCTCAGTGGTATGAGGCCCGAACTCTGTCACAATTGAGATTCTCTCTCAACCACTCGTACGTCAACCTCAACTGTCCTGACGTACTCTCAGCCCAAGCACGACGCCTGAATGTTGTGTTTCACTGCTTTAACGAGTTTATTTTGGTTTGGATGAGGGACACCTGCATATCGGCATCAGCCAAAACTTTGTTTTTTGAGCTCAAGCTCCTACAAAACGGCGACAGCAACTTTCTTTTCCCGTTTATTCCTCAATGCGTACTTCATTTCTGTTCTTGTCCTCCTTCTGCCACTCGTTCGCCTCAAGGACCATTTGAAGCATCTTGGTCAGTTGCACAGTCCACGGCCGATTTTTAGAACTCCCTAGGGGTCGCGAAAATGTTCGAAAAATCGGCCAGTTGGAAAAAAAAAAATTGTGTCATTTACTGCCCTTAGGGGCTCAAACCGCCACAGGCACGTTCGAAAACGCTCTGAAGGCATGTCGGTACAAATATTAGGCATATCGGCGCACGTACTCTGACAGGAAATACCGGGTGCACGTGTGTATAATGAAGGAATACAACTGTTTTCAGTGGCAATAGCCCCTTCCCACGCTTGTTATGCTTCACTGCAATACTTTTGTGTATGCTTCATCATGTAACAGTTCTGCACAAAGGCGGAGCTAACTTTCGGGAACCGGCATTATGTAACGCGCCATGTTTTCTAAGTTTCTAAGCCAATAGCGAGGAACCCAAAGGCGGAGTCTGTGCCATTGCTGACAGCAGCTAATTCTTTCAATAAATAACTCGGCACCCAACGGCAAGAAGCTTCATAGCGAACGTCGAAGCAGCTAGGCCTAGCGTTGCCGCAGTGGTGGCAACGGCTGCCAGCGGATCCGTGTGCGAGAGTGCCGGTCGAGGTGGCGAAGTAATCAAAACAGCGGCGGTGGTGCCTTTGATTATTGCCGTTTCGGACCTGCGGTCAGGGCAAAACGTCCGGAAAATCGGAGGGCGAAGAGTTCTTGCGTCCGAAATTTCACACGTTCTGATACGTTGAATCTATGGGGTACGTGGCGGTGCCGCGAAGCCGTCCAAATTATCGGGAATCCGGAAAGTCGGTCGTTGAGTGCACACTGGCAACTCCTCCAGCCGACGACAGGGCGTCAAATACGATTCATTACGATTCCGATCTGTTGCTCGAGCGAGCAGTACCGCGACTTTCGACCTTTTCAATAAAATTGCCGCTAATTTTCCCTGACAGAGGCCTAAATTCCCTGAGTTTTCCCTGACTTTTTCCAGACTACTCAAAATCCCTGAGAATTCCCGGTTTTCCCGGTTTTCCCGGTTGGTAGACACCCTGAGTTTTGTTTCCTCTTGTCCCATTGTGGTGAAGGTGAAGAATTTAGCACTGTGAAAAGCGTGAGTAACCATTTACCTCTTTGTATTCAGTGAACATGTGCCAAGAGAAACAGCGAAGAACGATAGCGGCGAGCACAGTTGATAAATTCTTCACCAACACAACAACATGTCAAGAGAAAAACAAAACTACACCCGCCAACCCCACCGGAGATCAAACTCATGCTGCAGTGGAAATGTGCAGCTCGACATGCTAGCCTTTCCCATGTGCGGCACAACTTTCACACTTGGCAATTTGCGCAAGGTTTTGTCCTCCAGTAAAACTCTTGCTTGGGCTAGTTGGTTCATGCTTGAAGTAGGTAAAGGCAAGGCGCAGAAGACCAGGACTTAGGAAGAAGAACACAAACGACAAGACGGGCGCCTCTGAGAGGTGGAGACGCAGACTCTGAGAGAAGTGGAGTCTGGGTTTCATTTGGATGGCATAGCAGGTAACAAAAACAGTAACGGACGGAAATGATGTTGTCTAAAGTAGCTGAATTTAAGATGAAAGCGCCGTTATGACAACGAGCACAAGTGTTGGTGGTCGAATCTGAACCTACAGGTCAAGAAAACCTGCTAGGTATACATGTATCACTATGCATCCTGGAGCAATCGCAGGTGCTAGCGTACATTGTAGAAGGTACAACACTACATCGTCGTCATATGCACAATCTGATTAGACAATGTTCTTTCTCCATAGAATCGGCAAGAGCATTCAAGAAATTTCAGTTACACAAAAGCGCGTCTTGCGCCCAGCGACAGCTGGATAACAGGTAAAAAATGGTCACCGGCAAAACGCAAATCAATGTACGCGTGGCAGTATGGGGAAGGCTAAACTGTCGATGAGGAGGGGACCTGATCACGAGTACACGATCGCGATAGCGCAATGATGACGACTATTAGCGAAAATAATGGACGGAAAGACACAGCAATCCCAGTTTCCCGTTTTTAACTGGTCTCAGTAACATGCACGGAAGTGACCGCTTTTAATGGAACGCAACTTTCCGCGTCAGTATTTGGACAAACTAGCCGTGTATTCTCAGCTGTGGATGTCCAGCTCACTCGAGGAAACCTCCAGAGCCATGTAATGAAAAACAAAAAGATACAAAAAAAAAGAAAATTCTAATGAAGAAAAGAGGCTTAAGGACCGTTTCGCCTCCGTATATGAACCAAGTACACTTGCATAACTGCCAATTCTCTCGGTTTGTCTGAGACACTCCGGAAAAACGACCAATTCCCTCGATTTAACTAGCACCGCCCTAAATCTCACGAAAAGCTGCCCCAGCCCCACAGCGAAAGAAAGCGACGAGTCATGCAGCAAAGGCGCATTGTTCGTAATTGTCATTACAAGCGAGGCAGCTAACTGAAATTAGATTTCAATTCAAGCGAGTTGTGCGTGGGCACTATACAGGTAGGCCTGAATGAGTTCACCACAGACAGAGGCATGCGTTGCGGAGTGAGAGTGAGGCAAATGTATAATACGCATTACATAAGGCATTTCCTTTAAGTCAGCTTTGCTGCTGAATTGCAGTGCTATGCAACGAAGTACCTTAAGAAAGAAAACAGACTGGGGATGATACACGTTCATTAATTATAAGCGCGCGCACGCGCCGTCTCTGCTTGCAGCACTAGTGCCGAGGCATCTTATAACTGTGCTGGCAGCCACTCGGAGCTGTTTCTGACGTTGCGGTGACCCAGAAGAAGAACAGCGAAATATATATTTTCGTTCGTTTTGCTCTCTCCCTCCGCTCTTCTCATTTCCTATGCGAATCTCCCGAATTTTCTTTGTCCCCAAGTTGTCAGGTGGGCCTTCGGTGCAGAATGGCAAGGAGGCAGACAGCGGTGAAGAGGAAATGTCACAAGAAAAAATGAACTAAAGGACCATCGATCCCAAGCACGCATAAACATCAAACAAATGGACCAAGTTATAATGGAAGTTTCGGAACGCCCTGCGTATACATGAGACGGAAGCTCAAAGAAAACCGCAGATAAGGACGGCGATGCATCGCTATTTAATTTTGCTATCTTATCTTTATTTTGACAACACCTTTCTCCGTGTTCACAGGCCTGCAAGTGGCTGCTTCTACCTTATGCATTCACGGTGGAAGTGAGATTACTTTGTGGAGCTTAGAAGGAGTATGTAGAGTGTGAGCTAAGAAATACAGAATGACAGGTGTAGTCAAAAAGAAAAAAGAATAACATACGCAATCAGAAGCAATAAAGGAACAAAACTCAGCTCTTTTGCTATTGAGCATTTCTGCAAGAGGAAGCTCTAGTGCAGCACTCCCAGGCGTTTTACCTTTTAGATATGTGCTCTATCAAAATAAGTATAAAGTTATTCCGTTGGATACCATGCTCACGTGGAGATTGCCGAAGTGCAGCAGAATTGGCCTTGATCAGCGCTTGCACTGAAGAAAACGGGGAAACTCCGAGCGGTGTGGCCTTGGTCTGTTTCACGAAATAGTTGAGCTGTCGGCCTTCAGCGAAACAGTAAAAAGCATTCGAAATAGGATACCATGAGATATGGGACGGTATGAGCCATGCGCGCAAAATAACTCAAGAAGAGTGCGAAAAGAACGCAAGCAGAGTTCAAAGTTTTGGTGCATACGCTGAGGCGCTTGAGATTGCTGTTGTTAACGGACTTAGCTTGACTTAGGTCACAGTGCGCTCATTTGAGCCGTTTTGCTGAGAACGTCGTACAAGCTACAGCACCGCGCGAGATGTAGCAGCTTGTCGCTGGCCATATTAAACCCACGAACGCGGTATTGCGGCATGCCATTCCAATAATGCCTACGCTGATCATCCGTATACGCTCAAGCCTGAAATATTTATACCTCTGCTCACCGACGGAATACTATACGTACAACGCTAATAAAATAATAAAACCACTCTAGAAATGCTGGTGAAAAAGGAAAGCAAAAGACTGCTAACTGCGTGATGCGCGCCCTGGCTGGTTGAATGTATTTATTCCTTGCCTCTATCGAAAACCTCGATTAGCCTATTGTATAACACTGTAGGCCACCGCAGCCATGCTAGTTAATAAACTTAGCGTAATTATTGTTGCTTCCATCACTGCGAATATTATCTGAGCACCTATCGGCGTATTCACCAAGCTTTTGGTTCGCAAGTGCTTTGCTTTGTACTATTGGCCTTTGCTAATATGTCCGACACCAGGAT
The DNA here is from genome assembly GCF_038994185.2 of Dermacentor albipictus. NCBI lineage: Eukaryota > Metazoa > Arthropoda > Arachnida > Ixodida > Ixodidae > Dermacentor > Dermacentor albipictus. The sequence continues at coordinate 90,674,986 of NC_091823.1, forward strand.
TGGCTCGGACTTGTCCTTCCGAACGACTCTGTTCGTCCTGTGGCTATTGTGACAGATGTTTCCCGTGTCCCGTTGTTTAAAGCTTCTGTTGAAGAGATGGTCAAACCATGCCAATATGAAAACGCTGTTTTTCTATGCTTACCCAATGATAAAACCGTCCGTCCGTCCCATACGACAGAATGTTGGCCAATCCCGGAGGTAGTGAAATACCAGCCCGAGCCTCGTTGAAGAATGGACACAGTGGGAGAAAAGGATTCAAAGCCCATTGTTTCAGGACCAACTAAGGGCCGTCCAGAGGGCCCATGATGTCGCTGAAAGGCTTGGCCTGACAGTGCCAACCACGTTGGCACTGTCAGCCAAGGCGGTCCGGAGGCCCGCCTTGGCTTAAGAAGTCGAGCCTCCGGACCTCATTACAATAAATATTTTCACACACACACACACACACACGGTGGAGTTAAAGCAGGCTTGAAACCCTCAGCAAAACGAAGCGAAAGATGCATACATTCTTTGGAATGACGCATAGAATATACGTGGACCCGCAGCAGCGAGCGATTTTGCCTTCTTGCTGCCTGACGCTTCCACGCGAACGAAGTGGCGAGAACACAGCGCTCCCAAGGCTTTCAGCACACGCGGCACCCTGCCCTTTTCGTACATCGCCTTGATGATATGGACGCGCTCGCGTCTCTTCGGTCCTTTCGTGATCGCACATATTGTGCCGTAGCAATATGATGTGGCGAGAATACAATGCGCGAAGCTATCAGCAATCGGTACTCTGTCCGCATCGCAGATCGCTTTCAAGCTATGGTCCGCGCGTTCAACCCTCATGGATAGGGCGCTAAAGAGCGATACCAGCTTATATTGACCGGAAAGCCCTCAGCGCACCTGGCGTCGCCACCTGCAACAGTTTGCTTGTCTCATCAAGTCACCTTGCTCCGCCGTCACAGCAGTTAGTTTTGCCCCAGCGCTGGTCTTGTCAAGTTTCGTAACATTGATAATGACACTGATTTGCGGGGAGATGAGCGAGTTGTGCAATGCTTACGCATACTTGGACAATTCTCGGAGGAGTTTAATTCTAGCGCCAGACGTTTTTGTGCGAACGCGCCCTGTTTCGTAAGAATTTAGAATAGAACAGTGGGTAATAAGAAGGACCGCTTATCTAGCAGACGTACAAGAAAAACTGCTGTTCGAAGTTCGAGTGAGTTACCTGACCTCTAGCGCATATCTGCGACGGTCCCACGCCTATAGCTTCGGCTGCAGAACCGTAGAAGGCTGCGCCGCCTTTAGCTACGGATTTTTCTCACCACAAATAACTAGAACACTTTGACGCTTGTGTTTTGTAACTTCACTTTAAAAACTTATCATGGACGCAACTCTACGCCCAATAAAAGCCAAACTCCTTCCCTGCGTTTTCGTTGATGCTTAAATTAAACGCGAAAGAACACAGAGACGTCACTGACACAGTTTGTCTCTTGTTACCTCCTTGTTCTTCCGTTTTATTTCGACCTTCACTAGAAAGTGTCATAACCCGAAGTTGGACCAGGGCTGGGCGGACCTGCGTCCACTTCGTACTGTGCCCTGCAGTACAGGAATGCCACGTTAGCACAGATGAGAAGACACGCCACCATGAACGCGGCAAACAGTATCCAGGCCCGCAAAATGCCATCGTCATCTTCCTCTTGGCCGTTCTTGTTCACTTCTTTCTTCTCTGCAATAGGTGGAGTGGTTGCATTCTGGCCAGTTTCAGTCGCGTTCACCCCAGGCTGCTGAGCGGACGATACCTCGTTCTGCCATGTTGACGCTGGGGTCTCCTCTGCAGTAGCGACATTCTCTTCCTTCTCAGTGGTAGGGACAGAGTCATCTGGTTCCTGTGGTTCGATATTTTCATCAGGGCTCTCTTCCTCTATTTCCGCAGAAGGTGTGGTGGACTCGGGTGTGTCTGGATCTTCCGTAGGAGGCGTAACATCATTCGGAGGTGTCGGTGGAGGTGTTGGCACCTCCGGTGTCGTCACCGGTTCCTCCATAGGTGGTGAGATGAAGGACGTTAATGGCTGCATCGGTAGCGACGTGTCTGCGTCTTCGGAATCTCTTTTGCCGACCAAAATTTCTGCCGGGACTAACCCAGCGGCTCCCGCCAAAGCGCTCGCGCTACCTGCTGGGGCGGTAAGGTTAGCAGCGACGAATACTCTCGCCAGGTTAGAGACCTCGGAGTGCGAACCATCGGCGTTGGTGGTGACCAGGGCGAAGTAGACGTTGTGGCCAGACGCCGAAGGAGCGTGCCCAGCTGGTAACACCGCAGGTGCTTGGTCTTCGTTATGGCCGAAAATGACGGTAGACGGGATGGAAACGGTTGCCTGCTGGCGGGAAAACGCCGGTAGTGGCGAAAGCGAGCCGGAGACAAGGTCTCGTTCTGAGATGGCAGTGGCGTTGTGGAAGAAGTCGAGCATCGTCTGCATGCTCCGAGACAACCGGACATCGAGAGACGAGACTGCGGATATTTAGTAACATGAAAATGGAGCTATACATAACAGCATAAGATCGTTTTCTCTTTGACTTTACGTGAAGGTACACTTCAATCGTTCAAGCCGGCTGCATGTTACTTTATAGCGTCATAAGCGGACGCGTTATTACTGTGGATTATCGTGTATTCTGAATAAAGAATGTTAGCAACGACAAAATATGATCTTTTACAGGACAGTGAGGGGAAGCTCAGGTCTCTTGTAGCGCGAGAAGAACATATAGACGGGTACAACGGGAACAGCAAGCTTGAAGTAGACTGGTGTAATATAAGAACATGCGCTTTGACGCTGATGCACAACGAGCCCCTTCACGCCAATAATTTCCGATTGCACCGAATGACGGCACTCTAGAAAATATGTGAAATCATATAGAGTCTCACAGTGACTGTCAGGACATAAGAAAGCGCAATCGGATTTCAGTGAGTAGTGGACGCCCACCAGTTCCTTCGAAGGCGTGTGCGCCGGGCATCGTCCAGGAGAGACGGGCAGTGGGGCGGCCTTCGTGCGAGCCGAAGGAAGCGCTCAGGTCCCGAACCTTGCCAGGTGGCACATGGCTCTCCTTCATGTCTTCCTTTACCAACAGCGGGTGCTCCGCTGACGTCTTTGAGAAGGCGCCCGTGGAGTGGCCACGCGTACCAGCCAGGGAGCTGTCCGTGGATGCACGTTCCCCTGGAGCATAGCGAGCGCGAGAATTTTCTTCGAAGGCTGAAACTCTTTCTTGATATCAAAAATAGCGTCATAGGAATACTAAAGAGAAAAGTTAGTTCCACTGTGTACTAGTAAATGATAGTTAAATATAGAAAAGGCTTCTCTTGCCGCGAGAGGAGGCTTGATAAACCAGAAAAGGCGCATAAACGAGAGGAGAGTGAAGATGCCACCTCGAAGTTCCAGCGACAGCTCGCCGTGAAGTCATCTGCGTGGCGTCATACGTGTCAAAAGTTATGACGCTGCGACGTCATAAGTTTCGACGGCGTATGTTCGGGCCTAGAGTATCAGTGAAGATGGACTACATCACATTTTGAAAGAAACTGCATTTAGCAAAGTTTCGAGGTCATTTATTGCGCCACAGCGGCTGAGATACGAGAAAATACTTTACGTCACACTGACTTACTGACACTGCGAACTCGGGGAAGAATTCCAGAAACGGAAATCTCGCCTTCGTTTGTGCCTTTTCCCGTAAAATTTGCAAAAATTAGTGCAAAGCCATTTATTATCTTTCTTTGTGGTGTTCTTAAAAAAAAGCTGCGAATACTTCGTCACAACACTATATGTTACATCTATTAAGACAGGAATATAAATTGTTTCTGGATAAACAAATGCATATAACTGGTTTACTGAAAATGAGATAAAAGCATAATATACAGGGTGTCCCAGATAACTTAAGGCCGAGCTTAAATATGTCAAAATGCCACGTAGCTGGGCAGTACAAAGGTAATGTTGTTTGCACGTCACTTGGAGATATTCAAGCTATTTTTTCATTCCGCACAATTTAATAATGAGTTTTATTTAATCAACTTCTCAAACATTATAGTTAGATGAAAAGCACCTATGTGAAAACTGTGGAGCAACATGAAAAGCTCCCGTTACAGCTTTATATAGCTGAATAAGTGCTACGTGTGCTACAGAAAAGTGTTTTTGTGAGCTTGAAAGAAGCCCTAAAATGCACGCGAAATTGCCGTGCGACTGGTCACTCGAGGTACTTTGCGTGTATCGCGGTGTTGAGTCTCAACACCACAAAAGCGTTAATTAGGCTTTTGCCACGAGGCAAACCCTCACCCATCCATCAGCGCCTACGTAGGCGTCAACGCAGCGTGAACACCGACTGTTGACGGGTCCACAAAAGGCCTCTACCCGCCTCCCCCCCCCCCCCCCCCCACCTGACAGCCCCTGACAGCCTGAACAAATGATGAGGGGGGGCCAACATCAAATGCTACCGAAGAACGACGGCGACTTTGAATTTGTAGTTAGACGTTTGCCACGAGGCAACACCCACTCATACGTCAGCGCCTTTGCAGAGGTCCACGCAGCGCGGGCACCAGCTATTGACGAGTCCCCAAAAGGCATCTACCGTCCCTCCCCCCCCCCGACCTGACAGCCCCTAACAGCTTGAACTAATGATGAGGGGGGCCAACATCAAATGTTGACGAGAATGATAAAAACAACGTACAGCGCCAAGGACAAGGACTGCGAGAGACGACATACCGTCCTTACAGTCCTTGTCCTTCACGCTGTACGTCGTTTTTATCATGAATTACCAACTAGCCCAAGCAACCGCCCTAGTTACCGAACAATAACGGCGACCTTGGATTCCCCCTCCCCCCCACCCCCCTTCACGCAGGTTCCTACCCTGCCACATATTCCATACCACCGGAATTCGGAACTGGTGTTACTGCGGAGCGTTGTGATAGCGTGGGCGTGGTATAGCACCGGATTCGACGATTGTGATTTACTTCTAGAAAGTCTTCAGATTACCTAATCGACTCACCTAGGGAAGACAACAGCATTAAAAGGGGATACTTTTCGTACGATGGGACCGAGGGTCCTGATGTGAACTCGGATGTTTAACTTCCTCCTACATGGAGCGGATTTGCGTAACTGGAGACATGTAACTGAGACAATAAACCTTCTTTCCTTCATTCCTACAACTTCACGTATTCGTCGATGCGCTTGGCAAATTCCTTGCCCTAACGCCACCCTAAGCCGCAACAGCGGGCCTCTTTCAAGCTCGGAAAAAGACTTTTATGTAACATGTATTGAGGAACAGAAAGCTGTATCGGGAGTGTTTCATGCCGCTCTACAATTTTTTCATTGACATTTCTCATCTAATAATATTTGAGAAGTTGAGCAATTAAGACCAATTATCTAATTAGACAGAATAAATGTTAGTTTGAGTATCTCCAAGTGATGTCAAACAACATTACCGTTGTTCTGTCCAGCTATACGTGGCATCTGCGTATGTTTAAACTCTGCCTAAGTTAGCTAGGATATCCTGTATAATATCGCTACCCAATTCCTGGCGGAAAACCTGGCATCCCAAATCATTGTGTGTGAGCTAGTACATATATTCCTAGCTGTCGCGGTTTATACACAATACAGCGGCGAAATTAGTGGTGACATGTTAAAGAAAAGAGATTTCTTCAAAAATTTTCACTGAATACAAATATGGACCTGCTACGTGAAATCCGAGCGCAAAACATCTTAGCCACGCAAACGTTCATCTTTTCTATGCGATTTTCGTTACGTAATGGAGAGAATGAAAAAAAACAACAACTAATAAATCAAGGACACGGTACAGTGAGAGAACGTAAACTGGATACAGGCTATGTGCTTGCAGTAAATATTTTTGTTCCAAACGTATTTGCCGGGCAAGTACGTTTTGTCCCGGTTCATAGCGTTTCGGCAGATTCATGATGACGTGGCGCCGTTCGCACCAGGTCGTGTGGCCGCAGCGATGTCGTTTGTACTCGCCGGATAAAGTTTCATAACATTGATAATGTCACCGGGCTGCGGGTAGGTGAGCAAGTGGCAGGAAGCTTACGCACACTTAGACAACTCCCAGAGGAGTTGTCTGATCTAGGAAAAGACGCGAGGATTGGGGGTGAACTTTTTTGTCGTGTTTGCTTAGTAAAAGGCTCTGTTGTGCGTGTTTCATTGTAAGAGAAAAAGCTTTAGCTGCCCTCTGAACACCGAAGTCGCCTTTACTTCAGATTTACGTGCATTATTTTGTAAGAATGTGTGACGCGACGTCGTTAGGCTGTTGATACGCGCCTGTTGAGTTCTCGCCGGTCTGTTGCGCGGTCGAAGACTTTGAGCGGATCGACAGCGTCGACCGGAACCGCCTGCCTTAACAATGGGCAGGCACGGCCTTAAGTATTTTCGGGGTCCCCGAATCGGCCATCAATACTTGGGCACAAGAGGAGACGACTTTGTTTTTTTTTTCACACGGGAAACCCGTCGCTGCAGACCCTTGACGCTCGCTTGAGTGCCTGCACATGTTTGCGGAGGCGAAAGGAGTCATGGTTTCCCAGAAGACATCTCCGAAATAGATGAATCGCCGCCAGAAGGGTGGCTGGCTTGCTTGTGAACGTTTGGGGGCGAAAGGTTTCCTCGTTTCCCTGAACCGCCCCCAATTGCGGCCCGTCGTCCCTGAGGTGGACCTCGGGTTGTTGGGCACAATGTCGGTTACCCGACGACTTCCTTCACGACAGCGTCGACGCCTGCATGCTGTTCATGCGACGAGCTGCCTCTAAGTAGCGTGTGGCGGTTCGTTGTGTCACCTGACTGACTGGCTCGACTGCGTCACACGTGTAAACTTTCACTCACCTCAGCGTGCGCGCTTGTCACGCCTACCATGTGCGCCTATGCCGAAACCCCCGCGGCAGATGCAACCAAAGCGGGCCGGCTAGAATACACTGCTAGCCTATCAAGTGACTAGGACCTACTACTTCTCTACATTTCTTCATGACTACGCATCATAAGTGTCAAGTGACGCTCCCTCCTACTGTATTCATTCCTCCATGGCTGCACGTCAAGTTGGAGGCCACGTCGTACCATTTTTCTAGCGCTTAAGGTTTGCATAGGATTCCTCCAGCTATAACTGACATGGTTTTATGACGATAATGATGATGACGGTGATTATGATGATGATAACAATAAAATTCCGGCCGAACTCATACCAAGAATATTGCGAAAATGTGGCGTCTTCAAAGTGCTAGACATTAGTTACAACATTGCATTCCCAAGGAATATGACCAAAACATTATGTAGATGAAAACGACAATGAGTTATCGTTACAAATGTTCGCGATGAGCATCGGAAACCGCAATACATGTTCTTTCCGCAGTCAATGCGCGAAAAAAAATGACCGTGCTTGCATTTGCTTTTGTATGTACTTGTTTTTGTTCTAGTCCGCATTCCTCGTGCGTTCTATATCACGGCATCTAAGCACTGAATCGCGCAACAACGAGCTTTGGAAGTGAAAATAACTTGTCTCTCTTCATGGCGACCATGTGAATGAAAGGGTATTCTAACGGACGAAAAGTGTTTAGGCAAGTATATATGTAATATCCTCAAGTGTACTTCGTTAGTCCGTAACATGGTAAAACTACCATCAAAGACCGCAAGTTTCGGCATATATAATAGACTACTGAAAGAATCCGGCGAAGCGGTCATGCCCATCTGCATTATTAATGATGAACGCAGTATTATGCACACAGCAAGCTGGGCTCGCATCGAACATCTAATTTTAGGCCCATTGTGAAGCCAAGCGTGGGGCACTTTTATTCACCAGTATTTCTCGGTGTACGTGTTGTCCTGAATTTATTAGCCGTCGCACTGCATTGAACACATCAACGAGTTTCCGGAGTTCTTGAACTGAAACTAAAAGCTTAAAGACAGGCGGTAAAGAGACTATCACAATGGAGAAACACGTATGGTGTAACAATACTATGTGGCTGAAATAACAAAATACGAAATGGACTATGTAGTAAGGGACAGTAGCGAGATATAAATAGTTGATAGTTGCGTTATTTGCAGATAGTAAAGTCCCCTAACAACATCCACATTATATAAAAAAACGTCGTTTTCATGAGTTTCCGGACCTGCTACAGTGGGCGATCCTTTCGGAACCTCATTCTGGATCCAGTCGAGAACCTGTGTCTGCGAACTGTTGCTGACTTCGACGGCGATGCTGTAGCGACCTTTCACAAGGCGCTTCGTGAGCTGGCCCGTGTAAATGCCGTCGTCGGCGTAGACATCTTCGCCTGCCGGAATTAAGGAGAGGAAGTGAAAGAGGTTGAAACATAATTGACACGACCTTATAGTGCGTTTAAACAATTGTTGCAAGTTAGAACTATTTCCAAGAAAATTTCTATTGGCTACTGAAACAAAACTGAAAAGTCGTTTGCTAACAGGTTTTCGTGGCCCGCAAGATGATCATCAGCATCATCATCATCAGCCTGGTTACGCCCACTGCAGGGCAAAGGCCTCTCTCGAAATTCTCCAACTACTCCGGTCATGTACTAATTTTGGCCATGTTGTCCCAGCGAACTTCTTAATCTCATCCGCCCACCTAACTTTCTGCCGCCCCCTGCTACGCTTCCCTTCCCTTGGAATCTAGTCCGTAACCCTTAATGACTATCGGTTATCTTTCCTCCTCATTACATGTCCTGCCCATGCCCGGTAACGCACTCCCTCACCAGAACAGGATTGGCCACCCTGGTGCAGTATTTGGCCACAACCTCCTATATGAATACAACAATCTATAAGATCATATCCAGACTATAATATTTGATATTTGCTTCATCGGGCAGCTCAGCGTAGAGAAGAGGAAGACTTCCTTATAAATCGTACGGTGAAATAGGTGATCCTTAAGTTGTATGACGTAGCAGAAGGTAGTTCTTATCATCACCGAGAAAGAAGACTAAATGGAAGGTGTCAGGAACCGTTCTAGCTCTCTTTTTCTTGAACTGCATATATCATGCAAACAGATGTACAAAAATGTGGTTTGAACGGTAATAGCCAGAATGTTTATTGAAGGCCCAGGGGAGGTAACTTAGTTTGAGGCAAATCCGTACTAACGGTACTGGATGTCTGTGCCAGCATGGTAATTAACTGACTAATAGATTGAATACATCCGATTTTCGAATGATTAGTTTATTTGTTGACTCTACCGCATCAGTCGCAATAACGCAATACATGCTGGTAAGTTATCGAGGCACGTTACTTGGCACACGACAAAACGTCTCAACAACAGTCGGGCACCCACCGAGTCCCGAGTCGTGGAGTAAGAACTCTTGGCCGGTTCTGTTGCCCGGGAAGAACACGAGCCCTCTTACGTTGGCGCGAACCACCGGGCACAGCCCCTTTGTCAGAGACGCAAGCACCAGGGCGGTCCGGTACGAGTCGATGTACTCTGGCATGCGTACCCGCAACGTGACTGGGTCTTCGAAGCACAGACCAGTTCGCGCCTCCAAGAGGCCCGAGCTACGCCTGTCGCCTGTGCCATAGTAGAGAGCCTGCGAAAGCGACAAGCTTTTCTGAGATGGTGTTAGTGTCTGGTGTGAACATGAGCTTCACACGTGCTTTTCCAACCAAGGAATGGCAAAAGAAAATGGAGAGGAAGAGACGTGCGAGATGTGGATGACGGGTACACAAGGCGGGGCTACGTAGTCAGGCAAGCCCTTGAGTTGACAGGGCAAAAAAAAAGTACAGATTTGAAAGACATCGCAAGGATGAGATATGTTTTAGAGTGGTAATTTATTTGACAGCATCGGCTGTTAACGTTTCCTCGACGTTTTTGATTTTTATGTCAGTTGTGCAGCGTGACAAGCGGAAGGTCATGTGCAATTTTTAGTCACTTACCACAAAAGAGCAGAACAAGACATGCAGGTCAAACTTTCTGAAATGTCCGGAAATTGCATGCAACTTCTGTTAGCAATCATAACTCAGCTATAAATCACGAAGGAGAACGTTGCGTTGAGCCCATTGTTGCATCACTAAACCAGGAAGGAACAGCGCAAAAAGTATGCCGAACCCATGTTTTCTCTGATAAATATAAGCACTCTAGAACGCGCTTATGACGTTTACTATGCATTGGCACCTGCGTTTTCACTGTCGCACATTGCGTTTCGATGCTTCCGAAGACATTCTCAGAGCTAAACAACAAAACATTCTTTGGTGCCAATCGAGAGCACTATAACCAGGCTGTCATTACATAATATACATCGAAGTCAGACCGCTGAACACTAACACGAAGTTGGGTTCAATCATTGCTTGAAGCACTTCTTTAATGACTGAGTTCACTGAGCAATAATGTTTTTATAAAAGGACTGTTATGCAAGGCAATCATTACACCATCGCTGATCTTTGAATAGGCGGTCGGTGGCAGCCGAGACGCTAGATAGGCTGTACGAACTACTTATACGTCTCCGACGCAATATTCATAATGAAATAAATTGCGTACTGTCATTTATGCTCAAGGGCTTATTCCCCGTTTTTTAAATCTAGTTTTGTCATCTGTAGGCACAATGCTCTTTTGCTGACTTCCCTTCTCTCATAGCATTATGTGCCGCAGGAAAAAAACCGAGTCATATAGATGCAACATTATTAGCGTGCTCACCGAGCTTTCGTTACGCAAGGCGTCGACTTCGGAGGAAAGTTCATCCGGGTCATCCAAGAGGGCATCTTGCACCGCTATCCAGCTTCGTTTCTCTGCCGTGGCGTTTGTGTCGGAGATGGCGAATGTTCTGCCTCCGGTCTCCAAGGCCAGTTTCTCGAGATCCGACGACGCGGTGGCGCCTACTGCGACGGTGGTGATGAACACCCTTGCCCGTTGAAAATGTGGGACCACTTCGAGGAAGCCATCACTGTTCCCTTCAGCCGAGGACGGCGGCGCTTCAAGGGCCTTGCCGTCACTGAAAAGGACCACCAGGCTCCCTTCGGAACTCTGTCCATGTGCGGAGCTCAGTAGCTGCGAAAGAAAATTGATAGTGGTAGGAGAAAGTGATGTTTCTCCCACCTGTGGTTTCAGAGACCCCAGCTCAAGTTCTCCGGCAATAGATCAAGCCCCTGCTTCAGACGTGAATTTCATCATACTGATGTTTTTTTTTTGTGAAATGGTGGCGCTGGATCATAGCTCAGGTAAAGACAAGGAGTAATTAGCAATCGCAAAAGAAAGAGAAGAAACGTTATTAGACGTCATTGCGAGATAGGTGGCCAAACATTGTATCTTATGGGAAGAAACGGATATTGCTAGGTAATGAATTCTATGGGTCAATAGCACGTGGGAAAAACTGTACTCAAGTGTGTTAGTGCGAGCAAAACGCCCACTACAAGTTAAGTTCAAGTAATCTGCACGCTGAACACTGTTTAGCAATAGATAAGTATTCGCTATTTGAAAGCCTACATGAAGAATTAATGATATTGTAGGTGTAGTTAAGTGGATCAATTTCACGGACTGTGAGTGGTGGTAAGTTTAATGACGAAAGAGGACATGATGGTGAGAAGCACCTGTCGTATCCGCGACATATCAAGCGCACAGCTTCCGCTTCAAGCTCTCTTATATTCCATTGATAGTGCAAGAGCCAGAAAGCTTTCTTTTTTTCTTTCGTACCGCTTCAAGCTCTCTTATATTCCATTGATAGTGCAAGAACCAGAAAACTAAGGCATATTCTAATATGAGCCTCATTAGCGGTTTATGTAGTGGAAGCTTAGTTTCTTTTAAGGCAGATGGCATTGTATGCTTCCCATGTCCTAGGTTTTTAGTGTAGTGTTAGCTACCTGTGAACATGGTGAGACCAAGAAAAAGTGCTTGTGAAGACGATACCTAGACGTTTATAGCTAGATACCGTGCTTTAAGGTGAGTTGTATGAATAATAAAAAAACGAAGGCGTAGTCCTATTTCTAAAAGACATTACAAGAGTTTTAGAAAAGTTAATATTCATTTTCTAGGTCGCGCAACAAGCGCTAAATGTGGCGAATGAATCGTTGGGGCGCTTGGGCTTCTGTGGGGTTTAAATTACGTCGTGAAGGACACAATCGTCAGCATAGATTGGAACTTAGAGGGTAAACTGCTTAGGTCGCTTATATAGATGGGGAATAATAGAGGACCGAAAACTGAGCCCGGGGGCTCGCCGGGGAAAACTGGCATTTTTGGGGATCATACGTAATTAAAGCTTACGAATTGTGAGCGGTTAGGAAGAAGCAGCCTGTTCATTAGGTTTTCGTTATTAAGAGTTACCTGGAGTTTGAGGAAAAGTTTATAATGAAGCACCGTGTGAAAGGGTCTAAAAACCTTCAGAATGGAGTTGATTTGGTCGCCTAAATCTAGTTGTAAAGAAGTGTCACGTGAATTCTGTTAGTTCTGTTATGGTGCCGTACCGGCGCCTGAAACCACGTTGAACAGCTTATAATTGGTTGTTACATTCTAGAAATCGAAATACTTTGTCATCGACAATGCGTGCAAGTATTTTACAGGAGTGGGATGTTAGCGAAATGGCTCTGTAGTTGCCGAGTTTATGCTTCTTACCAGATTTATAGAGAGGTAGAACTTTCAGTAGTTTCCAAGAAGAGGGTACAACACCACTCGATATAAACTTTTGAAAAATTATTGAGAGATATTTGCACGCTATGAAGAATGTTGCCCTAAGTTAATAATATTTCATAGCTAGACGATTTTTGGTGTGTAGTTCAAGGACGAGGTTCAGTACACCGCCTGCTGAGACTGACGTCATCAAAAGGAGCAAGAGGAGGCAGTGTCTAACAAGGGTATCATTGCGTTGTCAGTAGCTAATACGGAACGGAAATATAACTTAAAAACATTAGAAATTCGAACCGGGTCACGCACAGCTTCATTATCTATGATAATGAACTGCTGTAGGCAACTACTGTAGCAATATGAATATAACCTTTTGTGCCTAATTAAAAGGAAAGGCAGACTTTTGCCGACTCTACGAAGTAGAATAATTTAGAATCTCAATTTATCAAAAATTTTCGAAAAGATTGATGAGTTAAAAGAAATGAAACGGCTAGTGTATAAATTCGTAAGTGTGCCCAAAAAAAGCGCGGTTCGGTAAATTGCATTTGTTGGAGCACATGAACCAAACAATTTTGATATGTGAACCTACAGCCTATTGGGAAATTTTTAGTGTGTAATAGAATATTGCAGAAGTCCTACTCATGAACAAAATAGCCGTATATTTCAAGAGGTGTATAATACATAAATTATTTCTACTTTCGATGAGACAATTTTGCTGGAGCAACTACCTCAGCAAGATCAGTGTAGTGAATGCCAAGGAAAACAGTTTCACCGTTTTGATGTATTTAGATAGAAACTCCTGAGGTAAAGCTTTCTCTTATATTTTAATGCTGTGTTCATTCCTTGGCCTGAAGCCTAGGCGTATATGTAAGCATAGGAGTAAATCGCCTTAGCTGACCAGCTCGCAATCACAGTACATTAGCTATCAATTCAGACTAACGACGTTTCGCTTATTCATCATCTTACTTGCAGTGTCAAACGTAGCCCACAGAGGGTGCAAGTAGGTCCCTCCATGGGTAATTCAAGCAGTCTGTTGGTGACAGCACTCCGTGTGGCTTTGTTCAACGTTACGGGACCACTATGCAGGCTGCTGCCATTCACGAAATAGACAAGTGAGACCAAGGCACCATCGTCGAGCTCGTCGATGAGGACTGAGGCGATGGCCTCCTTGAAAGCCGCCAACGAAGCAGCGTCCTGGAAGAAGAAACGCGGTTTCATGTCCCTGTTGCCGTAACTTGGGCCAAAATGGATTAGGTGGTTGGAAAAGATACATGGAAAAACAAACAAGCTAACAAATAAACAAGCTAACAAACAAACAAACACACAAACAAACAAACTCTACATTTGGGTTCATCACCTTGTTCAAACAGTTTCGAACTTTGGAGGCCAACGCCATTGCTGCTCCCCACTTTATTGAGCTTAAAGATTGATAAGATTGTTTGAAAAACATTGCTGAAAAAAAATATTGAACGCTATTGATGTACCAGCCTGCCATAAAAGCGCAAACTTCTGCTGATTCTTCCTCGCCTTCTTTTTTTTATGAAGGCGTGCATTAAAGTCGTGCGCTCTGAATGCGACTAGGTTGTGCTGTCTCCCTAGTGATATTCCTGCAAATTTTAGCTTTTTGCCTCTTTTTACTTTGGTCGAAAGTTACCTAGCGAAAATAAAAAAACGATCGAATAAAAAAAAACGCTATAGAGAAGCCCCCGAAGGCCCATATAATGATACTTAAATATAGGTTTCTGGTTCCAAGGTTGGTTCCAAGTTTTCCTGTGTAAAAACGTCCATAGATTATGAGCCGAAACATGCAGCCCATACGGTGCAAAATGTTACAAAAAAAAGAGAACAATTCTGAGATTATTCATCAGCCTAATCATTCTGCTCCATTTGCCCAGAAGAATGTCAGTTCTCCAAATATTCTGCACGTAGGTTTGCAGTAAAGAAATTGAAGCCAAGTCCTTTTCAGTATGTCAGCGACCCCTCAGCAATATGGTGCCCTGCTAATACATGAAATTATTTGCGCAAGACTCCAGGCGCAATTAATTTCATGACGCTATTGTTTCCAGCTGCTATAAATTCACAGCACTGCATATTTTGGTCATTGTGGACATTTTTTGATCAAGAAGCTCGATTTAAAGAGCAAGAATTTTCTGCCACTTTCCGCTAATCGGTAGTGCAGCAATGAGAAAAAAAGTAAATTAATAGCATAATTGTGGTGGTTTTCACGCCAAATCACAATCTGATTCTGAAGCATGCCATAGTGGAGGACTCCGGCACACTTTTGCGCACCCAGCATTTTCGCGATTCTCCCGCATTGAAATGCGGCTATCGTGGCTGGAATTAAGATCCGCATCAGACCAGATGATCATTACTTCAGTCTCACATATACTTGCTCGGACACCATCTTACCGTTACGTCGCCCAGTGATTGTACCAATGCGTGCGAGTGTATGGCGTACAGTGTTTCAAATGCAAACACAATAGCAATGTGTTGTTGCGTTGTAGTTCAGTGAAAAGCATGAGGCGGAAAGATGTACGTCCTACTGCGATGTGGTGCCGGTAACACATGAGAATTGATGGTACATCTTCGCACTCTCTCCTTTTTGCTGTGCTAACGCAAAAACCACGGGTGCTGGTATTCGAATCTGAATCACTGTAGATTGCACGTATGACAGAAAAATATCTGGTTAGTAATTTACCCGCGACGTTCGCTGCAAAATATTTCCATTCTGAAATTGGATTTCAGCTGGCATACGCCACCTGCTTTTCCTAAGTCTTTGCCAGTTCTCGTCACTTAAACGGGAGGGGGGGGGGGAGCGGGGCATCTCGTGTGGCAGGTTTTTTTTCTACGACCCACGTCGTCCCTTATCATAAAATAAAATCACAGTATGTCTCCGTGCATGCAAATGAAGCACAGCACTTTATCGACGTCATGACGAAACAGGGGGTTCCAGCATTAGCGGAAACGAAACAAAAGAAACTTAAAAAAAAAGATTGCACTACCTGATTGCATACCGCAAACAGGCAGTGTCGTGCCTGTGTTTTTACAAATACGTTGAATTAGGGGCAAGTTGACCTTTTTTTGTGAATGGAACATTCGATATATTCACGCAGACAGGAGCACACACATATAGCAACTATTACTGTCCCTTCTTTAAAGCTGCAACGCTTCCGAACATACAATAGCCGAAGTTTACCCGCCGTGGTTGCTCAGTGGCTATGGTGTTAGGCTGCTGAGCACGAGGTCGCGGGATCGAATCCCGGCCACGGCGGCCGCATTTCGATGGGGGCGAAATGCGAAAACACCCGTGTACTTAGATTTAGGTGCACGTTAAAGAACCCCAGGTGGTCAAAATTTCCGGAGTCCCCCACTACGGCGTGCCTCATAATCAGAAAGTGGTTTTGGCACGTAAAACCCCATATATTATTATTAATAGCCGAAGTTTGCGGTCATGGTTTTGATGTGATGACCTTTCTGGATGATAAAAAGTAGTCTTCACGTACGGATTAGGACTACATAAAATGGTCCACTATGTTTCGTTTTACAATTTTAACTGTTTACATTAGGTAAGTAGGTGTTTACTCAGCAGCTGATTGTCGTTTTTTTTCCGCAATTCCCTGCTTTTACTCCTTGGCAGAAATCTTGCGTTATAATACTATTCATTGAATATTTAGTGTAAGCTTTGATAACATAGAATTTAGTGAGGTAAATAGAACTTCTGATGCAGAAGTGAGTTGAAAAGGAATGAAAAAAAAGAAAATATCACAGTACCTTTTTTGTATACGAAACATCAAAAATGATAACCAAGTGTCTTCCTATGGAGATATTTTGTTGTATTTCTCGAAAAGTTGTCATGTTTGGTTCATTATTCTTCAATGAGTGAAGTCTGGAAAAAACAAAGAAAAGCAAGAGTTCAAGTCATAATGCCTTTCTACAGTAGTTTCTATAAGCGTGCAAGTACTTTGTATGCGCGATTTGAGTACTTGAGGTACGCCGCCGATCCTTGAATGGTGGAATATGTAGTTTCTATATTGCATTATACTTTTGTTAAATGAAGTGCTAGTAAAGAAAGTGGCCACTCGGCGAGTGTGTGGACGCCGAAGATTATCGGCGTCCACACACTAAAGAGGTTGATTGTAACATAAAGAACATAAACAAAGAACAAAGAGCAACATAAAGAGGTTGATTGTACTTTGCAGATTTCTCAATTACCTGATTGGTGACATGGATTTGATTTATGGTAGAATACACCTTCCTGAAGCCATCCTGTTGTCTAGGTTGACTGAAGTCGACTGTTGCCCTGATTCTACTGAAAAATACTTTCGTGAATATTTTATACAGTATTGAAAGCAAGCTAATGAGTCTCTAACTAATTATTTAACGTGTTCATTCTTCCAGCTCTCTGGTACACTTCAAGTCGTGAGGCATTGCGTATAAAGAGCCGCAAGCTTTTCAAGTGTAATATCTATTGCACCTTCGATTAAATGAAGTGTTAATAAACCTTCTCCTACCACTTTTCTCCGGGGAGATGTCATGTAAAGCCCTTCTTACCTAACCGCTAGTTAGGCACGGAGCTTCTATATCCTGTTGTCACTACTTCCAATGAAAGTTGCCGGACTGCTGTGGGAACTGCACTACAAGTCAGTACAGAATTGTTGTGCTGTTACTATATCATGGAAATCGCTGACGGCATTACACTGCTTAACTTTCACTGCGAACATGTTGCCCTGTCCTGTGCGAAGATTTCTTCTCAATGATTTCAGGCTGAGGCAATCTTTTACAGCTTCCTCAACTTTTCTGAAGTCAGTAGTTTCGAATATCACTTCACTCTTATTTATCCACCTTGAAAGTTAGAGGAATTCCGTCTGACCACTCGAGTTAGATACTGTCATGTTCTGTGCCTTTTTCTTTAGGTCATTTGTTACATGGGAACAATTACTTCCTTGTTGCCCTAATTTTTTACCTCAAACTTAAATTGCTGCTTCTACAATTAGTCTAGTTACTGTTTCCTTCATTACCTTCATATTCATATTGTTGTCCTAAAGCTGCATATTTGTCCGCGAGCACCAGTCTCAATTTTAATTCAGGCTGGTGCTTAATTCTGCTCTTTTCTCTCCAGCCTCAAGGTTCCTATGTTGGCGTCTTTTTCTTCAGTAATCTTGCTCTTTGTTTCTTCCACTTGAGAGTAATCCTAGACCTGACTAAACTATGATCACTGCCTTTTACAATACCTAACAATTTTGCAACCTGCATTATGACAGTATCGGCATAGAGCATAAAATCAATTTATTTCTTGATTCCCGAGACGGCTTTTCCAGGTCCACTTCCTTTTATTGGGTTTCGAGAAGAAGGTATTAATTATTCAGAGTATATTATTTTTCGCGAAATATACTAACATTTTTCCTCTGCTATTTTTAAAATCAATGCCATAGTTGCCAATTGCCTGTTCTCCCACCTGATTTTCAATTACTTTCACATTGAATTCGCCTATGACTAGAGCATACTGATTTTGCAGATTACACATTGTTAATTGAATATCCTCATATAATTGTTCTATTTCTTCACGATCAAGACAAGACATTGTTGCGTAGATTTGTACTACTTTTAGTCTATATCTCTTTTTTTTTAATATGACTCCTACCCTTTCATGATTTCTGTAGAAAAAAGTATATGAATTCATACGTGATAAAAATAGCATTTGATAACCTCTTAATTAGAAATAGAGAACATATCAAAAGGAACGAGACTTACCAGCCCACGGCCTCTAAATGCGCATCGCTCACCCTTTAAAGTCGTCACTGCTGGTGATCAGCTGCCAGGTGGACATCCGGTCGCAGGGCTGATCAACCCGCTGTAGGACGCCTGCTGCGTCTATGGAGTTGTTGGCGCAGGTGCCAGGAGACTGCACATTATTGGGTAAATTATGCCCTGTACATTTAGAAGTGTAACATTTACAGAGACTGACTCGAGGGAGCTACTAAAATAATATTGGCCTATGCTATAACAATGAATCTTAGAATCGTGCGCGGAACACATATCCGCACGCACGCACGCACGCACGCATGCACGCAGGCATAGGGAGTTGAGGTGGGCAACTCAAGCAAATAACTGTCCCTACCAATTAGCGCTTCACTTCACATACATAGAAGCACTACTTCCTAGAATAGAGAAACGAGGATGTGAGCCAGAGATTCTTTGTTCTGGTTAGTTGTATTCATTAATCAGGTTTTACTCAGAGTTGGGCCATAGAAAAAAAATGTTTTGAGCTGTGAAATGCAAATCTTACCTAAACATTTGGAACGGCTTACTTTCCGCTAAGAGAAGCTCACGTTATTGCTTTATTCCGTTCATGACATTGCGATAGAGCTCAAAGAAACAACGACTCATGTCCAATATATTCCATTCAAATTTGCTCACCAAGACAACTGTCCCTCCTAAGCTAAACCGTAAGTATTCCCGAAAAGTGAGCCGGGATGCTAAACGGAGCTCGTCTGTGGGTGATGAAACATCAGCACGTTAATTTAGATGACTCAATCAGCAGTACAAAAAAAAAATGGCTGTGGCTTAGGTAAGGTTAAGCCCAGGATGCGAAGCATACTAGCCTTTATTTTAGTTGTTGAACCACTGTTTAGCCTGGTGAACTGCTGTTGCTTGGCTATATTTGGTTCGGCTAGACGAAGAAACAACTCATGCATTACTTCTTCGCCTTCAAGAGTGGAACGCGACAGCGTTCCCGTCGACCCGCCAAGGGGTGTAAGACAATGGGCTACAGGGCAGCGACTACGCGCCCCGCATTGGACGCGGTGAGCGTCGAGCAAAGCAGCGTTCGGCGCGGCAACGAAATGTGCGCCTGAGCAAGAGACGCACGCCTTAGAAACAGCGCGTTTCTAAGGCAACACCGCATTCACTAGAGGCGCTTTTGTACCGCTTTGAAGCGTTGTACTCGTGGCTCAGTGGTAGCGTCTCCGTCCCACACTCCGGAGACCCTGGTTCGATTCCCACCCAGCCCGTCTTGCAAGAGTTGAGCCAAAGCCACTTCTCCTCTGTCGTGACGTCACGGTGTCACGTGATTTCGTGGTCACCGCCGCGCCTGAGGAGCTGGGTTGAGCCCTCGTAATATGATTCGCATAAAAATGAATGAGATAACTAACCGTGCCGTTACAGCTGTCCTCCGGGTACCAGATGTCCTCAGCGGTTGCGAACTCGCCGAGCACTCCGTACCGGTAACGGGCCCACTCCCGCGCCAGTTGGTAGCCTGTGTAGCACAAGCAGCCCGAGTTGTGCGAGATGAAGTTGATATACTTGGGGTTACATTCAACGAACAACTTGCCGAAGCGTTCACTGAGACTGACCACACCAACAATTTCTTCGTTACCTGCCGATTTATAGCGAGAACCAATACTTCAGGGAGAGCGTGTTTCGTTATTTGGTGGGGCCACGTACGCCGGCACTGTTCTTCCTGTGATAAAGAGCTTAAGATCACAAAAGTTATGAAAAATTTTAGCAAGTGCACAGATTAAGGATTTAAGCATCCAATTTAAGCATTCCAAGATCTTTCTTTCCTTCTTTCTTTCTTTCTTTCTTTCTTTCTTTCTTTCTTTCTTTCTTTCTTTCTTTCTTTCTTTCTTTTCTTACTTTCTGGGAGCGTGGGCATGCATATATGGCACAGAAAAGTTAAATTACCAAAAAAAGTAGATGGAAGTAGAAGGTTCCACAACAAAATGAATTCTTATGATTGACGCGCCAAACCCACGATCTAATTATGCGGCACGCGTTAGTGGGAGACTCCAATTTAGACCATCTGGGGTTATTTAACGTGCACACAATTCCCGGCACATGGATGTTTTTTTTTTCGCTTTCATCGAGATGCGGTGCTGCAGCGGCCGAGATTTGAACCCCGTGGTTAGCAGCGCAATACAATAATAGCCGCTAAACCACCACTGCGGATAAGACTTCGAACCAGCTGGAATTATGCGTTAAAAACAATAACTAAATTCGCTTCGTGTGATTTGGTGCAAACTTTCTATACTTGGTCGCATGAACACCCATTCATTCTGGGAAGGTTATTGGTTTTCTTGAGATCACAATGAGTAACAACGCTTGAAAGCAGCTTATAATCATGCAGATGAGAGAGGCACTCACGTAATTTCAACCCCACATTTAATTCTGTCGTAATAGGTAAAATATAGCGCGTTGGATTGTTTTGTAGTTTAACGGAAGCTTAAAGAGAAATAAGTGCCTATGTTTTGTGAACATCAAATAGTACAGCTAATGCAAATTGCCGTAATGCACTAGCTCATTGTTTAGGCAAGCATTCTTCATTACTATTTTGTTCGGGGGAGAAGTGTGGCTGGTATCAACGCATTTAGTCACAGTTTCGATGAAATATGTAAAGAACAATATCCGATTTAAACATCGAGAATTTCATGGAATGGTAGTAAATAAGAGTCGCTTTGCTTTTAATTTACAGATTTCTTCGAGACACGGACGCTGCTACTTGCCTGGTATAGCACAGTCTCACACTGTTTAACGACTGCAGTGTCTCAGCTTGTGTGTAATTGTCAAGAGACTTACCGGCGGCACTGGCCGTCTCGTCCGACGACCAGTTCGTCGGCAGCGCGGCCAGCGGCAGCAGCACGTGTTCGCCGCGCTGTCCGCAGGCGCCCGCGTGTAGGGCGCTGGGCGCGCGCAGCTTCGGCCAGGGCGATCTGGGTCCATCATTCACGATGCGTATGTCGGCCCTGGACCACGGGTCATGGGGCACCTGCTGGGCACCGGGACGTCGGGGCCAGTGCCGCGGAACCGCCAGCGTGACGCTGGCCAGGTGGACGCGGCCCCCCGTCGCCCGGTGCAGAGACGACGAGGCGGCGCGCAGGAGTGCCTGTATGACGTCAGACCGTCAACAATCAAAAACAGAGCAATCAGAATTAGAAGTGCGCAAAATGGACTCATCAAAAAAAACAAGTTCGGCAGCATGCTACACTCCTTTAACACGTGAAGGCAGAAGCCTGCCGCATAGTTGGTAATGCGCCGTCTCGAATCGTCACGTTGCTGCTTTCGCAGTTCGGTTTCTTCGGCTCGTTTTCGTCGCTTAGCTGCGGCTTCGCGCACTCGTTAGGCGGGGTCAGACTCGCGCCAGTGACGTTTCTTTTGGTGTTCACGTTGCATCCTCTCAGCTCAGCAGGGTATTGAAACGTATGCTGTTCGGCATGTTGTGTGGATGATTCCAATCAATGTATGCACTGTTCGCTTCACTTTGCTGAGCGTTTGTAGCCTCAGCCTTACGGGGGCAGGAGTCATTGCGTTTTTTTTTCCTTGCTTATGGGAGTATGAGCTACTGAGAAGGCCACGTGCTTTTTTTCGTACCACAGCACTAGATGCCGCGTTTCTGTATTGGCATGCGTGATTCCAACGAATGTATGGACTGTACCCTTCACTTTGATGAGTGCTTGTAGCCTCTGCATTATGAGAGGGATGAGCCATTGCACTTTCTGATTGTTTAGACGGGTACGAGCCATTGCTGATGATGGTAGGTCTTGTACTATTGGACCGGACGACGCGTTCTTTTCGATGCCATGGGTGTATGAGCGACTTAAGGTTTCTGCCTTAAAGAACAAACATCGTAAATCAAAGAAATTAAGGCTATACATTGGATGCGTAGGACGGGAATGAAAAATGTTCGCGGAATTACACAATGACGGCAAATATTAAATCGTAGAAAAATGTTTGTGATAACACAAAAGGCAGGGCCTTACTATTTGAGGTCCGAGCTGGCCCTGGCGTGAGGACAGAAACATACCGGAGCAAATATTCGCCACATATTGAGGCATGTGTCTGCTGCTAAAAAATCGGGAGATGACTCAGCACATTGTAATAGAATGCTAAAATATTCCCCGCCACTAGGCCCGCAGGGAACACCCACCTTCTCTGGGCATGCGATCGGACGCGTACATTAATTGGTTAGCTGTGGAGATTAGCAAGAGACATTTAGAATACTGGTGTAAAAAAGCAGCGAAGAGATGGAGCAGAGGTCGTTGCAGACATACGAGGCTTTAAAATATAGAGGTTTACGTGAGTTTAACTGAATATAAGGAATATAAAGTGTATAAGGCAAAATGCTGGACTGCCAAAAACGTTGTAAAACCTGATTAGGCTTGATGAGCGTTCGTAGCCGCCTTGTTAGAAAGGCGATATCATCAGAAATTGCCATCACTGATTGGTTGGTGCTTCACCAACAATACTACGAGCAGAACAGCCTCAAGAGTGAACTCGAACCGGTAGCTTAATAAATCAAGTTGCTTTCTTGCTCCATTTACTTGCTCGCAGCTGCTGCACTAACATATCAGTGTACTCGCTTTTTCTTGCACTAAGTAGCCCATACCGGCTTTCAAACTGTAGTGCTGTGAGGATGGAAGCACCACAAACTACGCTTGACAACGCTAAGTGGCTTCACTATAAGGCCCGAAAGATGGCATCGCGTCCCGCACTTAGAAGCAGAAACTGCATCTTGGAAATGAAAATACCAGCCTCTCTTACACGTCAAGTCAACTGTTCAAGCGAACTAGGTAAGGGCGTAAAAATAAGAACCTGTAAAGAAATAAACCGACAGACTCGTGACAACGTTGACTACACAGTACTGCACCAAGCACTTGTCGATGCCACAGCTGAAGTAAATAAATTACAGGGCCACATTACTACTTCATTTATTCCGGATATCCTAGTTAGCACCCAAGTAATCCCATCATTTCGACTGTCTGTTCCTATATACTTCGCACCGCGTCGACATCAAACTCTCACTCAATACACCCCTCGGGCAAGGTTCACCGACCTTGCAGAGATGAATATGACACGCCTTAAGCAACACGCGTTCGTCATTTACCTTCATTCTTGGTCTTAGTCTGTGCGGACCTTCAAATTCTCTATTGCAGCTTGAGATACGCGCTCATGCGCTACTTCGAACCAGCATGGTGCGTACCGGTATTCTGTGCACCGGTAAAACGACGACAATGACCTGCATTGGCTTAGCGGCTTCCTGCAAACTTCCACCTAACGCAGATGCGGCGCCCCACTGTACTATTCCATTCGGGCGCGGTGTCCACATTTGTGAACGCGACTTGTTTTTGACACTTCTGTCCGGTGGTGGCAAAGAAAAAGAAAAGCATAGGATGTTGATTTTCGGTTGAATTGAACTCCCTGTCTACTGACGTTGTCATCATTTCAGTTGAATGTGCTTCGTAATTGTATACAGATAATCACTTTGCTGAACGCACTTTTATGTTCGAAGGGACGTTCTAATGCCGCGTCCCGACCGCAATGTCATCAGATGAATTTTTCTTTTCTCGTAGTACATGCAGCCAGTATTACAATTGTGGGTGTACTTCGAGATATACAATGCTTTACATGGAAAAAAAGTACAACGTCATTAATTGCACAATGTATAATTGCTTACTCTCTCATTATGATGAATCATTAGGATATGCCCAAAGTAACATTCTAACAAGTCTTTTGCGCAATAGGTGTCGAGCGCCTTGGAATAAAGTTCTTCAAGGATGGCGCATTTATGGACAGTACATCATAATACGCACGTGAATGGGCTGCTGCTGCTGCCTATACAGATGCGGATGAGTTGCAGTAGACGAACACGAGTTGGACGGCGCCCTATTCGGCATTGACTTCAGCGCCAATGCACGCGAACGTATGTAAGGGCAACTTACTGAAGCAATTACAAAAGTATATGCCACAATTTCCTAGCTCACAAATTACTGGTGATCCAGGAATAAAGAAATGCTTCATAAAAACAGGGCGACTCCTTCAAGTTCCTTGCGCAGTAACAGGAGAATACGACAAACCACTGAGATGTGTGCGTTGATAGAGTGAACACGGCACACAAAACAAGCATCGCACATTGAACAAGCTCCTTAGTGGCGGCATCCTTTTGGCGATGTCGTGTTTATGTTGAAAACTACGGTAACGGCAACGCCGACGCATACTTTCGAACACCGAATGACGTATAATCCCTAAAATTGACAATCTTATATGTGGCCGCAAGAAGATGGCCACAAGACCACGCGTTGAGATACCGGACTTGATTGCACTCTAGAGCTGAATGAAAAGCAGCATTTAAAAAAAATTGTACAATTTAGGTTTGTGCTATAAAAGACATGTCGTGTTTAACTTTTTTTTTTTTGCAAATGCATATAGTACCATCTGTACAAACTTTCTATGTTTTGCTAAGGAAATGTCCGTTTGATATGCGTGTGCATACATAAAGCCGAGATGGTATGGTATAATAAAATGGACGGCTTCCCCGGCACGGAGGCAGCGAGAAAAAAAACTCGGCACAGGGAATAACTTCAATTTCCTGAATGTACATAAACTTTATTAAAACATTTTGCGAGTTTAGTTTATTCACGTACGCATTGTAATGTATTTTCGCCTTCCTCATGATAACTCTTTCTGACGGAACCATGACTCCCAAATAGCCATAGTTTGAAAAATGTATTTTATAATAAAACATTGACTTCTTTCAAACGCAACCTATAAAAGAGTGCGCGGCACCTGAACACACAAAAGAAGAAATAATGCTGACTGAAGACTGTCGTAACACTTTCAGCACGCAGCATCCTGCAATGACTTAAAGGCATGTTCTGTCACAAGAGGAAAGAAAAGCAAACAGCGCGTCAAGCTCGATTTTGACAGCGAAGCCCATTGCTTCTAAATATAAATTCAGAAGGAATCGTTAAGAACCTGGCACGAGCGTATCCTTGCGCATTATGGTTATTGTATTAATTTCGAAAGAAGGTTGAAATAAAATCGATTCAGAGAACGCTACATCACTGCATAGTTTCCTGTACGGTGAAGAACGCAACTCATGTATAAAACAAGATTAGTACAGGTGAACTAGGCGTATCTATTCCTGTGCGCCATCTGTCGATCAACTTCTCCTATGTAGGTGAAATTGCTTAACTGAGCACAATGACATACTGAAACACTTGGCGAACAGCTTATCGTGCCGATGAATGTTAAGTATTCGGAGAGGGACATTCTAGAAATGTAGCGAACTTTCACACATATGTACAAGAGATAAAGGCGTAAACAAGGACTCTCGCCATGCGTGTTGCACTGCCATCCACTGCTCTTAAAATCTGTGACCCAGTATCTTGAAATTTCCCATATATATTTTTTCATTCTTTCAGAAAGGAACTACGCTAATCAAACTAGAGCCCCAAGATTGTCCACAAAACTGAAAACAAAAGATGCTGGAATTTGACTATTTGCGGCAGCTACATGGTAAATGTTCGGCGATCTTCTGCTCACCTTGATGGCCTCGACGAGCGCTTCGTTCGGCTCGACGGACTCCTCGATGGCCACCAGTACGTCATGGTAGCCACCACTTTCTTTGTCTATGGTCAGTGCCATCGCGAACACCGGCATCAGAAGCAGCAATACACTTTCCCGTTTCATCCTGCGAAGGAGGAGTGATGTAATCGTTCCAGCGCCCCCAAAAATTTAAGAGGAGCGTACCACGTCCCACCATTAGTAAATCTCTAACACTCCCGTAGGCCTACTTTTTTTCGTTTTGATGCAGCTAGCCTTTGCGTAGTCCGGGCGAAAATTAGGCTTGGAATCTGGTTTGTTTGTATTGTGACGGACGTTCGGAGATTCTGTGTGGTCACCTGGCACAGTAACTGTTCCGCATGTATGGTCTTCATCGTGTACCTTGGAGCGTTGAACCTTTTTACAGTTCAAGAGCGGCTCACACCTGGGTACGGACGAAGACCACGATACCATGAAGATAAATACACCCCCCCCTCCCCCCCCCCCCATGAAAGTGCCTCTAAAGTACTTATTTTTCACTTGGTGTCGAATTTCCATTTTGCATATCCAGAGAGTGATCAAGGAATTGCTTTTGGAGCACTAGCAACAACGAGTACAGCTGTAGAATTAAATTGGTCAGCGACCAATAGCTTGCTTGCTGCACCTCATGCCATTGAAAAGCGTGAATGACTCCCTCTCTGTCTCTGTCGATTCTCATAAGATAATTCTGAATTAGCATTTCATACTTTGCTTAGTGATAACGATTAGCAGACTACGATAATGTTGAGGACAAATAAAGCGAGGGAAAACAACGTGCGCATATTTAACGCTTTTAACGATCGCCTTGAGCAATGATGGTGCCTAAATCTTTGTGACACGCAAAATAAATATTTAATTGCGCTCCTATACACTCATGCGAGGCAGGGGAACGTTAAGCTGGCTAAAACAATGCGAGATGTTCTACTACAGGATAAAAATGGCTGAAAAGTGGCAACCTCAAAGCGAACATAGTTAACAGGTGCTCAGAAGTCTCTTCAAGATTGGTAGCATCGAAGATATGGCCCTGAATCTGCAACCTGCGTAAAAGCTATCACTTGCCTGAAGTGGTGAGCGCAAGAAAACGACAGTACGGGAGGACGGTGGCTTGGAAAGAAGGTGTTGTAGGCGTGTTATGGTTCGTTGCAACGGCTGCGACAATCTCGAGCCTGCACGAGGAGCTGCTGGCACATTCTCTTCTTCTGTTACGAGAGGGCATGTGTACCCATGATGGGGATGTTGCTCTTTTCTGGCGCGTGTCACTAATGGGGCAAGGCCCAGAATTGAACGGCAGGAGGTAGCCTAATAGAGTTCCTATTTGAAGAAGAGAAGCGCAAATTAAATAGAAAAGCGAGAGGAAATTCCGAAACCCAAGCTAAGAAAACAGTTGCAACAACAATTGGCGCTATTGCAGCAATAGGGCGAAAGAATGTCACGTGGGTTCGAAAGTATTTTTTGCTCTGAGCGTGCACAGTCAGTCTTCTTTGGAGGTTGAGCTGGTACAAGTTGGCGCCGGTGACTTCGGAGAAATGAAAAGAATGTAGATGTTGGTTCAAACGATACTGCAATGTCCACTAGCCTTAGATGTCGGTCAGTAATGTGCTGACGAGAACTACCCGCATTCCTTTTAGCGAAGATGATCTTAGATAGTGTAGAGACTGCTCCGAAGCGTCCACTCTAAGTGTAAACAAATGTTTATTGAGAAACTCTTGAAGCTAGCCTCCTGATTGCTCCTGATTGTAGTCAGAATATCTAGCGCTCACTCTGAAACCGAGAAAGGGCATTACCGCCTAATGAGAGGGTGCACTGCAAACTGGCAGCCATTCCTACTGTAGCCAAACACACGCACGTCGTGTTTGCGGTAGCCGCTCTAAAGCGACGACACCCGCGCTGACGTCCCAGTGCGCATCCGCACAAGCGCTTGTCGACACCGGGGACGCCGTTTCCGTCATCCACGGCAATCTTTGTCGCAAGCTGAAAAAGTCACGACTCCTCTATCTGACATGGCATTCTGCACTGCTAGCGCGCAACGCATTAATCCTACAGCTCTATGCACCGCCGTGTAGTCATCCAACACGTTTTGTACATAATCGAGTTTTTTGTGTTGCCATTCCGTTTTCATGATCTAATCCTCGGGTGGGACTTCCTATAACGTCGGAGTGACATCATCGATTGTTCTCGCGCGCAAGTGGCCCTTTCGCCGCTATGTGACTCGCCATCGGTCAACGACGACCTCAGTGTTCGCAATGACTTCGTTGATGCTACCGCCGCAACTATATGCCTGACGGTCGGAAATGGCTTTAGCTATCCCTCCTCATATGCGCTCCGATATCTGCGTGTACTTCCATGCCGACCTCCAAAGCGCCCACACCGGCGTCCTAAGAACATTCACAAGGCTGTGTCAACGGTATTACTGGCGTGGAATGTACCGGTTTGTCCAGCAGTACGTTCGATCATGCACCACCTGCCAACAAAGCAAAACCCCTCCACAGCACCCTCCTGGTCGATACAGCCGATACTGTGTCCTGCTCGACAGTTCGATCGTGTCGGCATCGACCTCTATGACCTGCTCCCATACAGTGCATGTGGAAACCCTAGGATTATTGTTGACGTTGATCACCTGACGTGCTACGCAAAGGCCGCGGCTCTTTCCGCCATGACCCCGTGCTTCGTTGCGATGTTCATTCTTCGTAACTTCGTGCTTCGTTCCGGTGCTCCTCGAGAACTACTCAGCTGTAGAGATTGTGTATCCTTGTCAAAAGCGTACAATCCTTCCTTCAGGAGTGCAATATTATTCACCGGAAATCGATCGCGTATCACACGATCTCACGGAGCAGCTCAACCGAACACTCGGCGACATGTTGAAGATGTATGTATACGTCTCGTCTATACCACACCAATTGTGACGCCATTGTACTCCTATTGTTTACGTTCGCATGTAGCATTGCCCACAATAGACCTCAGGTTTTTCATGTTCTTTTTCTCTTGTACCGGCGTGAGCCTTCGTGTCCACTTGATACTATCCTGCCCTACGTATCTGACGCTTCTGCGTGCACTACAATTTCAGAAGTTGCCCTATAGGCTGAAAACTGTTGCCAGCTGGTTCGTCCGCTGACCAGCGAGGATCAGGGGCATCAAACGATAAGCCGTGACAATGATCAGGCCACGCCCACTTTCCCTGCCTGTTTCCTTGTGTCGCTATGGATACCGCCTCACACCCCAGGCATTTCTTCTCAACTTCTTGCGCGGTACCACGGTCCGTTCAGGACCATCGACGCCACCTCATCTGTGAACTATATCGTTCCGTCCGTCACACCATCTCGGACCTTCATTCGGGGTCACGAGACAGCGCATGTTAGCCGGATAAGGCCGTATTACGACCTCCTCATCTTGTCTGGTCCCTCAGTTGCCAGGATGGTCTCCGTTTCACAGCCAGGGTCATTGCAATGAAGCAGACGCGCCTTGTGTTTTCAGTAGCAGCTCGAGAAGGACGACAACGACCCGTGCTGTGATTGCAAGAGAGCTTGGGCGGTCTGCTTCTCATAGGCTGCTGCTAGACTAATTATCACCTTTAATTAATTCTCATTACAATACGATTACCTCAACGGGAAAGCGGCGCAGCGTTGCGGTTATATCAACGAGACCGACGAGAAGTCAAGGCTTCAGTGTGGCATCTTTTCGTAGAGTCAAGGCACCTGCCACTATTCCCGCTATTGTCGCCATCGCTGCCGGGCCAACAACGACGTCCTTTAAATGTTGCATTTAGGTCGGGGGGGGGGGGGGGAGACATCGTAGGATTTCACCGGGATTTTTAATGCGTTTGCTAGCGACAGTGCTGTCGAGAAGCTAAGCGCCGCAAGTGCTAGACTGGAGGCAGCCACGTTGGGCTCTCTGACAGCGTCACTGGCTCACTCCGCTTTTTAAGGTCCACGGTTCACCCTACCATACATAGACGTTATATAATATTGGCAGTTTTCTACGTATAGAAAAGTTTTATTACACTGTCGTAAATTTAGTGCTGTACCCCCGTCCGAAAAGCTTATGCAACTTTAAAGAACATTCATGATAACTTACAAGCCTTGTCACTTCCCGCCTTATAAATTAAGATACGTTTCGCTTAATAGACAATTACCAAGACTGTGGAAGTGCTGTCCAGCCTTGAGTATTTAGGCTGTTCAGCTAGCAGCATCTAAAATACTGCTCATTCTATTGTATCAGTCTACAGGAGTTCGACTGCTCGGAAAAATGTGAGGGAAAAAAAGTAGAGGACATGAGCAATCAGCAGTTCCTGTGTTGAGCAAACTTTGCCTAAGCGAATATCGCATGAACCTACGACCTCGCTTAGTTGAAATTTGCAATTGCGTAAGAAGTATTATTCCATAGTGAAGAAATTTCTACGCCGAACTGATCGGAGCAGTCTGGCAAACACCGTTAGAACGGCCCCCTCTGTTCTCCATACTTTCCAAAGTTTAAACCTCGTCAGCGGACAGCGCCCTGCGAACTCAAGTACACAGAACGGTTGCGCGTGTTTCCTCTAAACAGGTCGAACAGGGTGCATTTAGGGTTTTATTTTCCTTCCCAACTTTACCACGTAAAGCCTTCGAACTAGTCCCGGGCGTGTCGGGTTATGTGGGGCGACAAGCACGCTCTCCATCACGCCATAGCAGCCAGGAGGCAAAGGACAAAGGCGCCATCGACGTGCTCCCAACGCGCGCAGTCTGTTCAGTACACGAGAGGGCGTTAATGAAGCCCCCCTTATCCATTGACGAAAAAATGCGATGCCGAACAGAACTTTCCGGAGCGTGTCAACACGACCCCGGTAGCGACGATGGAGGCTCAGACGGAGGCTCACGGGGAGCCGCCAGTATTTCAGCGGTCTCTGGGGCTTCATCGATATGCTCCGTTTTGTGTACACTGCCCCCTGGCGACGCCTTTTGAGATTGATAAGAGCGGCGATGACGACGCTGCGTATTTGTCTTCGGGGCTCAAGCTCGAACAAACATTGATGGGCGCACTAATTCGAGTATTCGAAGTGGATCGAACATGCCTCTTGCAGGTTCGTAAGAATGTTCGCTGTTCTCTAGGACTGAACAGCCTATACGCTCGGGGAGGAATAAG
Source organism: Dermacentor albipictus (assembly GCF_038994185.2). Taxonomy (NCBI): domain Eukaryota; kingdom Metazoa; phylum Arthropoda; class Arachnida; order Ixodida; family Ixodidae; genus Dermacentor; species Dermacentor albipictus. Next base: position 90,706,009 of record NC_091823.1, read on the forward strand.
CGCGAATGTGTTATTTCTTATGCAACAGGCAAGTACATCTGACAGCACTGCAGTACAGAGAACGTTCGTTTGGTGGCAGTAGAAAATAACAGACATAAAGAGTGTTCTTAAGATATCATTTTGTCGCAAACGATATAACTCGGCCTCATCTTTTTCTGTATTTGTATTAGGCCAAATAATGCGAGTGTTTCTTTGCTTCGTTGTTTTATTCATTTTGTTTTTATAGAATATATTATTTTGAGGGCCCTGCAGCGACTTCCAAAGGGGTAACGATCTGTAAGAAGGAAAACGTCGGAATGACACCATCGGGAGGCGCATGACCTCCAAGACGCGTTTCTGGACATACTGCTTGTTGCGTTGGCTGCAGAAATATCACGACACAAGGCAAAATAAACACTAGAGGAAACTAAAAGACGAACGACCGAGCCGTTAGATAAAATAATGAAACGCGTGTCGTGCACCAAATGCTCAAAGAGATGGATGATCTTCAAAGTCGAATTCTAGGGCGTGCAAAATGAATGAGTCCTGAGAATACACACGTTTTCCTGTTCCTTAGTCATGTGACATGTTCTAAGTTGTTTTCGAACAATGGAGTTGGGTGAGTAACCCAAGATTTTGGAAGGTTCTTGCAGCACATGGCGTGCTGTCTCATGGAAGAAACGGCGACATTGATCTCCTTGCATACTTTCCCTTGCCTGAGCATAGCTCTAGAAGTTGCAACAGCCAAGAACACGTGCGTATTCGGTGATGCCAGAACAATGCGGTACGCTCTGCTAATATTTTTTTTTGTGTGGATGTGATATTACTGACAGAAAATCCACGTAAAAACTTATTTCTGTGTACTCAAGATTTACTTGTTGATAGGTCTTAACCAGGACAATGCAAGACTTTGACGGCAGGTTTCTTCGCAAAAACTCGAAGCTTAGACAGGATACATGACGAACACAAGCACATGTTTTTGTCAATTCACACAAGTGTATATGTTTACGCTTGCGTTTACCAACTCGCCCATACCAGTACCCTACTTAAATGGGAGACATTTTTCAGAGAGCACGATTTGGTCACTAATGTTAATACAACAAGCATCAGAGAGTGAAAAGGACGCCGCTGGGTGCGTCCAATTTGACCGGACTGGTGGACCGTATTTTCGACATTGCTGCAGAGCCTCATTATTCGGTCTACAGCGTGCACAAGCCTTATTCTATCTGTTCATTTTTACTTCATCTCTCATTCCTCCCTCGGCCAGAGGAGGGTGGCTAACCGGGCTTAGTCCTGGTCACATTAGGGCCTTTTTTTATCTGTCTTTAAGTATATGTTGCTAACAGCGATAGGTCGCGCAGTAAGACATCGTGATATGATAGTGCTATCAGTATTCTATTTTATGTCCACTGCAGAACGAAGCCCTCAAATCGGTCCTGTCTTGCACTAGCTGACACCATCGTGTGCGTGCAATTTCATTTCATCATACCGCCTTTTTTCAGCGCCATTATCGACTGCGCATTCCTTCCCTCGGCACTCATTCTGTATTTCTAATAGACCATCGCGTATCTGCCCAACGCATCGCATGGTATGGCCAGCTGCGCTTCTTCCTCTAGAATAATGAAGAGTCTATAAGAGTGATATCCCTTACGGGATATGAGAGCTCACATGTGTTACCACAGCCGTATACATTTATGCATCATAGCACCAATCTCCGTAGCAGCAAAGTATACCAGAGAAGTTCTCTGCTTTACGACTACATTGTAGTAGCTAGAAAGATGGCTGTGGCTTAGCTAAGGTTAAGCCCAGGATGCGAAGCATACTAGCCTTTATTTTAGTTGTTGAACCACTCTTTAGCCTGGTGAACTGCTGTTGCTTGGCTATATTTGGTTCGGCTAGATGAAGAAACAACTCATGCAGGCGAGCGCACGAGCTGAGACCCGGCTATGAAGCTACGCGGCCGCAAGCGAGCGCACGAGTTGAGCCTCCGCTTTTGCAGCTGTTATGACGTCATATGGTAGCTACGCGGCCGCGCGCGGCGCAGCAAGAAAGAGCGTGGTTGTGCGGCTAGTATGCTTCGCATAAAAACGTTATGTTACAGCGACTGCGGTGATTTGGCGAAAGGCCTGAAAGCATTCACAATCGCAGTTTTTTAGCTTAATTTTCTTGTCAATTTTTTTTGCGGGCGAATGTTAGGTTGGTTTAAGAATAACAAGCTTCATAGTAGCCAATTAGCGAATTCCGTCGCAGCTGCCAAGAACGACTACAATTACAAGAACACAAATTAGCTAAGAAAGTGAAGCCGCACTCCCTCAATGTACAACGATGTCTTCTCGGGTTTAGAAACCTAAAAACGAGATTGTCTAGCAAAAATTAACTGCAATTCGCCTTTATAAGATGGCAGTCCGGGGAATCACGTGCTATAGCAGGTTTTATTCAACCACAGACGTCTCTTTTTTATCATTCTTTCAGTGCCCAGCTCTTAGTGACACGTTCCTCGGTTGAGCATTAGCGTCCCTTGGTGTAACCACGCGAACATGCTCGTGCCACTGCTCGCACATTCGTCGTATTCTACCACAGTTGGCTCATCGGCGTCCCTCGGCCTAACCGCGCGAACGCGCTCATGCCACTTCTCGTGCGTTCGTCGTCGCCTTCTTTCACACCTGGCACCGATGCCTCTCATCATTCCAGCATTCCCCTGGTGCCTCTCGTGCTCGCGCCACTGCTCGTGCGTTCGTCGTCGCCTTCGTTCACCCCTGGTACCAATGCCAACGTCCCCCTACTGCACTTCGCGCTCGTGCCATTGCTCCCGCGTTCTAGCTCTGATGCGGTTCATCATGACAGTGTTCCCATACTGGCCATTAGCTATCTGAAATTTGAACAAAAGAGAATCTCGGAAGAAGCACTCCACATTTTACTCAAAAACCCTCCCAGGAGGGACATAACTTTTATTTGGGTACCGGCCCATGAAGAAGTCCCACGCAACGAAGCCGCTCATGAGCTGACCCGAACACTCTACCACCGGGCAACTCTAGAGCAGCCAGTTCCAGGGATAAAAGATAGCATGATCACGTACAGGGAAATTGTCGATCACTACAAAGCCGAAAGAATCATCTTTCGACCTCCGCATCGGTCTCTCTCTGTGGAGGACGCTCGCATTTGGTGACGCCTCCAGGGAAACAATTATACATCACCATATTGTATCTACTCAACACAGACGAGGGACTATAACGACGTCCTCTGCAAAATTTGTACGCAAAAAGGTACGCTAGACCATATAATATGGGAGTGTGCTGGCTCCTCAGGGGCCAAGGAAAACATTGACAGTAGAGAAGCCTGGGAGGCCTTGCTCCAGAGCGAGCCTGAAGACGACCAGCATCGAGCAATCCGCCTGGCCGTTGAGGCCGTGAAGACTCGCCGTCCTCAACGCGCGGGGACTGCTTCGTCCTCCTCCCCTACCTACGTGTAGGTTAAGAGGCGGGCACCCCAGCTCGGTGGAACAATAAAGTTTTCAATCAATCAATCAATCCCATACTGGCCCTTCCTCTGCGAAGGCGATGACGGCACTGGCCCACTGCCAGTTGGTGCGGTGATTTCGGGCTAAAATTTCTTGATTCAATATATCGCGAAATGAAGACACCTATCGAGCTGCACTTAGATTTCGCATTAGGGAGTTACGTAATCGTCGGACACTTTTTATTTACGAAGTCCAACTCTGACCAAACGTAGCAAGTGAAATTCATTTGCATTTAGTTAACTCTACAAATGAAAAATTCGCCTCGCTTTTCAAGAAAGCAAGGTGTTCCGACGACAAATTTGTTGCATCTAGATGAGTTTACACCTCATAATTATGTAAAAGTTCAGGCCAGATTTGTGGAATTGATTGTGTAGACGACAACGGTCGAATGCAATAATAGCAAGAAAATATGAACCTGCTAAACAGAAGCCTAATAACAGGTATTGATATCCAAGCAATGGTAAACTAACTACTGTTATCAGCGAAATAAACTAAGTAATCTGACATTTTCGTCGGTGGAATGTGCGGCATTTTCATTTCCAGCTCAGTCGTTGAGATTCTGGCGTCTATCCTGTTACCTTCCTTTTAGTGTATATTAATGTTTTCTTTTGAGTTTCTTTATGCACTATAGTAGCTGCGGTTGGATATAAACGCGTTAGACTCCAGTTTATCGTATGATTTACTCTATAGCTGCCCGTTATTAGTGGCATGACCAGGTAAATTATTAACTCCTTATAATTTCTTGGTTGGCACACCGGTAAGGCAGCTGCGCGTACAAAACACGCTTTCACACCAGATCATTGTTTCTTATACTTAAACTAGACATTTTAACACAACCATCATGGCAGTAAGCCTGCACGTTATGTTAGGAATATGTACAGTGAACGAATCTAGAGGAACGAAGGCAATGAAACAGCTAGCGCACCAGTGCTGGTTTGCAACTATTGTTCTAATTTAAAAAGAATACACGCATAAAGAAAAACTTACCACGAAAGTTCTAATTAAAAAAAAAGGTGTACGCGCGTGTTTCCATTCCAAGATGCATCCCACGGCAGTTTAAACATTCCGTATGCTAAGGCCCTCGTTATGGCAACATCGCCATTTTTATCATCTTCCTCATGTTCTTCATTAAAGTTGTTTTTGTTTCATAGGAAATGGTGCACGTTTCGCACAAGTGTACTTCGCACGAGCTATCGAGCTATTAGCAAGTTTTCTACTGCTGCAAGGAAGCAGGAAATGCAGCCACGCAATCTGCCTGCTAAACAAAGCAGCAGGACAGGTGGGCCGAATGATTAGCAGAGTGGCACACAAGAGACATGGCATGAAAGAGGAGGACACACTCAGGTTGGTCAACAGCCTGATAGAGACATGGCATGAAAGAGGAGGACACACTCAGGTTGGTCAACAGCCTGATAGTGAGCCGGGTCACATACTCACTGCCGTACCATGCAATCACCAAAACCGAAAAAGAGCAAGTGGAGACCATCCTCCGGAAAGCGTATAAAACTGCTCTCCACCTCCCAAGGAACACATCCAACGACAAACTCATGCAACTTGGAATCAGCAACACTTTTGAAGAACTAAGGGAATGCCAGCTCAAGGCACAAGTACGACGACTCAGCACTACAACAACGGGAAGGGCGCTCCCGACAAAGCTAGGTCGGGAAGTAGAAAAACCACAAAGTAGCAGGGCCACAATACCAGACGCACTAAGAAAGAAACTACTCCCACAACCTATCCCTTGCAACATGGACCCAAACCTCCATGCGAGTAGGAGACAGGGGAGGGCAGAGTTTTACGAAAAGACGATGGGACATCGGGACAATACAGTCTATACCGATGCGTCTCTATACTCACAAGCACACAAAAACAACGCGGCAGCGGTAGTAATAAATAATCAAGGAGAATTAATCACAGGACTCACGGCCGAGATGGCTAATTGCTGTCGCACTGGCAGCGGAAGAAGGTTATAGAACAGGAATATCCCTCAATATTCTAACAGATTCAAAAGAGGCGTGCCGGAGCTATACAAGAGGCAGAATTAGTAACACGGCGCTCAAGATCCTCAGCAGAGTTCCAATCGCTAAGGGACAACCCACACATAACATTATCTGGATACCAAGCCACGGAGGGATCAGGGGCAACGAAGGGGCAGACAGCCTAGCTCGAGGGATGACCAGCCGAGCAGGAACGTCAACCGACCCAGAGGGGCCACAGATCAACTGCGGGAACAGCTATTCAGAGCTATTAGACCTCTATAAGGGGCTAAGATATCAATATCCCCCACCACATAAAGCATTAACAAAGGAGGAGGCCGCAGGATGGCGGAGACTGCAAACGGGCTTCTTCCCAAACTTACACATACTAAGTAGGATGTTCCCCACGCAGTATAGCGCAACCTGTCCGTGGTGTGGAGCTAAACCAACATTATACCACATTACATGGGAGTGTACAAGAAACCAGGCACTCCAGAAACACAAAACACCAAGTGCGGAGCAATGGGAGAGTTGGCTCACCAGCCGCGAGCTAGGGGCTCAAAGAACTCTAATAGCGCACGCTTGTGAGGCGGCCCGGCTCAGTGGAGCCCTGGACTAGGGGCCCATCCATGGCTGAAGAGGACCCAAGCTTCAAGAATGAAGTCTTCGGCCTCGACCCGCTAAAACCTTAAAAGAGTCAATAAAGTTTTCCATTCCATTCCATTCTCTACTGCATGCTTTGTACAGTTTAGTGCACAGACTATGATTCCTTCAATAGCTAAGCATTTTAATAATGAGCCTTTGTACGCCATTTCGAATGTCAACCTTGGGTAATACGGCTTGAACAATCAAAACTCTCTTTCCTCGCGCATGAGTTTTATGCTCTCTTTGTGCTTGTTCTTAGGGAAAACTTTGCATGTGGTCTTCACTTTAGCAAGGTCGGTGCTTGAATATTGTGCTTAAAGTAGATTCATTGTTGCAGCGTGCCAGTGCCTGTAAGTTATTCCGAGCTTACTAAGTGATAACTGGTGTGCACGTGGTCATCATGATGTGCAGGGTGCTTAGCCGCAATTTCAAGTTAAAGGGATGAAGACACAGCCCGGGACACACAAAACTCTCTTTACGCATAAGATCGTTGATCCCACCATGTGGTATTCTGTGAGTCACTGGACATTTACGCTGCTAGAACTGTGCAAACAAGGTTCGGAACAGTGGTTTTTTTAGTGGAAAAAGTGTAATTCAAACAAGAAATTTGCACACTAGAATAGCATAGCGGCGCTCTGAGAAGTGCACTTAACTGTATTGTTTGAAAGGCGCGAAAATGCAGGGGGAATAACTGTGACCTGCACGCAACAAAGGAGTTCTGAGGAAGTTGTTTCGTTTACACAACACAGCTCTATTTGAGAGATATACAGCTCCTGACTGCTGGTGCGTTCGTGCTTTCTGAAAACATTCAGTACGATGTATTTTCAGTATCCATAGTGTAAGGGCTGTCATTATTTCGACAACTAGAAGAGTAATGAAAACGGGCACGTAGCAAGGCGGACGAAATGGCAGGAAAATTTCTCCACGTGGCCGAAGGAGAGGAGCGTCCTCGTTAACAGTGAAATAAAAGACTGGTGGATGAGTGGGAGATTTGTACTCGCCGGCTTGACAGGCTAGGTTCTACGTGGAACAAAAACAATGTCTTTGTTTATCTCGGCAGCTTTTTTTTTTTTTTGAGGGTTGTAGAACAACTGGGAGATTGGAAAGTTGGAACGGATTTATTTTCAGGTAGGCGCAATGAAAATGTGCACACTAGGCAAGGAAACAATACAAACACAGTGAAAACACAGTAGCGCAGTTTCAGTTGTCGCTGTTGCCTCCTAGTTTGTATGACGCCTGCAATAAAGTGAATTTGTGGGCATCAGGATGGGGCAGCAGCGGCACCACATAGACGCCCGAAACCAGCCCTTCTTCGCATTCGTTTCGATGTCATGCCTTAGTCTTTTGATGAGCTTGCCCTACCGTTCCCCGCGATACACCAGCCTCCTTCAAGGATATAGACGTCTATATCTTCCTTTATATTGCCTTATTGCCTGCACACCTATTTTCAAGCCAAGCTTGTTTCTTCCTCGACAATCATGCACGTTGTCCTTCTGCATTATAACTATAGCCCCTCTTTGCGAGCTGGCCAAACCCTTGTGTGGAACATGGTGCATAAGCCTATGCTGTGTTCTGTGAAGTTTGCTTGCATGCATGAGCTTTGAGAAATTAAATGCGTGCTTACCACTTAGGACAGAGCGAGTGTGTCTCTCATTAATAGTGGCAAATGCTTGTAAGTGCACAGATGCGCCTATAGAACTGATTAGTCGTGAAGGAATGGCGCTTCTACTTCTTAATGGGAATGTCTATCGGGGACTCCTTGTGTACACTGCAAAATGGGAAAGTTTTGGTAAGACCGCTACGTTGTCAATGCAATTAGAAGCCATCGAATCAAAGCTGACCCTTCGGGTAAGTAAAGTTTTCCTGTTTCCCAAGGTACGCGAAGTCCGGCGAAAAATTTCAGATGACCAGATGATCATATAACTTAGTCAAGGAGTGCAGAACTACTGCAATGTGGGTGATACTGACTCATGGTGTGGGACGGCAGTAAACATAAAATGTCACAGGAAGAGGAGGAAACGATGATACCGACGCAGCCTACAAGTACCGTTTTTATTGAAACGCAGAGCACAGGGTAAAAAAAAACACACCAAGAGCCAGACAACAAATACAATAATGCAATAAAGACAAGAGGCGAAGTAAACAATCTATCAGACGGCTTTGTCTATAAGTTGGTGCTCCGACATGCACAGCATAGATAAAACTATTTTTCGGTCAACAAACTTGCGGAATGTCTAACGCACGCGTCTCATGTCATAATAGGGTGGAGGAGTTGGTTAACACAAGCCTGCAGTACCACTTCTAGTAGTAAGCGTCCAAGTGGAGGTATTTTGAGTTCCCGAGGAAGAGATCCCTGTTCCTACAGTGTGATATACGAATCCATCCCATTGGCCGATATCATTTCCTGCAAGGTAATTGGGACTAGTAAACTACCACAATGTTCCATGGAAGGCAGCCTTCTCCGTGCTTAATTTCACAACAGGCTCCGCTATGCCATTTAAAGCTTTGCTCTTCTTGCTAGCATGAAGGCACAAATGTAAACATTTGCGTGCTTGACGAAGACAAGCGAAGTGATGCCAATGTAGCCCGCTTAGCCACTGAATGAAAGACACCCACTCGCATGCAACTAGAAACAGCGAAAACAAACGAGGGATGTATCATTGACAAGGCAGTTACTCGACGCTTTCATATTCATGCATTCAGCATGTTAGACGAGTGAAGTCTGTAACGCGTATACCATGCGCGCAAAGCTTCTTAGAGTAGCGTGAAAAGTTTTATGCAACATAAATAAAGTATTCCGCAATACTTTTGCGAGGCGCAGACAAGACCCTGTGCCGAAACTTTCCATCTCAGAGGAATGCATTATAGACAACGTTTTGGAGTGCACACTGTTGTCACACGCTGAGGGTTCGCTGAACTCAGACGCACATATTCTGCGTTCCATTATTGTTTAAGTTGAACTAGCCGATGTAGACAAAGATATTTCGTGAGCCCGAAATAGCATTATTTGTTCGTAGAAGAGTTAACTGCTGGGCTAGATGGTGATATTGCGTACTGAAAAGATTTTGCATCAAAAAACAACAGACACAAGAAAGACAATGACACCATGGGCGCTTTGTCCGTACAATGTGACAACGTGTACGCGTTATATGAAGCATACCTGAGAACTTTCGTCAGTGCAGTGTTTGGCCTCCAAAGTTACGTCGCACCCTCTGAATGCTCACACGTGGCACTGCCCTGCCTTTCACAAAGTGCGCTGAGCACTGTGCTGCAGGGCTTAGTCAAGCAGCACGCTTTACAGCTTCCCACGTTTACTCCTTTTGATTTGATTGATTGATTGATTGATTGATTGATTGATTGATTGATTGGTTGATTGATTGATTGATTGATTGATTGATTGATTGATTGTCCTTTTTTTCTAGTGCTTTGCACACGGGTTGTCTCGGCATAGCGACAATACCATGACCTTACCCATAAATGGCAATCGTTGATGGCGAGATATAAAGTTTTCTTGTTTAGCGACTTTTTGCGGCAAGTAAACGGGATAGTTGTTGCAGACGACGTGAAAACTAATGACAATCGTTACTAGGCATCTTTGTTAAACTTTCGCATCGAATATTTTGGCGCGTATCAAGTGGTCATAATCAAGTTTTCAACTATATGGCTTCTCTCATCGCAAGTGCATATAGCTTGAGTTAGCTGTCAAGCTTGCACAGCCTTGAGGGCAAGCGTGTCGGCTATAGTACAAGCCGACGACCCTAAGGGTGCGCTGCAATAATTTCGTAATTTTTCACTTTTTATCGCCTGCGGGCGTCGCTGGCATCCGTTGCCACCCGATTTCATGAGATTAAGTGCGATTCACGCTGCATGTTTAACCAATAAAAACAAGAAGAAAGAAAGAAAACCGCAGCCAGACGTCACGAAGTTCAAATCAGGAGGGAGAGTTAACGATATTGGTGGCGATACCACGTGCGACCACGCAAGTAGTTGCGCGTGGTCGTTTAATATGAGGGCGCCGCTCAACCGGACGGCGACGGCGTGTCGGTTGCGTTGGGCGCCGCCCACGCCGGGAAATTCTGCACGCCGAATACGAGCGGCCCCAGAGTGTGGATGCAGACGAGCTCAACGGTGACGCACACCATGTTCATGAGGAAGCCCGGAGACGCCTGCGAACACGTGCGAATGCAGACACGTATACGCGTAATTCGGAGCCGCCGAATACAGGCGCCGTCTTCCACCGCTTCAAGCACTTTACGTGCAGAATAATGCGGAGCCTTAAATATCAAGCTTGGTATGAACTAATTATTATTCAAATCTCTCTGACTAACCTTTCATAGCAGTTGGTATTGATCGAGTTTTTAGAACGCGACGTGTTGGACGGGCACTATTAATTAACGCTATCAGCGTTCCCAAAAATAGCGCTATGGACGGGGACGAAAAGTAATCCAAACGACAGGATGGGCGCATCCTTAGCGCTGCTTTAAGAACAATGCCGAAATGACCCAACATGCCCAAATCAATGTATTCTTGTTAATTAACGCATGTTTGTATGGTCTTTGGGTGGAATCATGACATTGAATTATAGCCTGAGCCTTAGCCATAGCCGTAGCCTGAGCCTTTGTTCACTCAAGGTATGGTCAGTCGAACGCATATAATTGCGCTGTAAATTAAAGATGCGGAACTTCCTGTTATCCCTCACGTCCTTTTTCTCTTTTCCCTTGTTCCGCCTTACCGAGTTTGCACTTCCACTTCATTACACTCGGCCACTATACGCACTGTACTAGAGCTTCATGACAAAAATCGGTTGGCAAAAAAGATAACGTACTTAAATAGAAATGGTATGGCTCACGGCAGGGTCGGTACCATTTAGCGCACAAATATTGCCCAATGAAGTAAACAATGCGCGTGTACCACGACCGCTGCCATAAATGTAACTTGCGTTCCTATTAAAAACAAGCGACTTTCGCAAGAGAATCAACGGTTCACGGACGTCTGTCGGGCATCTAGACAAGGGACGTCTGACAATTAGTTGCGCGCAGAGCAACAACTGTAACAACAACAACATTTCTTTTTTTGTTCACAGCTGATGTCGCGGTTGTGTTATCACAAAGGTAGTTAAGCTCCCTCAATACATAATTATATTACTTCGTTAAGGCTCAGTACGACAAGTCGGTAGGCTTCTCAGTAGCCACGTTTCCACGTAGGCTCACAGACACAACGCTGGTGAAAACGCTCATCACGACTGCGCACTTGACGTCCAAGAACATAAAACGTGAACGGGCTGAGACAAATGAAATATGGAGCCAAACATACAAAGTGGTTTTTGCCATTGGATAGTCGCCTTCGCCAAAATTAGGTCCAGCACTGGGATTATCTGGAAATTGCTGCTATAATATATGTTATAGGGCAGGAGGCTTTCTGTGAGTATAGTCCCCGTAAATCGAGCTATACGCACCATGTCGGTCACCTTGAAGTTCCCCATCTCGAAAACGATGGCGTTTGGCGGCGTTGCCGCCGGAAGCATGAATGAGAACGAGCAGGCGATGGTCACCGGTATGGCGAAGTACAGCGGGTGTACTTCGAGCGCCACGGCCTGGACACAGTCAAGCGGATACGGGTCGGCGAGGGCACACGTGTTGCATGATATCAGTGAATCAATCAATCAATCAATCAATCAATCAATCAATCAATCAATCAATCAATCAATCAATCAATCAATCAATCAATCAATCAATCAATCAATCAATCAATCAATCAATCAATCACTTTTTATAGTGCCCAGGAACACCATTGGGGTCTCGGTGCTGGTTCCCAGAAAAACAGCAAAAATGTAAGATAGTAAAACTACGACTAAAAGTTTTGAGATAAATAGATATAATGAAATGACACAAAATAAAGAACGGGATAAACAGTTGCATAATGAAGAACAGTGCTGCAATAACAAACAGTTGAGAGACAGAGAACATGCACGGAATGAGAAACAACTATTAGAAGTCAGGAGAGGAGCGCGGCGAGAAAGAAGCCACCCCCCCAAAAAAAGTGCGGAGCTCGGAACAGAAAGAAGACGGCGCATTCTGAAAAAAATATCAAAATGGAGAAAAAGGACTGTTGGAAAAATTTTGCATTCTGTGCGGGTAGGCGAGTGTTCGCTGAAAAACGCAGGAACGTGGAAGGGACTTTGCTCTCTCGTAGTCTTCTGAAGAACCCGCAGTGATACAGAAGCTAGTACAATCCGAAGATGCAATAATTTCATCACTCATTTTGTACAAAAAAGGGGACGTCGGTACGACTACGTCTGCAGTTAAATGAAGGAAGTGTAGGCTGATTATTTCAGACTTGAGAAGTTGTTGGCTCATGATGTCACAAAACAATATGTTTGTATATACTCATAAACTTGTTCTGCACAGGCTCAATTCAAATGGTATGAATTGTCTGTGCCATTCCACACCCCTGAAGTATGTTCGAGTAATGGGAGACAGAGGGATGTAAACAATTTGAGGGAGGCAATTGGGGCACGAAAATCTCTCGCCAATCTACAGACGGAACCAAGTGGGTGCAGGCATCGAGATGCTACGTGCTTTGGGTGGACGGAGAAGCTTGACGTGTAATAAGAAAGGACACCGACATCGCTTACTTCAACAACCCTCGTCGGCACTGCATTATCAGCAGAATCAAGGAAAAACGTTATTAGGTCTTTTACGCGACGATGAGAAAATGCTGGTTTTGGGTAAATTCAGAGCGAAACCATTTAACGCACCACTCACAGAATGACGATACGTCGGACTGCAGACCGCGAGCTAACTCAGACTTGTATATATCTTCCTAAATAATAATAATAATAATAATAATAATAATAATAATAATAATAATAATAATAATAATAATAATAATAATAATAATAATAATAATAATAATAATAATAATAATAATAATAATAATAATAATAATAATCACAACAACGAGAACAACAACAACTACGCAGATTCTCCTACCGTAACGAGTGAAAAGGTTTCGTATGCTGGCTTTATAAACCCATTTTTATTAGCCCCATCCCTCACAGCGTTCAGGTTATCACGTTCACAGTGATCTCGTTATAAGTGAGGCCTCCATTTTGCAGTACACAGCAGAATATGTATTCTCAAACGACTGAATATGACGCACATGTGTGAGTGTTCTTTTTTTCTCGTATATTTCTTGTATGTGCATGCATGATAGAAGATATACCGCGTGTCCCGGCTAGCGTAAAGATGCTGTTCAATGAAAAAACAAATAAGATTTAAACAAGTACGGTGTGAGATACAAGCAAGATCTGCAGTGTACGGTTATCGCAGACCTAACAACCGAAGACCGCAAGGCCTTAAAATTGTATCTTGCACCATGTTTGTATTTTTTTCGTTTTTTGCTGAACAGCTTAGCCAACGCTTCCCGAGAGCTGCACATGTTCAAACACCCACTGCTAAAGAACAGTTGGTATTACGTTAGCGTCTTTTCATGAATTCGTCTATTTCGCGCTAACTCAATTCAACTATAACAATTTCTGGAATCTGTTAGGGCTCAAGAAAATTAGCAAACTTGTGACGGCCCACACGTCACACACGCAGACCAAGCATAGGTAGTCCATGACTTTGAAGTGAACGTCTAAAAGAAGCATTCGCAAGCCGGCGTCGTAATCACTCGCTGACTGCACGCAGGGGCCAGCGATAACTCAACATCCCACCCGAGGAAACACGGCCTTTGCTTAAAATCAGCAATCACGGCGAGATTCCTCTTTATACTGTGTGTCTTATAGCTAACATTAAGCAAGCTGATAAAAAAAAACACGCTGCAAGGTGCGTTTTACAGACTTGCGGGAGATCTTATAATTGTATTTTACACTGCTTTCTTCTTAATCTTTTTTTTTTCATTGTGCAGCTTGTCTGACATTGGCTGGGACACCCTATATACTTGTCTTTGTTGTGCTGGTAGGTGATAGCTTTATTACGACCTTTTGAACTCACATAACGCAATAATTCCAGAAATTGGCACTGATCAGTCTAAACGGAGGCGCTAGCGGCACGAGGGCGCGTCGAGTTCCCCTCATATTTATTATCGCAATTAAACGGCAAAGGACTAGCTGAGCTCGTCGGCGATACTTTTTTTTGTGCTGTTAAGTTTCACATTGCCAAGAATTGGTTGAGATTGAGTGTAATCAAAACGATTGAAAAATTGCTTTTCATAAAATATTCTGCAGTCATAAACTTGGCCATTGTGATGAGGATTCAGAGTAACAGTGTGAAACGTAGAGGGTCAAACGCTTTAAAACAATTACGGTCAACTTTCTGCTTTTGCACCGAAGCTACGGCACTCTGCATGGAGAACTGCATATTTATCATACCGCCTTGAGGATTCGAACACACTCCCCGCTACGGCAGCGGTGACTTCTCACCTTTAATATCCCTGGCGATGCAGAAGTCTTAGTTCACATTCTACCTGCATTCGTCATCATGGGAGCCGCTTTCGAAATTCACGTTTGCCAAGTGTGGTATTTATTGAATAGTACATACGAGAGGTGCGTCAGCCACTACCGATAGCAGTCAACCCGGCAATGAGCCTTCGCAATGCTCGCCTTCAAGGTTCGGGCGCTAAGCGGCGCGTAATGAATCTTGGGCTAGAAACGAAGCCAGCGTTACATGCGTTACGGTTGACCCCACACACTCCACCTGTTGTGAGAATTTGAGCGTCAGAATAATTCGCTGACTAGGCCTCGAGCAGCGATATTCATTTGCTTATGCCCAATATGGATTACGAAGTTCGAGCGACAGTTTTTTCTCACCAGCCCAACGGCGTCAATCATCACCTCCGTTGTTGTGCCGAACTGCTAAATTAAAGATGGTTTCAAGCAGGCAACTCTAGTCCTGTTCGTTTAGATGCGACTGTTATCCACACCACGGTTTGAACAAAAGTAAGAACGAAAAACCACGCGCACCACCGTACCATCTCGAACACGATGGGTAGCATGATTGCGCTGATGGCCGTGTTGCTGGTGAATTCAGTGAGGATGGAGGCGGAGAAGCAGAGGATGGACACCACCACGTAGCTCGGCATCACGTTCAGGCCGCGCAGCTTGCTCACCAAGATCGTGGACAGACCCGACACCTGTGGCGTAGGACGGAAAACGAAACTATAGTCGAAATAATCGCAGCAGCGTGTACGAACGTAGGCGGGAAGGTGCGTTGAAGACGCAGAAAAAAAATATTCTGGGGGGCTTGTCGGCGCTTCAACTTTTTCGCTTTCTGTATCTTTCTCCTCCGTCCACAGTGCTGCCACCATATATTTTCAGGGGTCCCATATTAGGCTGATTGAGGGTGATCACCTCAGTTACCTACCCACTCTACATTGCCATTACTACGACGGTAGTTAATATACCTTTTTTTAGATATTCAGTTAAAGACATAGCGGTAAATATCAAGTCACATTTTTTCGTAGCATGCCTGGGTAGTGCTAGTAACTGTGACGTATTGTGCGGAAATCGTCAATAGGCCATTAACTACCTACCTCACGTAAGCCTTTACTGATTTCAGGGTATCCATTGTAATTGAGAAACTAAAGCTAGGGAGTGGAAAAGGTTATCACTATTTATTGCGAATACCAAGACTTCATAAATAATAATAATTTAGGAGTGCCCTACCAAAGAATGTCTTCCTCATGTACTCGAAACATTACATCAAGCATCAATGAACTTTGCAACCCCCAATTTGGAGATTAAGATCTAGAAATTTTCTTTGAATGAAGAAACAGTAAAAATGGGCTTATCTTAAACCCTGCCAAGTACAACACGCGACCCAAGCTTATTGTTCAGGTTTCTGCATTTTATTTATTAGTAACCGTAGCACACATTACGAAATGTTTACCAAGATGTTATTTAAACATAAAAATATGTCCTAGTTGGCTCACCATATGATTTCATGCGCCATATCTTCTACAGTGAACGGAAGAAATAAAAGCGACGGCATAAAGGGCTCTCACGCCCACCTCATTTTTTTTCCCTTAACTTTTCTCCCCGTTCGAGAACATGGCGCATTTGGTGACGTCTACTACACTGATATGAAGTTCGAGAAAAAAAAGAGCATGTCTGTCGGTGTGGGCATGGACTTTAGGACTAAACTTTGGAAATCTGTGTGCCGATCTCTCGTCCTACTTTCTACCGTGGCTGTATCGCGCAAGTCTGCAGTGAATAGTTTACAGCTTGAAGTGATGCGTAGGATACAGGGTTTCTCGGCTTATATAACCGAGGCACACGTAGCTTTTACCGGTGGATCGACATCGCAAAGGCGACAGCGCTTACCTTGGAAGCCTCGGCAAGAGTCATGCCACCGCATATAATGAGCACGACTCCCCAGTGAACTTTGGAGTTGGCCTCCTCCCAGGTGAGGAGGCCTAGGCTCTTGGAGCCGCGCAGTGGTTCCTTGGGCACCACGAACATCAAGATGGTAATGAGCACCGCCGGCACGCACGACGTGATGTCTCTGTGTCAGGAAAATTGGGCGTTTCATATGGTAGCGCTTTGTTGAAATTGTCGTCATGTGAGAAAACGTTTCAAGGAAAGTTAAAGTTCAATTATTGTAAAATGATCATTACTCTGCGGTGATCACTTTCGGAAATGTGACCTTCAGTTCATACGAGTTGGCTAAATCAGCACTGACGGACATGTAAGGAAAAGCTGCTTCGCGGATCCATCTGGCAGTCGGGGCAATTTTGCAACCATGTTGTTAACTCTTCATCCAATTGGTTGACAGGAAGGGCAATAGAAATGCTGCGCATTCAATAAAATGCCAGCTGTGCCAGTTACCACGCCTGTTACACAGAAACATACGTTCTCCCAGCGAACAATAACAATGACGGCAGCTACAACTTCTCTGTTCTTGCTTAGCTTTCGCAGCCAAGATTGCATTTTCGCAGCAAGATTGTCCGACTGTTGAATAAACACACGGCGCTGTTACTTACGTGGTGTTGGGGGAAAAATGCAGAACTTGCCTTTGTGTAGGCCTTTTCCCGTAAGTTGGTTCAAAAACATGGAGGCTGTGACATCACCTGGTCGCTTCCATCGTTTGTTGTACGGCAAAACATGGCTTTCGAGATTGGTTTCTAGTACTCCCTTGGGGGGAAGGTGCAGTGTGGACATCACGAAGGGCGCGGACAAAGGCGGGTTCACATTTTTTTTCTTTTGAAACCAGGTAAGCAATAGTGTCAAATGCTGTATTGAACGATCTTGAGAATGAGGTACAATCTTGGTTAGAAACCAGACCAAGCACGAAAAAGTGGTGAGCGCGACTTTTTTGTTTTGCTTTGGTTTTTCCAATGGTGTGCAGGAAAGAAATCCGCTTTCAGTACGTCACGGGAAAGAGGATACAGGCGCAAATCCCTGAAAAATGACCGAACGATAGTAATGGATAGCGAACGATCCCGATCGCTATCGAGATACCAGAGCGACGATTTCGTAAAAGCTGGACGACTCACTTGCCGTACGGGAACAGGCTTGCCCAACCGGGGACAATTCGGGGGTTTTGCGTGAGCCAGAGAAGTATCAGGATGCAGGTGAGCAACAGCACTGCCGCCTCCTGGAACCTGTGGGTACAAATGTTCCGGAGCCAATGAACGCGAGAACATCACGCCTGCAACACCTGGCCCATTTCGTGTAGGGGGATGACTACCCATTCGGATATTCTAAAGGTTTTCATTTTGCAAGATATCATTTTCTGGTAATTACCAATTTTGTCGCCTATGACGCACGTTTGAAGCGGCATTATTAAATGAGCTTTCTACAGAGCAAAAAAAAAATAAAATAAAATGACGAAGCCACTCATGCAATGAAAGGAGGCCTGATGTGGGCTAGCAAAGACGCAAAATTGCAACACAGGGGTGACACCGCCTTGAAGTTTCTACAACACAATCTTTTTATCGATAAAGCTGGGCTACCTTTCATTTTCAGCAAATTTCGATAACCTTTACTTAATCACAACTGCCGAAATAGAAGAAAACATTGAAACACAAGTGTTCACATTGACTTGCCGACGCGGGGTTTTGGCGGGAGGTCTAAAAACATATGAAAGTTTAGTTTTCATTTTTTATTTGAGTAATAAACATTGTACCATGAGTTTGACAAAAATACAGTTTTGAAATAATTCTTTAAAAAGAATTTAGTTTTTTGTCGTGCCTTTAATGTATTAACTGTAGCAGGCATGCACCAACCAACAATAATTCATCTCTGCAATAACAGTGCTTAAGGCATTTAGTGATGTTTGAAGTAACGCGCATCTGTAACAGCACTACCGAGATTTTACTATACATGCTATAACATTAATTATTTCGTACCATATATAGGCACGAAACTATGGCCGCCAAACGCTGAAATATATACCACCGAATACTTTAGGAGCGCTTTAGGAGCCAGTTATTCATTGTCCTGAAACAAACATATTGTGTAATCATCCTTTCCATTACGACAACCGCTAGAAAATGCATTTGGTAGCGCGCGGAATTTTCTACGCTCTAATCATCTAAGCAAAACGCAACGTAAGATTGTATTCATGCGCGAAACGTTATCTTTAATGTGCTAAAATAATACACTGTGTAGACATTTATTGTTAACACAAAATATGCTTGCTTAGTGTCTGATTTGTTTTATCTGTCTGTTTAAAAAAAAGGGGGGGGGGGACAATCAACGAAGCTACGGAGTTGCGCCAATGAGGTACAGACCCCAGCAAGCCTTGAGAGCATTTTGGCCGTGCCCACCTGCTTATACGTCATGGTGTAATGTCTTATTTGATTTCATTTGATAATAGAGTGGCACTTTATAGAGTCATTTGTGCCACACAATAGGGCTATACACACCCAATACAACTTACTTACGTGCAGTGAATTCATTATGGCCAGCAGCGCTTGTTTAAAATACACTAGAATAACTTCACACGACCGCTTTTACATTTCGCTTGCTGTTGGTGGACAAGCATCACGCGCCTAATACATGAGCTGACATTTCTGCTCACCGCACCACAAGTTGAGTCACAGTATTATAAATGCGTTTACATCTTATGCTCAAGGCCGAGGACCAGAAGTGTGGCTGCGTAAGACGATTGGGAACTATGCACTTCTCACCGAAGTTGTATAGAACGCGTCACTAGCACTTGGAGCGAAACTCAAGGGCACCGCTGGATTATATTTATAGCACGAAGTAGTTAAAAAAAACGCACTTGTTTGGCGAAGAAAAATATCGCTTGCTAGTGGATAAGATGAGCAGGAAGTTTCCCTCGCCGATATTCACATCCAGGCCATAGTGCCGGTACAGTGGAGCGCTTATACAACGAACGGCTCTACAACGAAATGACCTGTATAACGAAGGAACGATTATTTCCCGGTTCTAATGTGAGCTGCGGGGTGCGCGAACTTTACAACAAAGTGACCTGTATAAGGAATAATTTGAGAGGCCCCAAGCACTAAGTTGAGGCCGTTCGACTGTATACGATAGTATGGCGTCAAAAAGTTGCGAAGCATTTTCGTTCATTTGGTCCACTTTTGTGTAGATGGAAAGTTTAAAAACTCCCTGGGTAAG
Organism: Dermacentor albipictus; assembly: GCF_038994185.2. Lineage (NCBI taxonomy): Eukaryota > Metazoa > Arthropoda > Arachnida > Ixodida > Ixodidae > Dermacentor > Dermacentor albipictus. The sequence goes on from NC_091823.1 coordinate 90,725,714, forward strand.
CCATAAAGTTTTGGAACCTTCAGAATGTGATGCCCTATTGCCTGATCTAGTCATAAGCAGGCCATGTCAAAATTCACTACTTCACGAGGAATCAAACAGCGCAGGAATTTCAAGTGGACGTCGCGACGAATCTTTTCGTTTTGTAGTAATCTTTATTTATTTTCCTGACCTACTGGCTCACCATAACTCCAGTCACGATAAATGTGCGGCATTATTTGGCATCCCATGTAATAGCAATGTACAAATCCTCCTAGACCTCACATTCGTGTTCGTACCCCTTTAACGGAGTGCGCATTTGTCGATCAAACGCGACAAGTTGGCGTAGGGCGTATAGAAAGGTCCCGATTCATGGAGTGAATGTACTATTGTCTAACATGTTGATCTTATGTACATGCGCGAGGAACCCTGTACTCAACGCTACTATAGAATTATCGCTCAGCTCACTTTTTTTTTATTATGGGGTTTTACGAGCCAAAACCACTTTCTGATTATGAGGCACGCCGTAGTGGAGGACTCTGGAAATTTAGACCACCTGGGGATCTTTAACGTGCACCTAAATCTAAGTACATGGGTGTTTTCGCATTTCGCCCCCATCGAAATGCGGCCGCCGTGGCCGGGATTCGATCCCGCGACCTCGTGCTCAGCAGCCCAACACCATAGCCACTGAGCAACCATGGCGGGTCTCAGCTCACTTGAGCGGTCCAAGGTTGTTGTAGCGGCGCTCGAGCTCCTGCTTGATCTTCTCGCGACTTTCTTGTTCCGTGCCCTTGGGTCTGAAAGAGCATAAGTTTGAGGAGAAAAACACAATTATAACATTTACTTTATTGCATAAAGACAGCGAAATTAAAATAGCTGAATACGGCAATCGTTTTTCCAGCTTTGTGGATCATTATTTTGTTCGCTAGACAAAAACAAGCAGAACCCCAGAACTCTAACGATTTGTGCACACTGTTTGCCATTGTGTCTGACCTAACCGAATGTAACCCGGCCTAATCTAATCCAACATAACCTAATATGATATAACCTAGCCTCAACAACCTAACCTAAATGGCGGGTGCGGTGATTCTATCCGGCTGACAGGCCTGTGCAAAAGTTGTAACGTACGTTCTTGTAGGCAATACGATCATTCTGCGCCGAAAATTGCGAGATATCGTATAGCTCTCCATAATTTAGTTTAGATTATTCTTTTGGGTCCTCCCAAATTGATTGTTCGTATAAATATTCTTATAGTTGTTGCATGGTTTTGTTTTTATTATTTCGCCATTCGCGACCATAGCATTACGTGATAAACGAAATAGATTTGCTGATTAAAAATTAAATTTTGGAGTTTAACGTTCCTGAACTGCGCTGTGCTTTATGAAGGACACCAGAGTTGAAGAACTTTAATTTTCTTTTTCAACGCGCATGCACTTAAATCTAAATACGCAAGCCTTGAGCGACTCCGAGCAATCTATAAGTGGCCTAAGCTTAAGGCAGCCGTGTAACTTTCGTAGAGCGATACAGCAATATTTTTGCAATCTTCAACTGTCAGAAGCATCGTGCGCTACACGTAACGCTTAGAACTCGATGTTGTTAGACAAATTGAGCTAAGACGTCCCAACTCACGCTCCTGCTTCGAGCATGTGCACGTCGTAATGTCGTTATTGATGTCGTAAAAGTGACGACGTCATCACCGACGTCTATCACATGGCGGTCCGGTCAAGTCGTAGTTACGACATAGCATTATTATTTCTAGAACAATTGTACATTGTTTATGCAAATTCACCAATCAATAAGGTACCCACTCTGAAAAAAAGAATATGTGCGTATCGCTACTGTGTTCTTCCTGAAATTTCGCAGCAGCGTCGTAGTTTATCACCCAGATCGTTCAACATAACACTTGCAATTGTTAACTGCTTGGCTTGCCAAGAAAAAGTGCTGTTTGCCTTCCTCTGCTCCCTTCACGGTGAGTGATTATGTAAACATGGGGAATTTGTCCTTTCCGTCGTCTGTAGTATATGGCAAAGCATGGCCTCCATGAGCCATATTTATTTAATAACTAGGGGAAGCGGGGGAATGTCGACGACAGAAGGTTTGGACAAAGGCAATTTTACGCTTTTTCTCAAGAAACTATGCAACTAACAGACTAAAGTTCTATCTTAAACAATGCAAGTCAAAAAATGCGATACATCTGCAATATTTCAGCAAGAACGGACTATCAGTAAGCACGAGAGCTTGTTGTGTGTGATTTGAAGGGAAAAACACGTTTCGGTAAAAAAAAAATGACAAAGTAGCAAAATAAGACACGTTGCCTGGCTAGTTTGTGCATGTTTAAGAAGGTAGATATACTATTTCATACACTAGTTAAATAAAAACACGGACAAGGGAACAGGCACCCTGTGCGTGCCCTTCCATGTCGACTCTTTCGTTCATGTTTTTTTGTTGAGCGTAGATTCTGGTAAAAAAAAAAAAGGAAAGAAGAAGAATAAAGGAATTTAGCGACTTCGTTGACATTGTCCAAAGACGGTCTGCGTTAACGCATTTAACTGAGATCCTAGATTTCACGGATGGGAACTCGACAGAGCTTGCTCACGTGAGTTTGGCCACGATCCACTGTGTGTAGACCCACGCCAGGAAAGTGCAGACAAGCATTGGTGGCACGTTGTATAGCATCCACGCCAGGAAGGTGAGGTCGTCTTGCTTGAAGTGCCTGCGTGGGTGAGAGCAGCACTGAGTTAAACGCAATGGCTAGTTCCAATTAATGTCGCTTCCAACTAATGTCGCAATTAATGTGCAGGGAAAAGAAATGCTAGTGTAGCTACCATATATATCGACCAGAAAAATCCACCAGGCGATGCGATTACATCAGTTAAGGGTGTTTATTGCGGTGGGCTTGGCTTAGTCGGTGAATGAAATACACGCCTATTTTCATGCTACCCCTGGGCAGATTGCCTTGGCTGAGTGGGGTGACGCAGTGAAATTATCTACGATGCTACACTACTGCGTACTGTACTGGGATCCTGAAATTCAAACTGACAGTAATTCTAATAAAAGGCTGTACTGTAGCTACGCAAATGCTCCTTGCGCAAGTACTTGACAAGCATTGGAGGCAGGCACGTACCCAAAAGGCGCCTCCCCCCCCCCCCAAATCAAGCGGCATACCCCCGCCCCCCTCCCCACCCGCGCCACCACTTCTCACACATTCCTAAGGCGCCGCCAAATCAATGTTGAGACTTGACAGCTATTCAGCTGTCAACATTTTTCTGCCTTTTTCATTACTTTTGGATGGCAGTAGTTATCGGCATCTCTTGGGGTGTGAAGGGCAGTTTTATCAGCGGTGCCTGCGCGATTAACTCGAGATGCGTTCATTTGCCACCATCTATTCAACGGTCGCACGCATCGCTATTGGTTCGCTAGTTCAACCTTCTTTGTTCAGACTGATCCAGGGACCAGGAAAGGGATTCGGTTCTGAGTGAGCTGGTCTGTACATGCTCGTGGAACGAGTTGCGGCTGGAGAAAACGCCGATTGGGTTTAAAAATGTTTTTGCTTCTTCAATATTTCCTCGAGTGACGGCTCGCCACGACGCTGGCAGATACCCGGAACCATATACCCGCGATTGGGGTTACATAAGGTGGAAAATAAAATAATTCGAAACAGCGTCCATCATCAAAGTCTGCAATATCCCTTAAAGCCATAAGCAATGTGACTGTGACCTGTTACCTCGTCTGGCTTTTCTCTAATTGTACAGTACTTTTCGTGCAGAATTGGCAACTGGGAACAAGAACCACAAGGTGTTGAGAAATTAAGGGATCTACTAAGAAAGAGAGCCAAGGCAACAGCCAAACAGGAAGGAAAAGCGAAAATTAACAATTTAACAGCTGTTCGTAAAAATATCTAGGGTTCAACATCTTTTTACTTAAAAAGGCAGTAAAAAAAAGGCCGCCGGAGGTGGAGAACAATTCCGTGTGTTTTGCACGACGCTTCTATACAGTTATCAGTCGAACTGCTTGAAGTACCCACTTCTCTGCTGTTCTTATGTGGGTGTTTTTATAACCTTCCGTGGTGGATGCAGTATGTTTAGAACCGCATCATCCGGCGCTCTACGCGGTTGTACGGGACTGGCCGCCACGCATCGTTACACAACTTCCGAAATAACAACACGAGTCGGTTTCGGCACTTGGTAGAACAGTAAACAGGGGATCCAAAACAACTGTGATTTTTCTGCAAATATATATTTTTCTATAATTCTTTCTGACCTAATTAAAAAAAACGCTGCTATAGTAGGATACAACTTAAGTCTGCAAAGAAGTGTTTGCCCACGTCTTCACAACCGCCAGCCAATGTTCCTCCGCGAGGCTGCAGATAATTCGTACTTCACACTTTTCTTGTTACCCAAATAAGGCGATAAACACAAAAATAAAATTATTAGCGCCTAATTTTATGCGTTTTCTTTCGCCTATTATAGTGGAATGGCGAAAGCCTAATTTTTTATTGAACTGAAATATAATGGTTGCTTAGCTGCAACTATTTGTCAATTTGCACTTCAGTTCGCAGGGAAGTTTCATGAGTAAAATGGGCTAAGCATTTAAATGAACTGTACCGCAGACTTTTGAAGAGTGAAATGCTGAATCTCTATACACTCTGTCCATGATTTTTGCACAATTAACTCATTGCTTCCACCGATGAAAACAACCTTCAAGAACTGCGGGCGCTCCGGAGCTATCAAGTACGACGCCATTTTTAAAAGGCTGCATGGCGATGATTTTGTTTGCTTGTGTGATTCGCTGGCGGAGGGATACAACCCCGCGTGGTCCGTGTGCCTTGGTTGCTAGCTGCTGTTTTTCTTTTTAAGTTGTATTCTACAATTCAAATCATTATTTTAAGCTTACGCTTGCTTACTTGTTCTTGGCAGTGTTCTTCCTTTGATTCTTTCCTACGCGAGTCCATTTGATGTGGTTTTTTGTTTGCCAAGTAGAGGAGAGGTTTATCTCGCAGGCCTATCTGTGAGGTACACCTTATTTCATTACTATTTGGCGGGTTTACGCGTCTTTATGTTGAATGGTTGACGTTATTCATATTTGTACTAGTAAAGGTGCCCCTTCCTCATTTACATAGAAAAGTTACCTTGGTTTACCCGCCCCTTCTCCAGAAAAAAAATCCTGGGTACGTGCCTGATTGGAGGACATGATTTCTGCGAACGAGTATTCAGCAAATACACAAATATTCAAAGCTTTTGGAAGGCATCTCCATGTTATTTGACAGAGGTTGCGTTCAGTTTGCAATATAAACATATGCCATAATTGCAACCTTCAAATAGGATACCAACGAATATTTGGTAAATATGTATGTGCTGACTTATTGTTTTTGAAGATTGTGCGCCAAAGCGTATAAAACATCTGTAAAAGTAGCATGTGCGTAGCTGGCCCAGGGTTTTCTAAAACTCGCTGACAATTTAACTTTGAAAACCCTGTATACGCTATAATACAGTTAGTGCCATGGAGGAAGTAAGCATACGCATCGAAACAAATCACGACGTGATATCCTGATATTGGGCAGCAGCAAGTACTCCAATCATACGTGGTGTTCGGTTTTAAAGTTTACACATAAAAAAAATATCCTGTGGCATACAGCACAAATCTTATTGAGCTCGATTACTAGAAGAGGTACACGTTACTTACAGTAAAGATACAAAGGCATAATTGACTAAGAGCATTTGACTATTCAACTTTTTAACGAATTACTTTAGCACACACATTGCAAAGCACGATTGAAGCGAGTGATTTCACCGGCCCCATCCAGTAGCACCAGTGTTTAGATAAGCACAGTTAAACGTGCGGTAAAAATGCACTGTTGCTCCTTTTACTTGTTTCACAACACGCAATTTTATGCATTCAAGCTCTACATTTATTACAACAACGATGCATTTTGTGCCAAACTTTGGGACCGCATATCTCAGAACTGGCGTCATCGATAGAATTTATTCCAAGCGAATATGACTTTGGAAGTCATCGGTTACAATTCGCAAATTGCAATATGGGCCGTGCTACAATTAATTTAAAAGTTAGGTAAGCCTAGTTAGTTAGTCAAGTATTCCTTTTCATTTCTACTGCTAGAAAATTCAAGGGGCACTTACTCATGAATAGGAAATTATTGCGACCGCGCCATCAAACGCGGGGCGACGTCCGGTGGCGCCACTGGCGAAGTCACGTGACTCGAGCTGCCCCATCATCAGAAGCGCCGCGACGTGACCAACGGCGTTCGTCACAAGGTGCTGACAACCCAAGCAACGTAGTGGGTTCGGGTGCCTTAATTAGGCCTATCTTAATAAATGTGCTTTTATTAATCGTACCTTATTTACCACCAAAGGTTCGACTCCCACCAAAGGTCGAGGGTTTGATGACTTTTTGAGCCATCCGTGGTCCTATCAACGCAGACAACTACCCCTGATTTACCACCTCATGAGTCATATAATGCTTTCGCATTAATAATGTCCACCTCAGAGAGTAATCCAGGTGACGTAGTAGAATTGTGCTACATATGCCACGGGTAATTCTTAAAAATCATTTCCACGATCAAAAGAAAAATACTGCATTCCGCTGCCTCTGCCACGTTCTCTAAAGACGCGAAAGCCGAACGCGATGCAGACACCTAACGCCCTTTGAACAGAATGACGCGAAAGCGCGTTTAGCTCTGCTCAATGCCCTCCTCCTCAATGGCGCTGCGCACTGCATTGGCTTCGCGCTTCACGCAGGAAAGACAGCTCTCGCAGTTAGCGGTAATCAACGCCGATACGAACGGGTGCTATCTACGAAGTGCACTATAGTTTCCATGTCAAAACGCTGGCTTCAGGCTGAAACGTCTATTGCTCCCATGATGTTAGTCTGTGGCTGCTTAGTGTATTGTTACTCACTTAGCGTACATCGCCTGCAAGATCAGATTGGGTGGCGTGCCGATCACCGATCCGGTGCCGCCGATGTTGGCGGCGTAGGCGACCGACAGCAGCATCACCTTGCGCATCTGGATTACATGCAGCTCGTCCTCGTGTCTGCAAGGGAGAGAGTTCACTGCAGTCGTACGCAGAGACAGGCAGCACGGCTTAAAAAAAAAGTGGGGTTGGGTTGGTTGGATGGGGGGGGGGGGAGAGACGCAGAGATGGACGGGGGCAGTGCTTCGTTAAAAAAAAGTATTTATGCTGCTCGCAACGCTAACAAACAGGGTACATTATCCACTATTCTGCATGTTCGCATCATCCTTACTCACCACGATGGAGAGGCGCTCACTGGCATGAACCACTTTTTTTAGAGCGCAGCTCTTTGGCGTCCGTTCCTGGGTTTCGCGTCGTCGTCGGCCTCGTAACCAGCTCCGCCCCCCTTTCATCCCCCCAGCGCTAGCAGCGACCGACTGATACCGCTGAATGCCGCTGACGCCGCTAGAGAGTCAAGATAACGTGACTGCATAGAACACCGTCGCCCTCCCCCTGTTCCGCATCGGCGGCGTTGTCCCTGAAACCAACTCCGCAGCTGGGGTTGACTCACTATCGGCGTCAGCGGCATCAGTCAGTCGCTGCTATCTCTTCCCTCCTCCCTTTATCGTGTTGTACGCTTGCTGCGCGCGCTTCTGCCCCCATCGTTTGCCGCTGGGTCTACACGCCGCCCCCCTCCCCCCTCTTCCTGCGACTCTCGCTCCTCCTCCAATGCAACCCCTGTGCGGTGGCAATCAGAGAGCCAGATCGGTGGCGGCGGATCTGTATATGTGCACCGCCCGAGCCGAAATTGCCGCTGCCGTTCGCCACTGCGAAATTATCTGCCAGTTCTTTCTGAAAAATAAAAAAAAAATTCTGTGATAGCGCATACATGTGTTGCTCGATTTCTTTGCCTCAATCTATCGAAAAGGTGAAACAGCTTATTTGCTGCGCTCAAATTTCGCATTAGGAAGTAACGTAATCGTCGGTAATTTTTTGGTGAAGCACTTCCGTAAAACCTTTCTTTTCACATCTATCAAATTGAAGCTAGACGCAATGAACGCAAGTGCTAGAAATGTGGAGGGGATGTTAGGAATGCAAAGAGTAATGAGTTGGTGAAGAAAAAAAGTGAGTCCGGGATAATGGAAAGCGTTCCGGATAATCGTGCCGTTCCTTGCACCTCGAAGCTTTGTGAGGAATGCAACAGCTTAGTTGTTTTAGCAGTACAAAAAAAAAGCTTTATAGCCATAAAATGACAAACGTTGAGCTAATGAGTGCCTTTATTGATGTGTGCCGGTGGACGAACCAGTTTGTCATTTCTGAACTATAACATAAAAGTATGAGATATAAGTTTGTAGATACGTGCGTACTTTGACAGAAAAACAATAGCAAAAGTGTACATCGTAAAACGAATACATTTAGAACGAGTAAGGGACATCTTCGAGCAGGGAATGAAAATTTTAGAATTCTTGCTTTTTTGAAATGGCTAGACATTTCTCCTCGAAAAGATCTGCAAGCGTATGCTGAAGCGCCGCTACGCGTATAATCAAGCACTGACATCAAATTTGTAAGTTATAAGAGCTAAAGTGACACTGAATCTGTTTACACTGGCAAAACACTCTTTCAGAACTCACTTTCCCTAAATTTATCATTATAGGGTAATTATTATAATAGAAAATGGAGGTCTAATTTCCGTTATGTATTTCTAATATAGACATTTTTTCTATTTGAGCTGCTATGCCTTTATAACACTTTCAGACACTTGTCAAGTTGACCTACTGGCTCTTTTGTAATGTAATGCTGATTTTTACCCACAAATAACTTACTACGCCCCAAAACAACGTTCTTAGACATACTTCAGTTTCACAGCTCCCTACGCAAGCCCACTGGCCGACCTGGCCAACGTGGCCTGTAGAGCTTATCCATCAGTAAATGTAGTATAGACACGCACTTTCAGTTTTGTGACAAACATGTCATGCTTAAAGTAACAGCGACTTTACAGTGTCGGTGTATCTGTGTCAATGTGTCGTGCAGTCGCGTATCTTCACGCATGGTGCTGCGTCTACTATGATTGGTGCGACGCGTCGTTTGCCCCACCCTACCTGTATACCGCTTTCACGAAAAGCTGCAACCCCCGCACAGGACGTCTAGCCGCCTAAGCCATGACCATAGCATCGCACGCATCAACTGTCGCACCTTAGCTCTAAAGTCATCATTTTTTACGGCCCCGATAGCACTATGGAATGGCCTGCCAAATACCATCGCATCATGTACTAACCGCAAATCATTCCGGGATAAACTAAATGACCATTTTTCATGAGGGCAAAAGGTTCCTGTCATATTCAATTCGGCACTCTGAACAGCTGATTATTTTTTTTATTTTTACTTCTTTTTCGTGTGATGCCTTTTTCACTGTATTTTTCTCGTGTATTAATTGAGTGTTCCATACATATATCTATATTTCTTTTTCTCGTGTTTCAATCCCGTGAATTTTACTTTGCATTGTATACGCGTGACAAGAACATTTCACTGTTACATACTCTTTTTTTGTTATTATTCCCTTTTGTCAATTTATTCTTTCTCTTTGACCTTGATTTTGCTCCCCCCTTATGTAAAGCCTTCGGGCCTTTAAGGCAAAAATAAATGAAATAAATGAATGTGGTTTAGCAGCCCACTGCAATTTTAATGCCCAGGTTAATGCGAAAAACGAAATTTCTCTGTGCCGACCTCGGAATGCACGTGTGGTTGGCGCATCGAGGCTGTAGCTGTACGGGGCAAAGGAGCGGCCGGGCGTGACGACACGGTCTTCTGACCAACTTTTCCCAGTCAGAAGTGCCACACGGACCTGCTCTGTGCTTTTTTCTAGCAGCGTATTCGTACCACGTGTAATAAAGACGAGTGCCTGTATATAATCTGCAGCGGTATCAAGAACGAATCGCGTGCAGCTCGAGGTTGTAAGGTGCACCAAATGCTACTCCTCTGCTGGTAAGCTAATCACCTCTCATTATTTTGATGCACAACGATTCTTTGGCGAGTACCTTTTGCAAAATCTGTCTGTGTCGCGAAAAGTGTAATGCCTTGTATCGACAGAAAAATGCGCCATTTTTGAAGACGCACATTAATACGTTAAAGTGTGAATGTCGATAATTGGCATCTATACAAGCTATAAAGAATAAGCAAACTAAACTCCTATCTGCAAACGGAATGTGCTTGGTGAATTTCTACGCCCGCCATCTGTTCCTTGTCTAACAAACCTAATTTGTGCATGCCTTTTGACATGTCCCTCACGCATCTAAAAATATGTACGTTCACTCTGATCAGCGGAAGTGGCAAGAACCAACTCGACAACTGAGCATTCATAGGTCAAAGGATTATTTCATTTTCTACGAACAAAATTGGCAACTAACGTTGTGAAGTCTTTTATTTACTAGAACAATTTTTTTCAAGGTAATCTCGCATTTTTTTACTGGCGCGTCACGTCCACGTGCCCTATAACCAGTCGTTTTATATCCCTTTTTTCTTTCCTTTTTTGTCAAGTGAATGCGCATGATCACACAAAAATACTAGTCATGCCAACGATTACAAATCTTCCCATCCAAACACAGGCACTCGCGGATGGTTTCGCCAGCCTGACTGGGGTGTTGCAGAATAAATCGCCGGAAGCAGGATTCACTAAAGAGTGATGAATTAATCTTTAATTCTATACGCGTTCATTAACGCTGAATATGCCAAGATTATTTTGAACGACCTCATATCTCTGCGAATAAAGAGGCTTGTGGGGGTACAGAATCACGTACATTTGAAGCCACAGGCATTTTTCTTCATCGTATTGTCCTTACTTATGTGTCTGTAGTCGCTTAAGGGTTGTGCTCGGAGGCTTTGCTCAAACAAAGTTGCCTCGACAGCAAGAGATAACGTTCATAACCTTTAGAAAGTACTGCACTACACTGTTTGTGGCGCACATATGAACTTGTATGTCGCAGTTTTACTTTGCCTTGATGTTATGCACATCCGGTCGTGCTTAATTGTCAAGCCATGTGCTTCCCTGAGGACGATTTCAATTATGCCTTTGAGGGTAGTATAGCCGCTCGAAATAGAATTTTGTGGGTTTTGTTGCAGCTTTTCTTGCAGCAAATTAGGCGCGATACCCTTCACGGACAACACTTTCCATAACTGAAACCATTCCACCTACGAGCTGCTTCATGCGAAATGATTCACATATCGCTGCTGCGTGGCATCGCCCTCAATAAATTCACCCTTTCAGAGTACAGAAGACAAAATCACATTCATCAGGTTGGTAGTCCCAGTCAGGCGCGCATATTTCGAAGGCGAGCACAACAATATTCCAAGTACATTTGGTTTGCAACCTGCATGAAGTGCATTCCTGCAAGCTTCCGTTGAAGTGCCTGTCAACTCTCGAGCTGCTTCTGTTGGTGAACTTCGCTTTTGCATCACATTTCTTGGCTTCGATATACGTACGTGAAGACTGGGAATAACTGAGTCGTGGAATCGCGCCGTGAACGAGCGTCCACGTTTCCAGTGAGGAATCAATATATATTTGTTCTCAAGAGTTAAAATATTGATCGTCGTCCTCAACCTGACGCTTCGCACACGTCGGGCTTATCTGTGGGGCATTCGTTCTTTCGGCGCAGCATGTGTTTCCATATATAAAACTCTCTGCTGTCGTCACGCCGCGAAAAAAAGGGACTACCAGCAACACGTTGCATCTGGCCACTCTAGGAAAAGCAGAACTGCAAAGGAAACTTCTTCCAGTAATGAGACACCGAATTGCTCTGCGCAAAACTTTTCACCGGAAGAAACCGCCGTACATGACGTGGCACCGAAAACATGACCGCAGCAGCGACAGACAAAGCAGCACCACCGAAATGAAAACAGAAATAAAAGCAGAAGCGAAACCAGAAGTGTTAGAAGTGACGAAAGACGCGATTGCAGCGCCAGTAGTTGGGGTGACCACCACTTCGGCCACCTCCCGAGCGGAGCTGCGAAACTGAAGTATGTCTAAGAACGTTTTCCTTAAGGTCGCCTCCGAAATCCATGATGTCATGGCAAACTGGCGTGAAAACTTCAATGCCAGGTCTCCAAAGATGTTTTATTTTTGTTAACTTTCCTGGGGGGCTTATACCAAGCCTCTTATCGCAAGAAGGAAGGCTTTTGCGGTATTGTAAAAGCCTATTTTCGCTGAGACAGCTCAAATTATTCTCTATGGTGCACTTTTACCTTAAGAGCCTAGAAAGTATGAGCGGACGCGCATGCTTGTGCTGCCAGGGCCAACGCTACGCCTGTTACTCGGCATTTGCACGAACTCTGCGCAAGTGTTGAACACTTAGAGGCTATAAGAACTTCTGGCTCAGCTAATAATTTCCGGCTCAGCTAACAGAAGTTCAGGCTGTGCCAATAGAAGCATAGACGTGAGCTCAGATCCATCTTTAAGAGACTTCTTTACGGTTGCAGTGTTCAAGGGGTTGTTCGACGGTTTTCAATCATTGAAAGGCTGTTTTCAGTGAATGTGCACAATAGCTAAAATAAGCATGCATTCTATGCAATGTTAGGTAGTGTAGATGAAGATGAGCCGCGCGTGCTCTTGAAATTCCCACGCAGCGAGTTACGGTTAACGCGCGAGCTCATGCCTAGCGCATGAATCTTGTATTTTTTGGTATTTTTTTAGCACACTAGCCGTATTAGACTCATCGTCTAGCACGTGAGTTTTCCGGAAGCTGAGAAGAAATGCAAATGGGGCAAAGGGCCACCTGTGACGTCTCATATACAATATACCATGCCGGCCGAACCATATGACGCATTGCGGTGATCCGTTGGTTTATATACGCAATGTACGGTGTTCCTTGTCCCATATATGCGCCACAGTGCGGCGTGCTACAAATCTCCAACATCTAGAACGGACGGTGCTTCAAAATATCCGCGAAGTGTGATGAACGATCTAAGTGCGCTAACGTACGGGCAGAAGTGAGAGTCATTAGATATGCATAATGAGGTTGTCGCAAACGGACCCACTGTAGTGATGCAGAACGATACTGCAAGAAATGGGTCGGGAACTTACCGAAGTGCCTCTTCAACGACCTGGCCAGCAGGGGGATCTGGGGACTTCATGGGACTGACAAGCGTCACTGGGGTGGTCACATGGAGAGAGAGGTGGATGTGAGAGGGTGTCGGGGTCCCTAACTATAGCACATTGCCACGCTGCTAATAGCAAGCGAAGGAGCGTTTAGGGATAAAGCCTACCCGGTGTCCTACGTAACTCGAGCCAATCATCAAACATAGTCAAACGCCACTTAGCTGCACAGAACCCAGGCAATGTTGTTGGCCGTCGCTTGGAGATACTGGAATTATATATATTTTGCTTTCCGCCTAGTCACATAATTTGTTTTAGTTAGTTGGATAATTGGTTCTAAATAATTAGCTTTCTATTGTTGAAGACATGCTACGTAAAAGTGTATCTCCAAGCGCGAGAGAAACTCGCGCATACACACAAAGTGCCTCCAGCGGACTGTCGAGTGGCAAAGTTATTCCATTCTGCCTTTATTCCAATCTCCTGACGTCAAACTTCCGTAACCGCTGACCAGAATAGTACGCAATGAATTACTTGTAATCAATGATATCGTTGAGAAATGTTGAAAGTTAACGATTATATTGTTTAATCGGTAAAGGTCACAACACTTTAATTACTTTTTTCCAACGCCCAAAAACATGTTTATTGACGAGACAAGCTGTGACGAGCGAGACAATTTTGAGAAGCTGAATTTGGCAAAAAACGCCGTACAGCACCTTACATCGTGCCATGCAGCAGCCTCGCGAATGCGCATGTTCAGAGAGGCCGGCCCGGGGCTCAGGGTTCGTTTTGAAATCCTAACGCTCCACCAGACATTGACAGACGAACTAATCCAGTGATGGTATGCCTCAATAGGGAAGGCCACTATAGGGAGATAATGGCAGGAAATCACACACGGGCCAGTTTTTCATCTTTTTATTGGCCAGACCGAAACCGTCTTCTCTAGTTCTCAAGAAAAATCGAGTGCTGTGCTTCACTGAGGACTCAGATGTTGAGTCACCACAATCGTGTGCGCTAGATCTGTATACGTTACAATACATCTTTTTTCTTCTGAGAATGCTTTTTCTTTTGATTAATAGCATCCTGCACATAGGGAAGGAAATTAATTAATTATCGTATGTGCTTTGTACTAAAATTAGGTAAAAATGCGGAATTGAGTGATCTGTTGTGTGTCCATGGTTTATCACTACTTTGTCGTTGAGTTGCAAACTACAACTATTATTCCTAAATATTATTTATTGTTAATAATTATAAATTTTAAAGGCTGATGTTCCTGTATATTATATTGTTATTATTGTTCTGCGTTCTATTTTCGATTTCCAGCCTTGTTTCTTACTATTGATGTAACTACTCCTGTTTCGGCCCGAATAGGGCCTGCAGTATTTGTAAATAAATAAATAAATAAATAAATAAATAAATAAATAAATAAATAAATAAATAAATAAACACACCCTGCCTCCTAGCGCGCTAATCGAGACAACTGGCTAACCTGCCTGTCTTTCCCTCAGTTTTTATTCCTCGAACAAGTTTTCAATGTCACTGTTGATGTCTTCATGTCTTCAGAATGAAAAAAAGAAGGAAAGAAAAGAGAAAAAAAAAAGCTGAACAATGACCAACGAATTTTTTAAATGAAATTGATAGCGCAGATACGCTCTATGAAGGGCTACAGAGGACGCACTGAAATTATCTGATCAGCTTGTTTTGTTTACTGTGTCTATGTAATGATGATAAAAGTTCATAGGAAAGTAACGTAAAAGTAATCTTTTACTATTCAGTAATTCCTCAATTTCTTTCGTAAGGCCGTACTAGGCAACATTAATAAATTACATTTTTGGACGAAGTAATTGTTATTGTACTTAGTTACTTTTTTTCTTAAACGTGTGCAAGTCTGCCACTGACGCAAGTGCACACACAAAGAAATCCACGGTTAATCTCGCGCTAAACTGCAAGTTTAAGCGTGACACGCATGCAATTGAGGCGTGGATGGCGTTTCAAGCACCACGTGACCAAAAATAAGCGTGACACGCCATCATGTAGGCGTGAGGGCAAGACTGCCTGCCATGGTTGAGTCTTGTGCGAGCGTGAGCGAGCCGCGTGCGCGTGTGAAACGCAAATCACACGCTTGAACATTCCGCGGAGCGCTCACGCGGTAACTTTCCATCACGCTTATAAAAATCCGAATAGGGGATCCGTAATATACTACGTGATCTACGCGGAGCGTGGGCGAGGGAGAACAACGCTCTGCGTCTTCTCACTGCCCTGCGGGGAATGCTAAGCTTTTCTTGGGCAGGTTGAAGGACACCGTGGTGTTTTGAAGGCCGCGCTCGGCCACTTTTGGTGTGAATTTTTCGGCGGACTGCCACGGGCGACGTTCGATCATTGCAGCACAGAGCTTCCGGTCTAATATTCAGAGTTGGTGTGTATCGCCATGTTCACTTCAATAGACATACATGGCGTACAATGCGGGTGGTCTATGCATACATTGTGCACTGTGCCAAGTTTACGAGAGAGAAAATCCACCTCTGCCGAACGGCTCCAGAGCAGCATTTCCATATGTATAATGGGTATGTTGCGGTCCCTTACCTGCTATTCATGGATGATAGAAATATACAGGTAAGAACATTAGTTATGGTTCGCTTTTATTAAATAGCGGCTAACTGACAATTTATCGTGATTTCCGGTACGGGGCTGTATAATTTGGGGTGCAAAATTTGTCGTAATGGTACGTTTAGTGGAAATAGATAATCATTTATGAGAGCAGTAGCGCTTATCGAAATAGAGGGCAGTCAGCGTCGGGCTTTTTTAACAAGTTTTAACAACGGGCTGTTGAACTCCTCGGAATCGTTCAGTTTGTTGTGCTAAAGTACCATTTCTGTTTTATGTTCGCCAGCTCACCGTTCTCTCTGTGCCCACTGCCATTTCTCCTCGGGCAAGAGCGACGAGCTGGGAGTTGCCACTCGGCATTTCGGACCGTGCCTAATTCTTCTCATGATTTAAAACTCTGTTAGTGGCGCATAAATGTGGTATGCCGTGTATGCCTTGTAGTTGCGCGCGTATGCCGCTCATAGTGTACCGGTGCCTAGAAAGTGAAAGTTCATAATTTTTTGGAGGTATTTGTCGACTGACAGTAACCAGAATATCCTGAGCGCTACATGTGAGGTTGTAACCACACGTCATACTTAATTCGCAACCTGAATTGGACTCTGAATTAGGATTATCTATCTGATGTAGCACCGCATATATTACATATTGGGCTTTAGAGAGAGGAAGCTTTACAAAGTCCCTTCTTAGTGGATTAGATTCAGTGTCACCGGGGGGGGCGTCTTCCACAATCTCTCTACAGCACACTCAGCTTCTACTTCGCCGGCGTGCTTCCAGTGTCATAGCGTCTTTAGTTCGACCCAGTCTGCGCTGCTGAAGTAGAATTTAAAGAGGACTGCGAAGAGTTTGGAGAGCAAAGCACGCTTCAGAGAAGCAACCCAAGCGCCCAAGCCGACAAGGGCCGGTGCTTCTTCGTTCCTTCCAACGCATGCATAGAAGGAGCGAGGGGGATGAGGCATGCTCCTCACTTCATCCCCCTTGCCCCCTGGGGAACCCGCTTTGAGCGTGGAGACCGACCACGCCATAATAAACGTGGGGAAGTGGTCATTATCACGTCTGATAATCGTGAAGAGGGTTTGCTGATCACTCCTAGCAGGCGTGATCGGTAAGCATGGAGAACTATCACGCTTAGATTAAGCTTAGAAAAAGACTGCAACCGCACGCTTAGACACACGTGGATTTTTTTAGAGTGCACGGGCCGTGCCACCCAAGGTTTTTATACAGCCCAATCAAGCGCTCTCCTCCTTTAAAGGAAGCGATTTCGCTTGGTTTTAAAGCAAACAGCTTAGCTTAGCAAATAGCTTAGAGACATATTTCCCCTTACTAATTGGCACACGAAAGGCGAGAAGCGCACAGAAGAGGAGAAAGTTTCGATGGCGCCGAGCTAGACCGGTGTAAGTAGATAACCGGGTGAGGAAAGTTGTGCCGGGCGTCTCCGAGTTGTTTGCTTCTCCTTCCTTAGCTTGCAGTGGCTCGTCCACAATTAGCGTGTAATAGGGTGTCAAAAAAGCTATCAAAAGGTGTCCTTGGTGAAGAAGAGTTAGTAAAGCAATGTCGTACACGTGCCGAAAGGGTTCGGCAACGTTATACTGGCAGGGAAGATTTTTGTTATATGCAAAGAAATTAATTCACGGCGGTAGCTACGAGGGAAACATCTCCCATACCCCAACTGCCGATGGAGTGCTAATGAACTACTCCTGGGAACACTAAGCTCGAAGCAGTGCTGGTAATAGTTTTTGGCAACGTCACCACATCTCGGCTCAAAACATTCCGTTTTGTTTAATGATTAGTTGGTAAGTGATGATGATGATGGTGGATGGACGCTAATGATGTGTTGCTCGGTGGTTTTTTTTTCTTTTTACGTCTTATTGGTTCCTAGACATTTCTCTTTCTTTTTTTCACACTATAATGTTTATTTAACTAGTGTGGTAGGGTTTCAATAATCGCAATTGAAGAAATAGCCATCGATATTCGTAAATGGTATTAAATCTCAAGACTGTGCTTTGTGTAGATAAGGAACTTTCATAATACTGAGATCGCTCACTAATAAGAGTCTAAGTAGATACAAATGGAGGTGTATACATCCATATTTGAAATGTATGGGAGGCAAGGTATTACACGTCGCAAAAGTCTCTTGGAAAATGTTTCCAGAAAGATTACTATCAGTAAATATCCATAAAAATGCACAGACGCATTGGTGCCACTAAGGCGACTAAAAATGCGCTAAATCTAGCGTCTTTCTTGGGAAGTTACTATTATCGTGTGGGCGTAACCTACTGAAAAAGCGTTTACACAAATAAAATACTCGGAGGCAGCTGAAGCTGAAGCACGTTTGAAGCACCAATTCAACTAAAGAAACGAAAGACAAAGATTTACTATTAGGCAACGAGTCTCCTGAATGATGACGCTATGGTTGCCAAAGCTCCTAGGTGTGAACGAAACTGCAATTTTAGAGAGGTACGTGTGTGTTAGTGTGTTACGGAGATTGTATACATGTTGATTAGCTGAAAAGTTTAGAAGTTGAGGTTCAATATTGACTGACCCTTTCAATGCGAGTTAATTTGCAATTTGAGCTCGCGTCTGACTTCACCTCACAACGCATACAAAGCTGAACGGATACTTGCAGTTACCATGATACACACACAAGTTGAGCCATTTGCCTGCATTCTCTTTGGGACCACATACTTATAGGCGGCTACGCCCCGGTATATAAAGGCACACCCTGACCGAGAGTTCCACATCGGAGAGCGTCGAAATCACGCCCTTTTGGAGTCCTGAGCCAATCTTTTGAGCGATGAGAACTGACGTGACGGTGAACTTGACAATATTACGGAAATTAACACCACGGGTCGCTATCTGTTGGGCTTCCAGTGTGCATTTCCACAGGTCTCACGGACTACGAATGCTATCGTCAAACGTATCGATAGCTGTTTTATCAACTCCCGTGTAAAACAGCGGTACATGATAGTCACTTGCTCTGAGCTGCAAATCGAATGCGGCTGTTCTCACTAGAGATTGAACCTCGAACCTAATACAGGGTAGACAAGGCAATAGCCTTCCATTGAGTAAACACATTAATCACCCATCCTTCATTAATCACCTATCAGTTAATCCCGCTTTCGCTATTAGATTTATCAATGTACGTGGGCGGAAATGATAAAGCCCAAATAATTCTCAGACTCCGCAAATCAAGTACCCTCAAATACGCAATTACACGTCGTCGTCACAACCAGCAGTTTAGAAGAATACGCGCGCGTACGATGTTGTGCTGAATGACTGCGTTCCTTCATTTTAACGTTGTGCATAATCTGCATGTAAGTTTAATGCTCAGTTCACTCTTAACTCTGCCGAATTATTGGCGAGAGTTGTGCATTTGCGTCAGGTAAAAGAATTTACTGCGGGTAAAGAGCGCCAACTTGAACGAGTTGATCACGCGTCGTGATAAATAGGCATGTCCGTACTCATTAGCTTGCAGTATTAGGAAAACATGCGCACAGCCAAGTCACCTGTATTTATGCATTACGGGTCTCCTAACCTTAATATTAGTTTTTATTTTGTCTAATGCTGAAGAAGACGGACGTCAAGAATTGTGTAATGAAAAGGCAGTCACCTTCGGCCTCCTTGGTGAGAACTTGCATCTGATCCAATACAGCCATGACGATGGGGACCATGATGGAGGCAGACGCAGTATTGGGAATCCACATCGACATGAACATGGTGACCAGCATAAAACCTAGTAGGAGTCTGGAAGATAATAAAGAACGCAGGTTTATTCACAGGGAAGGGGGAAAAAGAGAGTCTGGAGGAGGCATGCAATATTGTCACGTGGTAGTGACGGTAAAGAACACAGTAGCAATACTGTGAAAGACGTAACTAACTTTTATTGGGCGAACCTATGCTCACAAAAACAGGCTGCATTCAAAGCACAACGATAGCGGCGAACACAGTCGGGTCAAGCGCTTCGGCTTTTATACATCAGTCATCGATGGTGCCAGAGTAATCGCTGGCGCCCACGCGTCCTCCAGAAAGTTCTACGCCATTCGCATCGCGCGATGAAATCAGATGACGCAAGGTTCGGTGACAGATAGCGGATAGAACCATCTATAATTTTCGAGAAACTTCCCGAAACATGCAGGCGCGTCCTGCGCTGTGCGATAACATTTTTTAGGCGATGAAACATGGTAACCCGATAAACAACTACATGTGTCAACATTGTCGGGAAATATCGTCTATAATATGGAGACCCGGAAATAATGATGTGGGGCTTGTCTTGCCACGATGAACGAGGTATCTCAGGAAGTATTGCTCCACTCGGCCATGTGCACTACGGACTGCCAGAACATGGCACTTTCTAAATGTTCATTTGGATATTATTGCGCTACACAGATGTGCAGCTGACGAAGCGGCTGCTGCTCGGACGTCTTGGCCACGTGAGCAAGGGCACTATACTGGAAGGTCTGAGTTCGGCCTAGTCGCGAGTTCTAGCGAGCTCGAAAAACGGCTGCTAGGAAAATACGATAGTGTCGAACGTCCTAGAGAAGCAGTTAAAAAAAGAAAGGCTGCTATACGAGCACATGGTGTCACAAACGCATCACAATTAAAAGCAGTAGCTGGCGCTCATTGGAATTCCTCTTTTGAAAAACTTGTAAACCGCAGAAATACCTTGATGAGGCAACCACTTTACTTATTTGAACAATACATGTTGCATTTAGGAGAAAAATTTGCGGTTATTTAGTTTAGAGACCACAATTTCAGTTTATGACTTGCAATTTTCGAAAACAAATTACCGAGAACGGGTACGCTAAGAAAAATGCAAGACAATGTTTACAAACCTACAGTAACACTTTAGAGGAGTTGAATGTTGGACTAGGTGGTAATTTCACATGAGAACCATATTGAAATAGAGCACAACGGGAGGGCACAACAGAAAGGAAGATGAACACAGAACATTGAGCCTGTGTTCATCGTCCTTTCTGTTGTGCCGTGCCGTTGCGCACTATCTGATGATGCTTCCAATAGCTATAGTATAATATTGCACCAAAAAAGAGATAGCTCAGTTCTGTAAACTGCATCCGTCAGATCATATAAAGCGGCCAAATTTATTATATGAAACCATAGGGCACGTGAAACTGTTGCAATGTTTACAGGCTTCTTGCTTAAAGTTATAGTAAAAAAAAAATTTGGTAGACTTCAGAGAAGTGTGCCATACATCACAATTGTCCGCTTTGCACGCGTTAGTAGCGTTATAGTTTGCACACTGTACGGCGCAGTCTCCTTTATGTGTTTTCAGCAAACAACGCCGCAAAGCACACATCACTGTTTCTTCACAACTGAAATTGACCAAACGTTAAAGAAAAAGTGTACCTAGTCAAACTGTGTCACTGATAACTATGACATTGTTTTTGCGAGCACTAAAATTACTAATAATGCATTATTGCTTTTCGTCAAATTTTCTGTTATTGAAGAGCTGCTCACAAGTTTACCCTTTTAGGCTCACATAGGCGTTCCGATATTTCCTGTTTCGTAAGGGACCTTCACCGAAAAGGAGACACTCCTTTCTAGTGTGTCACTCTCTGTGAGCGCCTTTCCGGTAGATGACCCCTAGCCCAAATGCCTTCGGAGTACCCGTCTGTCATGGGTGTGATACCTTAACACTGGTGGTCTCAAAAGTCCTTTGAATTGAGGGTCAACCACTGCAAGTGCACTCACACGAGCTGACACACGACAACGAGGTTATTCCTTTCTGATGCCCAACTGGCCCGCCTGAAGAAGCCACGCCTAATTACCCCAGCTAACGCTGACGAAATGAAGTTTTTCCCACCTACCCACCTTTATGATAACGGTCCCTTGCGGAAAGGGAGCTGTGTGAACTAGTTTATGGGCGTAAAGGCGTAGCCTCGAGTGCAGCATATTAACAGCACAAGAGCTTTCTAAACATTTAGTAGCCTTCGTGATAACTTATGGGCTTCGAAAAGTGTGTCTTACAGTTAGCAGACATCTAACTTGCCTCGCAGTGAACATTTATTGCAGTCGTACTTTCAAACATAGGCAACTGGCCCCGTTGCAGATGCCGCCACCATCACATCACCGTACTCTCAGCAAAGTACACTCTACTCGCAGCACTCGTCGCCTCGCGCAGTTTCGTCCGCATGTTTTCCAGCCTTCCAGTTTCGTCGGCACAGCCTTACATGCAGTGAACTACGAGGGCGAATCCGGAAGTCTTCGGGCGCATCTTTTATTAGCCAAAATAAGGTACATACAGGTAATTACAAATATACGTACTATTCTACGTACCTTACACTATTTTCCACATAGTTCCCACACCGGTTCAGACATTTGTCACATCGCAGCACAAAACTTGGGAGGCCCCTGTGGGGGTCAGCGACGCACGTGGCCTCCCCGAACGCTCATTGTCAGGCAAGCCTTCACGAAGGCTTTTTCCGTACTCACAACACCACCAGCTCACATTTCTCAAAGCGAGACACCTTTCCCCATACGTGCGCTGCATTTCCCAGTAGATTTCGATGGGCGTTCGTCCCTTACTCTATAGAAAACGAATCACACATTGTTGCTCGTACGCCTTGGAGGTGTCGAGCACAACCGCCATCTTCAACAACTGACAGCAGCGCCGTGCCGCGGAACTACTGGCAGATAAGGTCGGGCAAGTCGAAGAAATGTCCAGCGCTGAGAATGTACATGTTGACTTCGCATTTACCGCAGTAATATGGTCAAAAGTATACAGGAAAATACTTTCTGATTTGCCCTCGTAGAATATGTGGGCAGTGAATGGACTAATGCACGCCGAGGATTAAAGCGCCTGTAACGCGACGTGGTGCTCGTAGCGGCAGTGTTGGCGTCACTAACTACTGAAAGCTACTTGCAAACCGTAGCTGTACCCACGGCCGGTCTTTAGCGCGTGTCTGGTCCGAGGCCTGACGCGCGTTCCAGAGCGGCCGCGCTACAGCGCTAGCAGCGCACAGGCTCATTGCCCATTGATATGGAACAAAAATTTTAGTTAAAGGTAGCGTTAACGCTAATAACGTTAAAATATCAAAACGTCGCACTGATAATAACGAATATGAAAATTATAATGCTGCGGCAGGCCTTTTGTGCACCATTCTTTATTCCTGTTCATTTTGCATGGACTGGATGTAAATATTTTCGATGTTTTGTAAGTTTAAGTTTAACCAAGCAGCCCATTTTGTTTCGTGCGGCACTTTCGAAATAATAAATAAATAAATAAATAAATAAATAAATAAATAAATAAATAAATAAATAAATAAGACTGCGTCCCCAGTGAAACTCTTTTCGTCAGGGGTCCCTGAGCGAAAAGTAAGGGAGCTCTATTCGAAGTCCTTTAGTTTGCCTTTGTCAGGGGTTTAAGACAGTTACCGCGGTATTCCTCTTCTAGCCACTTCCTCCTCCTCTTCTCAAACAAAGCGCGCTCACCATCTCTTAAAGCGAGGGAGATGCGGATTTCCTGACATAGGGCATACCCTACATTCGAAACACCACTACGGTTTCTGCAGAATGCTGTAGAATGAAAAAAAAGAAGTTTGCTCCTATTTACCTGCGGTTGCTGGTCCCTACAGTCAGAAGTGACCCAATGGCGAGGCGATGGTGTAAGTGGCTTACTTCCACAGCTGCTGCCACGATTAGCGATCCGAACATGACGAAGCCGATGTTCTGGAACAACGCCGCACACACCAGAGAGAAGGAAAAAGCGAAGTTTAGGCTGTACAAGCGTCTGTAGCTATAGGCCTATAAACTTGTGGTCCTTAGCCCATCTACCTTAACGTAACATTAGGAGAATTTAAATTATTCGAATAACGAATAACTCAAACGTGGACCGCAAAGTGCATTCTGTCTATGCTGGGTCTTTTACGTTTCGCGTGCAGTAGTGATTATTCGAAGCTCTTGCAAGCCACGGGAAAGATTTAAACAAATGTCTAAATTCTGTAACCACAATGATGGTGTTAACTTGTTGATTATACGAGGTGCTTCAAGCTAAGCATATGAAAAGGAATTAAAGCGCAGAAGTTACACTATCCCGTTTCTCATTTATCTCAATGCCAGTGTTCGATTGAAGTACGATTTGGCAAGCATGCGTTAACGCTGCAATGTGTTGTAGCTATCTCCGATCTTTCTCCGTCGGCTGTCTTCGGCATCCAAGGCTGAAGCACTTCCAGCTACTCTGCTGTATTTTCAGCCTGCTTTAGGGCCGCAAGAGGTGTGTTGCTCTTGCATGGAGCAGGCGTTAATATATTGAAGTTTACGAAGTGTGCTTCATTCTTAAGTTCTATATGCTCATCAGCTCATCAGCTCGTCAGCTCATACTCGCGGTCATCAAGACTGACCGGCCGCTGCAGGCACAGTGTATATTTACTCACGTTGAAATACATCTTGGTTGTTTGGGCAGTAGTGAGGATGCCGAACAGTGGAAACAGCACGAGCGGCATGAGCCCCGTGACCGGAAGCGGAATGGCCTCTGCCGTCCAGTAGAAGGCCATCCAGAGCATCGCGTACGCACTCAGGCCGGCCTGCGAATGAGAACAATTTGCCCCTTGCACGAACGGTCGCCACCTTGTTCGCGCGAGTGGAAGCAAATGTGCATTCCAGCGATGCCTTCAGTGACCCTGCTTCAATAAGGCCGCCATGCATTACAGTTTCAAGTGCTCGAAGTAATATTCTTTTATGACTGAAAGCGAAGCGGGGGTTCTGGTGGCGTTTGAAAACGCTTCTTGCGATACATATCACTGGATGGTAGCTTCTTCAATTTATCCTGCAGCATACTGAGAGACACCTGCCATCAAGCTTGACTAAGACGCGAAGTTTGCGAGCTCTGGACTGCGCTCGCGCCTGTCCTTGTGAATATTGCGTACTAAGAGCCGAACTGATTGAACTCCCAAAGCAGTTAAATGCGCGAAACTTTCTTTTCTCGTCAATCCGTTACGATGACGGTGACCATCCTTTCCTTCGATGTCATTTTGTCATCATAAGGCTGTCTTTCCGTCATGAGTCAAAGCGAAGAAGAAGAAAACATCGCGCACAGCGACTGGGATTCGAATTAAAGGTACTATAGAAATTTGCACATGTCAGTTGGCTGCACCAACCCTTATGCTATAGCTATAGAATCTTCATAAGCACGCAAACAGTGTTTCAGCGCGTAAAAAAGCTCCCTAGCTGTCGCGTGCAACAGTGCTTGGAAGTTAGTACGGGTTGTTGCGGTACACACCCGCTCAGAGACCGCTGGCACCGGTGCATGAGTTTTGGAGGCCTAAAGGGGCAATACCATAGCCTACGAGGGACGGCATTGTAAACATCGCATAGGGTAGCTAACGGTGTATTTGCGTGCCATGCTTTGTCGTCTTGCTCGTTAAACTTAACAGCGTCAATGGCACGTGCATACAGATGGACACACACACACACACACACACACACACACACACACACACACACACACACACACACACACACACACACACACACACACACACACACACACACACACACATATATATATATATATATATATATATATATATATATATATATATATATATATATATATATATATATATATATGTACGCTGTTGCCACAATAAGATGGATAGATTTTACAAAGTAGCTCGCGCGATTCTCGATCGTGGACTGCCCAGTTCAGTATAAGCCCTTGAAGTGTACAGGGCAAAGACGCTGTGCCTCGAATTTTGCTGATAGTTGATCAATCTGATCAGGAGATTAATTGAAGAAGTTTTGACTCGATAATCTACTGCAGAGATCTATAAAATAACTCACAGCCTACAAAGCTAGAAGCCCAACTGCAACGAAATTGCAGTTTCGCTAAATTTATTATTAGTGAATTATATATTGAAGCATCTAACCAATATCGGCAATGTCGCAGGGCTGGTAATTGTATAGTTTTCCTGCTAGCAGCCTTAAAACATCACCTAACCGTACGATGCGTTCACCAGGTGTTCGTCGTTACGAATTAAGTCCAAACACGCTGCCTCCGAGATTTTTCATTACGTCGCGGACATCCGCGGGTGCCGGGCTCTCGGGCTGGCTCGCGTTGAAACGCACCTGGAGCTATATCATCCAAAGAGACAAATCGGAGCAGGCAGCTGTCCGAGCGTCTCGACAGTGAGCTGGCTCGTCGAGGGACCTTGCGGCGACTGCGGCATCTACGCTAAGCAGCAGATGCATGCAGAGGCGTCAACGCCCAACCGCTGAAGTAGGAGCTCGGGATCGTGTGCTTCAGTCCGGCCGTGTTGCGTGATAGGGACCGGCTCGCCGACGGATAGTATAGCCAAATCGAGATTGTGCATTTTGACGCATTGTTAATAGGAAGCGTGTGTGTGTTATGGCCTTTTATCGAAGGTAACGCTTGCGTTAGGTCATGCGTTACTTCGGATGAGCGATAATGCCGGCGTTATTTTTTTAGTTCCGGCATCAGAAAATATATTTTAGCGAAGCTTTCGTCACGCTTCCGCTCGTATTTAAAGCTTAGGATGTTGCGTGGAGGCTCCTCTATATCTACGTTACCCTAAGCTAGGCTTACCACGTGTCCCCAAATTTCACTGCAGCTGGCCTTTACAGAAAGAACCGCATCACAATGACGACTTAAGAAATAATTTGCACAAGCACTGTATCTCACAGATGCTCTAAGAAAACTTTATATTTCGAGGTCATTTCATATGCCACGTGGCCGACACTCTGGGAAAGTAGGTTGTAGTACTGAACGATGGAAACAGAAAAAAACTTTCAAGACATTGTCGAACTAATCAGCCCCTGAGGGCTTCTGGGCCATTGTCCCGTTGTTATGGGAATGGCCACAACCCAGACCTGCGTCTGAACACTCTAGTATAGGCCTGGTGGCTTGCACAGTACTGTGCACTTTGCGCGTTCATTCTACGTTAACTTTCTACTTTACGAGCCACATCAGTGACATGCGGAAAGAACTTCACCCTCTACCAGCACATGCGATTTATCCTACTGACAGAAGTGTAAGGAGCCGGCAGAAAAAAATAGTGCGTCGCCAGCACCCTTAAATAGGGTGTGCTGAACGTTTCGATTTTATTGAACAATAGGCGCTTCTTTTTAGTGGGTACGGAAATCCATGTTCTTGGCAAGATGTTGCCTCGATGGCGTTTCTATTAGAAAATTGCAGTGCTGCGGTTTCTTCGATATACTTTGAATAATTTCGGTCACTCTGCGAAAATTTGTTAACCTGTTCCGCCCGTACGCTTCGGTCCGGGTAGTGCAAGCGGTACATCCTATTCGGAACGTTTCACGAATACGACATCCTACTGTCACCTCTCGCGCAGAAGCATTATGTATTAATGTGATGGAGAGTGCCTTCGTTCCGCCACGCACCCTGACCAGACCTCGTCACATGGCGTTGTCTTACGAGGATAAAAAAATGCGAGCCTCACCTTACTCCTCATGTACAGTGGTAGTGGTAGCAGCAGCAGTGGCACGGCTACAATGTAGATGAGTTGCCACGACCTCAGGAGCGTCTTCACGAACCCGGAATCACGCATGACCCGTCTCTAAAAGGCAGATAGCAGGTCAGCCTGCGATGGAATAGCACGCTTGTGAAGACGCACTGTAGTGTGGTTGCTGTACTACCGATGTCTCTGTTAATATCATCTCGGTGCTATACTCTCCAAGAGCAGCTGCCGGAGCGCGTTGGTAGGCATATTGCTGCGGAAAATGAGATAGTGGGTTCCTTGCCTTTCTTGAGGGTGAGAAATCGTAAAATCGCTGTGTGACGCGTTGTGGTTCCACGTTGAAGACCCACAGGTGGTCGAATTTATTCTTAAGCTCTTCAACATGGTGTCCTTCCCAGACCAGATGTATCTTTGGAAGTTAAAATTAATCTGTGAATCTATCAATACTACTAATAACAAAGACAGTTGGCAAGTATGTTTAGCGCAGTAACTGCTTGTATACATGCCGCCTTTCAGGCTTTCCTGCAAATTCCAGTGGAACACGTTCACTTGACACATTCTAGCACAATAAAAGGCAAGAGGCGCTTCTTCTTGCAAAGCAAGAGACGCACCTCTTCTTGCACGTCTGTTTTAACTTATTGTGTTAATATGCATGGAGCCACTTATAACCAATCAAGCAAGCAAGAAATTTTAACGAGTACATTCACTCTGAACAGGCACAAATATACAGGGCCGATAAAGTTTACCGAAAGTATATATACTTGAAGGAAAAGTAATTACTCCTGTAGAAAGAGGATGGCAGGACTCACTGTATTTAGAGCCTACGTTTCTATGCATATGAGCGTGCCTTCTGGCCTTGCTCGAGACCAGCGTGGCTATGTAGAACAAACAATGGTGTCACTCTTCTGAGCTTACGTAAAAATAAGTTCTGCTCTAACGACCGGTTAAATTGATGCCTGGGCGTCGAGGTATGACGAAACAACAGCAACATGCGTTTAGCACAAGTTAGAAAACTCTGTTCGGAGGTAGTTGTTACGTCGGCGTGGCCGCCATGAACGCCACGCCAGGCACATTGGGCCAAATTGGGCACGCCGGGACGGCGGCCGTAGAGACGCACAGAAACGCAGACAGGAACCGAGGCAGCAAGAGTTCATAGCATAGTGCGCGCGCCTTAAATAGGCTGAGCGTAAGCGCCCCCTCAGGGCGGGTCAGATACGGTTTCGGTCTTGAAACCCCGATACAACAATAGTGAGGCAAGGAAGTGATGTGCACGCAACCGCGTCTAGACCATTGAATACTGCCACGCATTCCAAACAGCTCACCCTGCATTTACAGCGAGCAGATGCAGTTGCGGTAGCGATAGTAGAGGTATACACCTATTGACACGCAGATCCCAAATAAAATTCCTAGCAAACGGGGTGCTTTAGACTGACGTTCCAGCAAACTAGAGTGACACGTTTTTACAGTTTGTCTTATACAGACGAGACTCTTCAGCCAGGTGAAGAGGATCATCGCATTTGTATCGGATGAAAAAAATGCTTCACTGCTCATACCTTGATATGCGTAGAATTCTGCGATGATAGCGAATGAAAGGAGAGGGCAGAGAAACGCAGGTCACAGAGCTGGTCGTCGGAGGAATACGGCGAGCTTGCGCTTGGCACGCGCTACATGGTCGCACGTGTGGGCGGGAGCCTGCCGCATTGTCTTCCTCGTTTGGTTTCCAAAAAAAAAAAGAAAGTACGAGGATTACGACATTTTCTATTGCTTAAGTTGAGCGCAGCTTCGAGGTCGCAAATACATTAAAAGCTTACGCATACGTAGCGCTAATGACGCGAATACGCAGCAATCGTTACGCTAATGTAACACGACGATGCAAATGTGACACTATGAGGCAAAAAATTGATGGATGAGCGGCGGCTGTATCAACGCTACACCGGCACACCGTAAATTTATTAGATGCGACGCACAAGCTTCTGGTGGTTTTCATTGCGATAATAATTATATGGACACTCCAGGCGCATTTCTGTCGTCGCCATCGCCGTAATGTTCCGTCGGAAGTCCAAGGGCGATAACATCGCCGCCGCGCACCGTATGCCATAAGTGCGAGTGAAAGCGTGTGAGGGTGAGACGACGATAGCGGCTCAGCCTTGCGCGTGCATCTCGTTGCTGTCTTTGCTGTTTCCTATCGAGCATGTGGCTCCGACCCACTACGGGGGATACGCCGAGACGTGTGTTGTATATTCCAATATACAATGAAAAATAAAATTTCAGAATTTCTGGAGACATAGTACTGCATAATATGAAAGTATCCGGTAAAATAAGTTACAGCACTTTTACGCGCTTTTACGCGCTTTTAGGCGCGATCACGCGCTGGGCCACCACTGGCGCAGCAGATTTGGGCTTTAATCGCGTGGCGGTATGCTCCCTCCTGCTTCCTTCCTTTGCATGCCTTTCTGGGCCGTTTCACGGACATCACTTGTCTATACACTGCGAAATGAGAACAGCGCAGACGTGGTGTATTCTCGAACGAAACCTTCCTTTCCTTTCCAGTGCGGTAAAGGATCACATTTTTTTCTATAACTTACTTTTGCACAGGTAATGAACTGGGTGGAAAAATAAATAAATGAAAGAAGGCACTGACGGTTTGACTACGTGTCTCGTTTCTTGGCTGCCCATGAGGTGGCGTAAAATGGTGATACCTGAAGAATGAATCTATAGACAAAACCAATAAAACTAGAAGCCTTGGGTTGAAAATTATGTCTCGATGTATAAAGTTTCGAAACAACTGCAGCCTTAACGAAATGACGCAGAATTTCGGAATCGCGGAGAGTGATGCCGGCGACTGTCTGCGCGGAAGAAACATTTCCTTGCCGTATCGTACACGCAGTGGACCGTCTGGACAGGGTTTCGGTCCCGTTATCGCAAGAAATGTTTTCTTATCTCTGCTCTCTCTTGCAGAAAATGTTTTCGCTTCCCGTCTTCCTCACTGTTTTCGTTTTAGCATACTGTCATTCTTGCTAAGGCAGACCTTGGTGCATTCGCTCGGTTTGCGATCGCGGCCCGCTCTGCGGAAGGGGACGATCATATGCAATTAGCGCAGCAACTCCCATCAGCACTGTGCATGGCTTGCAACCACGTGGAAAGAAAGTTTGCGAGGCCAGCAAGGCGGTGACATGAGGACCGCGTAGAGGCGCGAGACGCCCTCTCTCGGCAGTCGTTTGTTCGGCGCTGCGTTACTGTATGAATGCCATGATTGTAAAAAAGAAAGAATGTAACCAGCAGACGCTATTAATTATTAGGATTTGACTGTACGACAGCCACTTATTTGAGGACGTCTTCAATATTTTTTCTGCTGTGTTGTAAGAAACTTCTGGATCCCTGTTGAGTTTGATTACCTCAACAGGACATGATCCCCCTCTATATAAGAATTTCGCATGGCTCATATACCGCATGTTCAATAGTCTCATATCAGCACATATGTCTCATATGAAATTATAAGATACGTGGAACATGTGTCACTTGAGAATAAAATTAAGATTAACATTGAGATTGGCAAACTGCCTAGGAACTTACACCTTTATTACAGCGTAGCTGAATTTTGAGGAAAATGTCCTTAAGTAGGTCATTTTCTTATATCAATCAAATCCGAATTGGTGGCGGCTATAGAGATTTATACAGTACCAGTAGCACCCACGACGATAATGGAAGAGGGAATAGTGTAGAGGAATTTGACATCCCACAAGTAATGCCAGAAGTAGTAAAGAAAGCCTTGGGAGCTATGCAAAGGGGGAAGGCAATTGGGGAGGATCAGGTAACAGCAGATTTTTCGAAAAATAGTGGGCAGATTGTTTCAGAAAAACTGGCCACCCTGTATACGCAATGCCTCATGATCTCGAGCGTACCGGAATCTTGGCAGAACACCAACATAATCCTAATCCCTAAGAAAGGGGACGCCAAAGACTTGAAAAATTATAGACCGATCAGCTTACTGTCAGTTGCCTACAAAGTATTTACGAAGGTAATCGCAAATAGAATCAGGAGCACCTTAGACTTCTGTCAACCAAAGGACCAGGCTGGATTCCGCAAAGGCTACTCAACAATACACCATATTCACACTATCAGTCAGGTGATAGAGAAATGTGCGGAATATAACCAACCCTTATATAAATAGCTTTCATTTATTACAAGAAGGCATTTGATTCAATCGGAACCTCAGCAGTCATGAAGGCATTACGGAATCAGGGTGTAGACGAGCCGTATGTAAAAATGGTGAAATATATCTATAGCGGCTCTACAGCCACCGTAGTCCTCTAAAGAGAAAGCAACAAAATCCCAATAAAGAAGGACGCCAGGCAGGGAGATACGATCTCTCCAATGCTATTGACAGCGTGTTTGCAGGAGGTATTCAGAGACCTGGATTGGGAAGAATTGGAGATAAGAGTTAATGGAGATTACCGTAGTAACTTGTGATTCGCTGATGATATTGCCTTGTTGTCACGACTCAGCGTCGATGCGTTAGCTCCTCCTGAGTGGTGGCATAAAGGGGTGGAGTCTGGTGCCTGGCTTTCGCCAATTACCGTCGTGAACGAGACAAAGGCCTGATGAAATCAAGCAAAAGCAGTGATTTAATGTGATTGCTCAGCAACAAAATAAACTGACGTTATTAAGTAATGGATATGAATATGTTAGACGGAAACAGTACAATTACAATACCAAAGGACAGGTGTAACCAAGTTAAACAATTACTATGTGCATTCGCAACAGGAACAATGGACATCAGTTCCAACTAGATTCCTAAACAGTAATCGAGAAGGCAAATGTTTAGAGTCCACAGTCCACAGAATCAAAAGCGACATACAGTCAACCGGGCGCGCCGGCAGTCCGTCCCAACCGATGCGGCCCGTAAGTGACCCTCGAAGTCGGCGCCTCGACGTCGGCGGCTGGCTTCCACGGCGGCCGGCGGTGTTCGGTGTCGGGGCGTGATGTCGGCAGGTTATTTGCCCGGGAGTTGCTCGGCGTTCGTTTATCGTCCCCGGAGCAGACTGGTGAAGTGTAGGATCGGCGTGCTTTTATAAGCCTCTCGAGGCGCCAGCGTTCACTTCTTGTCGTCTAGACATGGTTCGCACACGCGCACACTGGTCCTCGCCGTAGTTCGGGCTCCACTGGCGGTCACCTTCACCGGCAGTCAATTTAATCACACACAAAACAATAGCTGCGGACGAGGACGGCTTCACGTAGGCCGGGCTTGCTTCCACCGTGGTTTAGACTCTGCTTGCGGTCACCTTCACTGGCAACCAATTTAATAACACACAAAACAACAGCCACGGATGCACACGGCCTCACGTAGCCCGGGTGTGTAGCCACCAAGGTTCCAACCCTACCAGCGATCACCTTCTCCGGCGAACACATTAATCACACACATTACAGCAGTCACGAACACACATAGCTCAACGTGCTCTGGATGTACCCAAGATCACGTTCTCCACCGTTTGCGAAACGGTG
This sequence comes from Dermacentor albipictus, assembly GCF_038994185.2. Lineage (NCBI taxonomy): Eukaryota > Metazoa > Arthropoda > Arachnida > Ixodida > Ixodidae > Dermacentor > Dermacentor albipictus. The sequence continues at coordinate 90,758,296 of NC_091823.1, forward strand.
CGGCACGTAGGCTTGTGGCCCACTCTTAAAGAAGCGATGCTTAATAGGCGTGCATACATAGGATGCGGGGGCGGAGAATTGAAGAAATAACGCGACTTTTGTGACACTTGTCTAGTAACTCAGGGGACCAATTGCAATGCATGCTCACTGACCTGGAGAGGCAAAGCAGAAGAGTGGGCCTAAAAATTAATCTGCAGAAAACTAAAGTAATGTTTAACAGTCTCAGAAGAGAACAGCAGTTTACGATAGGTAGCGAGGCACTGGAAGTGGTAAGGGAATACATCTACTTAGGGCAGCTAGTGACTGCGGATCCGGATCATGAGACTAAAATAATCAGAAGAATAAGAATTGGCTGGGGTGCGTTTGGCAGGCATTCTCAGATCATGAACAGCAGGTTGCCATTATCCCTCAAAAGAAAAGTGTATAATAGCTGTGTCTTACCAGTACTCACCTACGGGGCAGAAACCTGGAGGCTTACGAAAAGGGTTCTACTCAAATTGAGGACGACGCAACGAGCTATGGAAAGAAGAATGATAGGTGTAACGTTAAGGGATAAGAAAAGAGCAGATTGGGTGAGGGAACAAACGCGAGTTACTGACATCTTAGTTGAAATCAAGAAAAATAAATGGCCATAGGCAGGGCATGTAATGAGGAGGGAAGACAACCGATAGTCATTAAGGGTTATGGACTGGATTCCAAGAGAAGGGAAACGCAGCAGGGGCCGGCAGAAAGTTATGTGGGCGGATTAGATTAAGAAACGTGCCAGGACAACACGGCCACGATTAGCACATGACCGGGGTAGTTGGAGAAGTTTGGGAGAGGCTTTTGCCCTGGAGTGGGCGTAGCCAGGCTGATGATGATGATGGTTTTTTGTTAGATTCAATTTTTTTTTACGATCACCGAGATGGGGTGATAGGCGTATTATGCCCCTCATGGCTCGCATTTATGGAGATGTGGGACATTTAGCTGAGGTATCAAGACGGCAAGTCGGGCCAGTTGGTTAGGATTCATTGTAAGGTTCGTTAGAGCGCAACACAAGACACGGACAAAAGGAAGGTATAGAACAACGACACAGCGCTGAAAAATTTTTTTCGTGGCATAACTTCCCATACCCAGAGACCAAAGTTGTCAAAGAAGTAACTAAAAAGCCGCACATACCCAGTGTCCTAAGTTGTTGTCAAAGGGGATCATCGAAGAGCATCACATATCCACTGTTACGTACATAATGACCGAAGTTAGTCCAACGGCTAGGTTTGAACCGCGTTCGCTCAGCACAGCAGCCCAATGACTGATGTGACCCTGGGCTACACAGTGAACCAAGTGGGCTGGAAAGAGGTTGGGCGCAGCTACCTCGCTTGTTGTATGCAGTTTCTCGCCTGAATAAGATATTTTTGGTTATAGTAGCAGCATGGGGCCGTACAAGCTGCAGGGTGGTGAACACTATTTTTTCTGTTCATATGACCTCCATCCTCTACGATGCAAGGACCCATTTTAGGGAAATTTAGTCCTCACGAAGAGCCATCACATTTTTTATGCGATCTTCAATCGGTACTGCTGCACTGTAGGACAAATAAGTGCTTGCGCCATCATGCGGTTTAAAATCAACCACCGCGATCACTCATACAATGAATGCTCATGCATCGGTCTCGTGCACGAGGTGCTGGCGCAGTAAATTTGAAATGCGCGGTAGTGACACCGGTGGCTGACGGAAGTAGGCTCACGATTGGGGCTTTCATGTTTTGGGGTTTCATTGAGTGTGGCCGTACATGAAAATTCTTATGTTTACTTTCAGCACCCAGCAATCATAAGGTTAAATTTCTTTGTTCCCACATTGCACTGGCAATCTGCAGACGCTGCTCCTCACCGCCGATTAGGAACATTGCGCAGCGAAAACAGTGCATGAGCATTGCACATGGCTAATGCTACGCGCAGCATGTTTGCGCAGCCGAAACTTCCCCTTTCTCTATTTAATACTGCAGCCAAAGACTACTGAGTGGTTCCCCCGCGACATCGTTGTAAAGTGGGCATCGCGTGACTACTTCACAAAACGAGTTATCTCCGAATCGTTCCGTGCCACGCGACGGCAGCACATTCAAGCCGCACCGGGCCGTGCCTCGCACAAGCCAGAAAACAGGAAAGGCTTGCCGAGCCCTGGTTGGCAGGCCTTTACACCTCGCCTGATGAAAACGTCAATTGAATGTCGCGAAGTATGCAGCATCCATAAGCGATGGAGTTATGTGCAATGAAAGTCAAGCTAACGGCCTTTTGTTATTGCTGTTAGAGGTTGCTAAGGAAATATTCCCGTCAACCTTCCCTGGGACAAAAAAAAAGGCCATGCTGTGCTGTTGGCAGTGATTTTGCTACCGTGGCTAAAACTGTACACGAAGAGAAAACGGAGTGAAACGCAATTATTATGCTTTAGTTTCCTTCACTTATTATGCCCTAATACCTGCTTCACTTATTGTGGTTATAAAAGAAAAAATTCGTAGTGAATGTACCTGCATCAATTTCTTCTGCTGTAACTGATGCACATTTTCGCGTTGATTATGGGAGTGCGAGAGGCTGCACTAGCTCTAACAACCATCCTCGGAGTTGCAGCTGCTGACGCTGAGCTCGTTTACCGAAGAGCACGCGTACTTTTGCGTGCGCTGAAACACCATAATTTAACATCGCGCTTGCAAACACCGATTCATTATTTTTGTAATTCAGCATTTAGTGAGTCTAGAAACGACAGATACATTCGCAAATTTTCGAAGTCCTGCATGGCGGTGTACATTGCAATCGCCATTTTCTGGTGTTTTTTTTTTTCTCTTTTTGTCCGTGCTGCAAGCCAATATATGATGAGCAAGATGCTCGATGTCGTAATTTACTGCACTTGCCTATACTTGTTGCTTGCGACTCCTGCTTACGAATTCATGCTTCTCAAAAACGTTCCTCCACTGAAAACCTCCAGCTCGACTCAAAAGAGTCATTGCTAACACTACCCTTCGACAGAAGTGGCCCCTACTTTTCATTGACAATCAATGGCAGTTGTTGAGAAGCGTAGCATCTTTTTTAGGCAATAGGCGATGCTGCACTCAACTCGATGGCAAAGAGCGTATATGTTCCTATGGGTGGGCAGCGCAACCCGGACGAAGGATGAGAGGAAGTCGTTCAATCACCAACTCGCCCAGTTTGCCGTGTTAAGAGCGTATGCATGTGCACGGTGACTCCGCGTCTATTGTTTGGAACGGAGGAAAAGCTCCGAGCGAAGAATGATTTCGAAAACGATGGTAAACAGTCTCTTTGGTTTTGCTTCCACAACAGGTGCGTCGCACCTCAGCAGCTCGGCGTGGAGCGCGGTGCAGGCTGCAACGCTGCGGTTCGCGCAACAGCGGACTTTGGCCGCGCGTTCAAGTGCGACGTCCGAACGCCCATGGTTCCTCGCAATGTGTTCCAAGCGTCTCACTTTTTCTTACACCAAACCCATAGTTTACGCACATTTTTGCTTCCCTTGACTTTATTTATTATTCTATTTCTGTACCGCCGTCATTTCTAAAACGTTGACTTCTTTCCGTGTTATAAGGTATTGAAGCTGTGAGAAGCTTTTGTTGCCGTGCGTTGCAGTGTAATTTTTAATATGAGCCCTTATTTTTCTTTACGCTTGATGTCATGTCGCCCGCGTCGAAATTCGATGCTCATCGTACTTTATTTCGAGGACACAGCTGCGAGAGTTGTGTATATGGTGGTCGCACAACATATACTTTTCAAAGGGACATGCATTTCCATGTTGTTCGCATACAGTGTCTTTGGCGAGACGTCCCCTTTAAACTGTTAACGACTATTTTAAGTATAACAGCAAGTGCCATGCGCTCAGTGAATGACGAACTAAAAGCTCACACGCTGTAAACGTTGCTGGTTATGTGCGACATACAATCTCAGAGCCTTCCTTAGGTTTTGAACCTTTTGTCACGGGATAGCACTTGCTCATATGATGCAAGCTTTTGGTCACGCTGTAACGTTGCTATGGTATCGTCTGTGAAGTCGCTGCCTCTATACTAGACGTAGCTTATCAAAACTCAGTTTTGAGTCATATAAGTGATACACAATTACAGATGCGACTTCTTTGTGCTATTTTTCGCATCAATGTAACACCTGCTTTAGCAGGTTCCTGTGTCGGGCTGCGAAGTCGTTGTGCACAAAGGACTTTTTGCAACTAATCGGGCGTATGTTTTGTTCACTTCTAATTTGGCTCGCTCGTTCTCACAAGCCCCGCCAACAACATACTGGCGAAATTTGTATGCAAACGGTATGCTGCGAGGTCCCCCGCTGGTGCCCAACTAACGTGCTTAACTAACGTAGTGATTAAGTACCGATATGGTAGTGATGAATTCGACCTTTGAAACAAGAACTGCATGAGATCAGGAATGACGTTCCCGAAAGTATTTCTACAACCTTGGTGATTGCGTCAACCGCCCTCGGGCACTGGGCAGTTAGGCTTGGCCTGGGCAGGGCGCATAGCACACACACGCGCTCAGGTGGCCCGAAATAGACTTCTCCATTATCTGAAGTGCTGTCGACTTATCAAGTCCTAGCCACGCCTTCTCCCCAGATGACCAGTTTGCCCCTGCCATAACTGTAGCGTCATGTAGCGGTGGTTGCGTATCGATCGTTGTGGCGAACAATCCACGGGATCTGGGCAATCGCGACAAGCTTTGTAACGGTAAGTGGATATCGTTACGGAGTGACACAAGAAGAAGACACCCACAGACGAAGAACACAATAATACATCTGTACATCAGGCGATTTCCCATAATGGGGACGAGCCATTAACAGAGGGCAAACAAAACAAAACAATCTTGGGAATGGCCTGGCACACAAATTTTTTGCTCAGCCGTATTGATTTTGTTTGTGCATATTGTCATATTCTTCCATAGTCTGCCGCAATGCAGTTATACTTTTCTCTTGTTCACTCGCACCTCACTTACTGCAGCTTAACATGGAGTATGTGTGATAAGACTGACGCACAAAAAGTTATCACCGTGAAAGAAAATGCATTGAGGCTATTAACTAGAAGACCAAGTAGCCACAGAAACCTAGTCTCTGTTTTGAACGATACAAGCTCAAATTACAAGTTCTTATCTATCACCATATTAAACAAGACCTTTCTTCAATCAGTAGCATGTACCTCAATTGTGACATTTATTTACTTGCGCATGACCGCGCTTGTCTTGATTCACCGACGATAAATAATGGCGTTCAATCACTTCATCAAATAGTAGAAATATGGAATACTTGTACTTGTTTAATGGATATTTCACAGTTGAGCAGATGCGTTCCTTATTTCAGAAAAGTGCCGTTGCTTGTTGACTCAGATTGAAGAGGTGTTTTTATGGTTTCTGTACATGTCACTTTAATCTATTGCTTGCAATGATTGTTTTATTCACTTATGCATATTTCACTAGATGTTAGTTGTAACCATATGCCCAACGTTAGGTTAATAATATAGTAGCAGCATGCATTTGTTTTTCTTTTCACCTGTGCGATGGACTTTTCTGTACTATACTGCATTTGTATTGAACTGTTTCATGATTCTCTCGCGGACCCCGCTACTGTTCCGTCTTCATGACATGGGATGTAGGCCGCGTATGGAAACACACTTTGCCCGTTTCATCACCTGGTTGGCATGATGCAATGTGCTATACGTGTGCGTGTCTGAATAAACCAACCCAAACCCCAAACAAAACAGTCTGCAAATACACCGTATACATATCTTGCATTCCTGTAACTCTATTGTGCAAATCTGAAGCCACAAAATATCTACGCTTTTATTTATTTATCAATTAAGATTTTTAAGCATAAATAACAGGCATGGTAAACATCTAGAGGCATATAAAGTGCAGCAACCTCATAGTTGATGGACTTTAAAATATTTTTCTGCGGTGGCGTGAGTTTTGTGACAAACTATCAAGGAAAGCTGTAACAGATCACCATAAGTAGATGGTAAGGACATCATGCGTATCTCTGGAATCTTTGAGCTCTTTCGTGTGCACTAGCTCTGATTCGTCCACAAGCGGAATAATTTTTGACATCTGTTCTCTAACATGTCCTCCTATACCGCCTCGGTCAGAACCAACGTTACTAGACTAACTTCAGTTGTAAAACTCCCCGCCCGCGCGCTTACAGCCGCTGTCGCCACTTCTGTGACAGCCGCCAGAGGGCAACGCTGTTCCATCGGGCTCCACGGCAGACGCCTCGTCACAGCCTTGAGCTCGTGCGGACGGGCAGTTTGCGCGTTTTTCACGCTCGCTGGCGTTTTCCCTTGTCCGAATTAGTGATACCACAGGAAAGCGGTATCCACCTACAGCATTAAGAGTTATCGCGCCTGTTCGTTAATACTTAAAGAACTGCACGAAAGGAAGAAACGCATACAGCGAAGCGCAGAAGCTGCGTTTCTAAATGTCGTGTGTTTCTTCCTGTCGTCTTAACATTTCGCGCAGTTTAGGCTCACGAGCCTGAATATCTGCCCAGAGTGCGTGATTGTAGAATGATCTTCATCCCCACCGAAGCTTCTCACCACGCCAAAGAAGCGCTGCAAAAAGAAAGATGAGGTCGGTCTTGGTGCACACAAGCCACAAATAAATAAATAAATAAATAAATAAATAAATAAATAAATAAATAAATAAATAAATAAATAAATAAATAAATAAATAAATAAGTTGGATTTTTCATTCCGGGAAGATGCTTAATCAGCGGAGCTGAAACGTGCGGCCCCTGTGTTTATCACTGGGTTAATCCCGAGGGTTCATTGAAGTATTTCTCAGTCATGAGGTTACACACACAATCGGCTGCGACGGAGAGAACGACGTCACTGACGGTATGCCCGCAGTCCGCAGTTGTCGCTTGCGTTCGATGTCTCGAGTTTGCTCGGTGGCGTGGTTAGCAGCCTTCGCCTGCGATTTGCCGCTTGCGATTCTTCGAAATTATTTCTTCAAAAATAAATCGTTCTGTTACGTAAGACCATGAGTGGCTCATACTCCCTTAAGCAATGGCTCATACCCCCGTAAACGCGGCCTCCCCATTACGACGACCGAAGTGAAGTGAAATTCTACGGTGGAAAGATGAACGGCCACGCAGCCAGCTGTGGAAGACGACGACGAACGCGGGAGCAGTGCCACGAGCACGTGCCGTGGATTTCGCAGAGAGTTCGCGGTCGGCAACGAGGAATCGCTCTGTTCCACGCCGAGCGAAGCGTCGCATTGCTGAGAGCACAGAAAAAGTGGTGCGCCGAACTGTCGACATAATAATAATAATAATAATAATAATAATAATAATAATAATAATAATAATAATAATAATAATAATAATAATAATAATAATAATAATAATAATAATAATAATAATAATAATAATAATAATAATAATAATAATAATAATAATAATAATAATGCCTTTATTTTCCATCCCAAGGATGTGGGAGGGGGAGAGAAAAAGCTACATATCCAGCTTGACGGGCTCTCGCCTCCCCGATACAAAACATGATGTTTAGAAAAAAAAAAGGCAAACAGAACAAGCATATGAGTACAGACAAAAAGGAATATCACAAAAAATGACAATTTTTACAAAAATGCACAATTCCAAAAAAACATAGTGATGTGCATAATATCATGTCGTACATTTCAAACAGAAATTTGTGCCGCCCTTTCACTTATAAGTGAAACAAAATGACGCAAATCTTTTGACCGGGTGCGTTGGAGATTTAAATTGTAATGTTGGCACAGGTTTAACAGATGTGGAAGAGTGTTTCTGAGCATATGTTGCCCGTAACCTGTTCTGAATGAATGTATGTGCCAAATATCGGTGTTTCTGGTACATCGTTCCGATAGCGTCCTATGCAGCCAGGCACGCAGCACTTCGGCATCGTCTGCTGATATTCTTAAGAAACTCGGCGAAGGCTACGGTTCCACGGATGACATGCTTGCTGAAATTCGCTGTCAACAACGAACCACAGAATGCACAAACGCTGCAGCGCGTGCTTAGTCCGGCCTGCCCGCGTAGCCGGCTAGTGAGGAAGTGGAGCCGGGCGCGACTGCAGCGCCACGAAGGCGCAGGCAGGTGCCGGTTCCGCGCAACGGCGCCGAGTTTTAAAACTGAAGCTAGTCTAGTAACGTTGGTCAAAACATGGCTACAATACCAAGCTGCTTGAATGTTCAATGTTTTTTCTATAACTAAAGTGCTGGAATTTCATGTTCATTCTGTACTATATGGGCGAATAAACGTGAACAGCTATGGGCTCGTACTTTACTGGGGGATAACAAGACTACCCGCCGCAGTGGCTTAGCAGGTATGGTGGGGGCGAAATAGAAAACACCCGTGTACTGTACATTGGGGGCAGGTTAAACAACCCAACCACCTCGAAATTATTCCGGAGTCACCCACTACGGCATGCCTTATAATCAGATCGTGGTTGTAGCACGTAAAACCCAAGCAAAATAGAAATCAATTTATTTAATTATCAATGAGATTTGGTTTTTGCCTCCAAAGGGCTGGTCCTTGCCTCCATAGGATTACGATAATATATTTCCAATGCTGGGTTGTTCCCCACACGCTATATGCACATTCTAGGCCATGATGTTCTCATCGACCAACCTTGAAGTGCATCTCGGCACACCTACTTATTCTCCTCCTCTTTCGCTATTGAGGGTGGGGGAAAGTGAGCTACGCCTACATAAAAACGCTGCCAACAAAAGCACTTGCCACCCTGACGAAAACAAACTGCCTTGCTGAAACGGTAGCTTCAGCGACGTTCGTTGTTCTAGCGCGGTTGCTCACTTCAAGCCTCCATCTTCTTTTGCACAACTCTTGTTTTACGTTGAACTGTAGTGCGATATTGGGTAACTGTCAGCCCTGGGTGCTATGGATCACGTGTACGTCACCTTTGTGATGAAAAAAATGATCAAAGTAATAGGCACGTGCATTAGGTTATACATTTATTTGAACTAGTGTAGTAAATGAACTAAAGCAAATGTCCAAGTCAGGCCCGAAGTGCGCGCCTCGTGTAAGAAGGTGCGCTTACCCTTGGTTGGTAACGTTCACGGCGCTGGCTGCAGCCGTTGCAGCCGTGACGTTGGTGCTGTCACCGCTTTGAACAGTGTCCGAAGGCCGCGAATCCAGGCCACCTGCGGATATTTCTTGCCTGGCTATTACAGCGAAGGTATCATTGATATTGCGGTCTTCAGAAAGGCCGACTGAGATGGACAGTCCCGTGTCCGCCTCGTGGTTACTGGCTGCTGCCGCCGGGATCATGGGCTTCGCGGTGGCCAAGCGATCATCAGCCGAGGTGACCCCGGGAGCGCCATCGGCAAGCTGCTTGGCACCGCTGAGCCGGTCGGCCGCCTTGACCCTGGAGGCGATGTAGCCGCGCACGTCTTCGGCGTTCCGCTTCAGCTTGGTGTAGTTGCTGAAGGAGTACGTCAGCACGGCCGCACACCCCAGGATCGAGACTCCGAGCACCGCGATGATAACGTAGAGGCCCTCGCGGTTGATGAGCACCACGGGAAGGCTGACCCTCGTCTGCAGTTCGGCATCCATGATCACTGCAGTGGCGTCGATGGATAACCAAGCACAACCGTGACACAACGGCACCGAACAAGATTTCGGATGGACAACGGACCTGCAGGATAGGATCCTTATGCGTTTATCGTTTTCTTCATCCACTTTTCCCAGTTCTCGTGGCAATGCTTATCACCGGCGTTTGTGCGTAGCCGACCTCGCTGGATGGTTGACCTAGCAGTTCACTAATTAAATTATTTCGAAGAGAGTTATTATTAGAGAAGAATACGTAGAGGGACGGGCATATTTCTCTTAAAATGTTAAATTTTTTTCACTTACTAAGTTATTTTTGTCCGCATTTTGCAGGAAGATCGCAATTTAGGAGTCCAAGTCATTTATTGTAACACTTGGCACAGTTAATTGCCTGGTTTTTACGAAATAAGATAGAAAGCTGCCTCTTTTTATGCGAATCGAACCTGTAGCTACGATGGCGCTAGCATAAACTTGTGTCGGAGCCTGCCGGCAGCTACAGATATCAGAGGTGCAGGGAAGGTTGCTGCGTCTTTTAGAGGTGCGAACAACACTTTGTAAGCCTCACTGAACAGAAACCGCCTGCAGCGGCCGGCAGGCGCCGCCACAAGTTTATGCTAGTGGCATCGTGGCAGCAGCTTGCATCCTTATAAATGAACGCAACATTTATTTTATTTAAAGTCCAGCCAATTAACTGTGCCTAGTGTTACAACTGAATGAAGTAGACTCCGAAATGCGGCTGTTCTGGGAAATATAAGCAAAAAGAGTCCAGCGACAAGCGCCCGCCAAATCATTTTTTCCGACACTTTAGGCTAAATAAGCACGTCCCTTTATGTTAAAATGATAAAGCTAGTGATAGCAAACTCAAACTATACCGCATGCCCTCTTATAAGGAATGGCCAGGCGTTGAGTGACTCGGGCAGATTTATTGAACTCGGAATGCCGCAATGAGGACGTCACACGAAAAATAGTGATGAGCCACAGTGACAGGGAAATGTGAGAGGACACAAGGTAATGGAATTTGACCTAATTATTCTAGAATATTTTCTAGCTTACATTAAGCGCGCAAAAGAAGAATAAAAGAAAGAAATGATGAATCTGAACATAGCAAGTACAAAATAAAGAAATATAACAAAGAGTTTCTGCACATTGTACAACCACCTTGGCACAATAAAAGGCGGCGTAGACATCTACGCTAGTCTAATCGATCCTTTTCTCTTTCGGAATCATAAATGAAACATAATACTAATTGCAGATTCTATGTTACCTAACGGGACAATTTGTTACAGTAAAAAAAAGGGAGGGGGGAATTCATTGATATTTTCGGTAAAGAAACCGGAAACGTAGCAGCCGATACCAAAAATACTAAATGAATGATAATAAAGTATCATTCTCCTTAGAATATTCAGAATATGATGTCAAGTGGAATTAGACAAGGGACCGACAACCTTCAAAACGAGGGTTATTAACTTCGTAGCTTTGCTTGGGGATGATGGCGTCTTTGTTTCTTTAGTCAGTTAATATTGGTCGTAGCTTGCATCACGTTATTTTTTCGCAGGCCATCTCCCAATTGCTATACATGGCCCAAGGCCATATTTATGAGGAGTACTTGACATAAGTTGCTTACATCGAAGAACAAAGTATCGTCTTTCGGCAAACTATACAATCAAGACAGAGGGCAACCAAGGCCGCCTTGACTGCTGCCAAAAGCGTTATGGCTGAAAAAGGCGATGGTGGCAAGGACGTGCCGTGACAATGACGACAACCTCCTTGAAAGCGTTACTTTTCATACAGATCAAACGCACATGCTACAATTTTTGCGAAGCGAAGTTTTCATGAAGCTCCGCTTCATGAAATGCTCTAAATTTGCCCATTTCATTCCGGTGTCTTGGGCATAAAAAAAAAAAACTGGCAAGTGCACATTTCCTCTCGTAGACCCATCCTACACAATGTGACAACTCTTATATTACATTGTATTTCTTCATTTCTTTGTATTTATTGATGCGAAAGCGTCAAACGGGCCATTGAACGAAAAAACCGGCGTATTTCGTCTGAAGCTGCGAAACGGGACCTAAATTCCCATTGGTTGGGAGCCGCCACGTCATGAACGCGCCTCGGGGGAGCTGAGCGGGTGAAAGGGTGCACCTGATGCGTTAGCGCGCCAGGTGTTGCTTGAGGGGAGAGAGCATCACCGCGACGCCACGTCAGCTTCGCTGTCGCTCTCGGAAGCATGTGTTATCCGCGCGTTCCTTGTCAACGCAAGCTCTCGCCTGCGTTATACTTCAAGTATAGTCGTTTCTTAGCCGACCTCCACTGATGGTATGTGTTATAGTTTGCAAATCATAATTATCAACACGTAGCGATGATCTCTAAGAAGCGGCTGGCGTATGCACTATGCACCTTTGTATAAAAATTACTCTCATAATCAACACACGGCAGATGTTCTGAAAGAGCTAGGTGGCTTCTGCGCGACAAAAGCATACTTGTGATCACCATGGAAAAAATATCTGATTGTGACCATGCGGACCTGCCGATGCGACGTGCCGATCATCGTCGTCACAGGCTTGCCGGCAGCCTGTCACCATTTCCGAGAAAGGAGTAGTAGTAATACCACACTCAACATCATCAACAACCAATACATACCTGAAACGTACATTGTCTGTGTACAAATCATGTTTCCTCATCAGACTTAATAAGTAAAACTACTTGCAAAAGAATTCTATTTTATTGTATTCTTACCGGCCTCCCAGTCTTGGCGAACTTACAGCGACTGACGTTCTTGCCTTTTCAGCTATTCAGAAAATTACGTCAAAGAAGGTAGGAGCATGCGATTTCACACACAGTCGCAGAAATGCCACAAAATGTTTGAAAGATCGGAGATGAGAAAGAAATAGAGGCTTTTCACAGGGAGCACGAATCTTGTATGTAAATATCGAACATCAGCACCATTCGAAATGTGTGGCAGCATTGAGTTAATTATTTCTTACTCTATTAGCACTCATAGTTCCTGTAATACAAATACAATAAACCGTCGTAATGTTCGGAAAATCTGCGCAGTGCGCGTTCTTTGAAGGACGGCCCCCTGATGTCTGCTCGGCCCTCAGTACTGCCTGGCGGACTTGCCCCAGAGGACGCGACGTGTGGCTCGCAGTAGTTTGAAGTTGGGCTGGTCGCATTGGCAATGGTGGTAGTCGTAGTACACGTGGTCCAAGAGAACGCATGACTTGGAGAGCTTGGTGATAGCCTTCACCTGGCGTTGACGAGATGCGGAAGAGAAAGTATATGAACAGTGCAGTCAAAGCGGAGAAAAATTCAATATACGCCTACCCAACGCACTGAAACTGGAAGCAGCAAAGGAGCGCAAGAGGAGGAGAATAATATCTGCCTACTACGCAATCGGAGCCTGACTCACTTGCTTTCACTGCATGAGTAATGATCGCAGGCTCCCTAGCGCGTCTTAACTAATGTTAACCAAGCTATTCCTTACTTATTTTTTTAATTATTTGTTTTGGGTACTAACACCAGGGCAAAAAAAGAAAATACTCTTGGTGGCCGAAGATCACAGATGACCAAAACCCGTATAAGTTCCTTAACCGTATTCGTACAAATAAAAAAATATTGTTTAAGCTTCAAGCTTGGCTAACGTTAGCTTGCACATACGGTTTACGGGAGGAAAAACCGCAGTCGGAGAGTTTAATTGGGGCCTCTTGTGCATGATAAAATTAAGTGAACGAAGTTACTGACGGAATTTTGCGAAATATGGTACTTTCTGTCATACAGCCGCATTAGCTTTTTGCTTTTCACTGAAGACAGCGCCACCGGTACTTCCAGTATATTTATCTTTTAATGGACACAAAGCCAGCAAAACGGACTTGCACACTAGGAAAGAAGTGGAAAGGACGAGCGTTGGAGTTACAGCTACCTTTGTCGAAAGAAAAAGCATCTACAGAAAGAATTACCTCATGCGCAACCCCATTTGAGACAGGAAACGATAACGGTAAAAGACGGCGAGCCGTGGTTAGGATATATATATCAGAGGATTCATTGCCACGATCTAATTATGTTGACAATGGTTCAATCCGATACTGTTTGTGTTCCTTTCTGTGCCAAAAATTATCGCGCATGTGCTGCTTTATTTGTGCGTGTGTCGGATACTCTTTAAAGATAAACATATTTTCAAGTTCAGCGTTCGTTCTGTTCACTGCTTCGCTAGTGTACGTGTCTGTTTTGCCAATTTCCTCTTCACTTACAAGTTTGTAACAATTAGCCCCGGAAGAAATTCTGCCGCTATAACTATATTAAGCTATGTATTCAGCAGCCTGAAAAATGCTGGTGGGGTGTGAGGTACGACACGACAGAAAGGTTTTCGCTTGGCCCGCATTTCCCCTGTATACCACCATTCAATAGGTCGCTCATACAAAATTTCTCCCAAGCTATCTCCGCTTCTGCTAAATGTGTCGGGCTGAAACTAAAATGGTTGCAGGATAAGACCTGAAATGATTGCCCAGTTTCAGGCGGCTCCGTTTATTCGTTCTTGTGTGTTGCGCATCAGAAGAATGGTAACACTCGTAAACTGACAATGAGGCATACGCGTTATCTTGGAATACATTTAGTAGGGAAATAAAAATAATGCTTCCAGTTAGGACAATAATTAGATCAGCAACACATTTCCCATGAAGTCTCTCCAGCCGTTTCTGGTGTGATGCGCGACTGAAAAAATAAAACGCCACAGGCAAGGAGGTTGATGGTCACAAAGTGTCGCAATCAAGTTCAGGTATTTACCTTGAGTTAGGACGACAATTTAAACATCTACACAGTTCAGATCGCTGTGTTCAGACATGCTTGTGGATGTGCGAATAAAAAATGCATTACACAGGCACATGGAAAGAACCGATCTGCAGGTTGTTTAAAACACGGTATGAGATGAAACTATTTTCGCTACTTCTTTCATTATATACAGCACTGAAAAAACATTCTCATATCACACTTACGAAAAAGAAATGCAGTACGAACAAGATTTTCATTCTGAGTTTACGAGGCCGCTTCAAACGTGTTCTAATACGTGTTTATTTGGCCGAATTTTGCAGGATTTAAATACATGTTTCATAGATAAGCGTCGAGCATTTGAGGGCACATTATCACGCACGACTTTGTCAGATGCAAGGTTAATGTAGGGGTATGTCGTGGACGTCTGTGAAATGCCTTCTACGTGGTACACAGCGCTGCTTGCTTCTATGAAATTAGGCATACTTATTATCAATTTAAGCGCACCTGTTTATCGACAAAACCTTGCTTCTGCACAACGCCCTAAGTTTCCAATAAATACACGACCCAGTGACGCCTTGTGAGAGAGTGGCGAAACGAGTTTCTGCCCTCTGCCATTTTATTATAATTGAGAGTGGGGTAGGGGCGCTTTATAGACCGTTGTAGCTTAACCGACGTATTATGTTCTAACACGCAGCACCATGAGAGGAGGGGGAGCGAACTCTCCCTCAAAGCGCAAGACGGTGTTTGCCATCAGAGTGGCCAACACTAATACGCATAAATTTCAACTCGTCTGCACTGGGTCATGCAGTTACGCACAAAAGCGAGCTCTTCTGGCTATGCCTGCAACCAAACGCAACTTCTACGCTATTTCTTTTCGATAAACACATTTCTATCATGTGATAGAAACTAATGACACATCCGAGCGATCACTTGAGAGCGCTCGCGCGGTGATATAAGAGTAATGCAAAGCTGTATTAGAATACCAGCTTGTTAGCTGTAACAACATGGCTTGTCTGTCACCGGTGGAACCATAATATACCCAGAGTAAGGCTTAGCTGCTGTCTTGCGCGTCCTTTGTGGCGTTGTCGGAGTGCTCCAAAACGACCCAGTTGAATGCGCCGTAATATTTCAGGTATCCATAGAACGTACGCTAAACATGTGTAAGATTTAACATTAAAATATTTTGCGATAAAATAGAAACATCCACCGTTTGCCTAGATTACTGGTCATGGACACCAATTTCTTATCTCACTTGTCTAAAACAGTAGGTATGTTTCATGGCCAACAACGTGCATTATTTTCGACAGTTTCTTACTCCCCAAAACAAGCGGTACTAACCCTGTAACTTCGCCTGAATGTACAAGGTGGTTCTGAAAATGCAACCGACAAGCTTCAGAAAGGGAGATGATGTAGTAATTAAATGAATTCTACTGAATTATTTTTGCCACAAGTACATATACTCTGCATGATGAGTGGAGATTATAATTAAACAGATCGTTACAAGAATTAGTATACATTTTTAACCCAAAGAAAGCGAGACAATCGACTGGAACGTAAGACTTGAAACCCGTCATCTGAAGAGTTCATACCCATTTGCAGACTCCCTCAAAATTACTGCTGCTGTTTCTTACTGCCGAATCAATCTCGCCCACTTTCACCAAGAATACTGAAACTGAACTGCTGAACGGTGGATGGGTTACCCCATTAGTAGAGGCCGGTCAGTGACGAGACTGCTTACTCCATACCATAGGCAGAGCGCGAAGTCAGCGAGATTGCGTCTTGATAAGGACGCTCGCTTCAAGCTGGATAGCAGGCTTCAAGTGTTGCATTTGGACAACCGCTTGGCTGTATTGATAAAAAACAACTATACTCTAACTTTCTCAATTATTTGTCTACTTACTTCCTCAGTCATATTAAAATGTGTTCCTCTGTGCTTAAAGAAATCACGAGGAAATCAGCCAATTAGTGCATATTCCCTGTTTTATAGAAAATTTCGAAGTATCTTCCGAAGTGCCCTGTGTGCCAAAGCAGTTTGTTCTTGATTGTTTATTACAACTTGATTAATAAAGCTTCTTTAGCTCCTGAATGTCAGTGAAGGGCACATGGTTCTGGAAAAGTAATGATCAAATGGAACGACATACATACATCAATACGCAAATGTTTATATATATTTTTAGATTGTTTTACAGGGTAGAACTGTATACTTGCAAGGATCTAATACAAGACGATGTGTGCATTCTATAGCCTCATAAATTGAGCCATTTTCCCTGAAGTTGGTTTTTCTTATTTCTTGTTTGACTGGGCTTTCCTGTTTTGCGTTATTATTATTTTACTATTATGGCAGTATCGTTCGATTTTATTGCACAATAAAACGTAGCACCCGTGGACGCTTAGGGCCTTGGAAATACTGACCATGTGTGCTTGTTGTTGTTCTATTCAGGCTCACCTTTTCCGTGAATTCTTTATCCTGCTCGAAGACAACCAGGTCGTTCTGATAGGATGTGGTATAGTATGATGCATCAAAAGGAATCTTCTTGCTCTTGTTGCGGTTGAACTGAAACAACACCAAAAAACGATTGAAAAAGAAATGCGAAAAATATGAAAATAAATAGGTGAATAAAATAATTTTAAGAAGAAACAATAAATATGGCATGATAAGATCGCCATGCTGACCTTTTCAGCTCATCAGCTCACCGATTACAAGTGTTCTCAAATATAATCTATCCATACTTAAGCCCATCCGTAAGCTCTACAGTGATAAATTTGTTTAAATCCCAAATTTATAATACACAATGAGGAAGCTATGGTCCAAAATACCTGTACAGAAACATTCCTCTGAATGTAGCAATCATCCGATCCACTTAACTAAATGACAGCAAGCAACAATTAGCAGGGCTAGACCCCTGCACACGTCAGGAAATCAATTGCCAGCACATGATAGTCTCTGAGATAGCAAGTTTATTGAGGAGTGATGAAATATGGCGCCGTCATGCACATACGTGTATAAGCCAGAAAATAAACGCAGCAAAACTGAAAATAAACCAAGCCAGACCCACCAAACGTTAAGGAAAGGAACGTAACGTAACGTAGTCTAGCGGAACTAAACAGAGTTAAGGTTCGACAGGCAGTTAATACTGACTACGACGTCACCCTTCACCCCTGCAGCCTTACATGTTCCTAGTTTACCCCCAATATGCAGTCCGTTAAACTGTGACTTGAGAAACACAAAATACGCATTAAAGGTTAAAATGAAAAACACGCGATGAAGTAGCTTTCTATTCGAGTCAGCTATACGTACGGTAAATTTTATTTTATTATGATTGATAGTTAAGTTTCAAATGGAAAATGCGGGTCTACGACGCAGGCTACTTTGCTGGCTCGATACCGAACACGGCGCCGCACACCGGCCTTCACCGCCGCACAAATACAGTTTCGAAGCAGCCTTAAACAGCTTCGCTGTAAAACCGTCGCGTCCGCGATCACACCCAACGTCAGCAGGCGAGAAATATTGTCCCCGTCCGGCGTAAACATTCCCAGTTCCTTTGGTTGCAGCGTGCGTACATCGCAGTAGCTGAGCCTTTTGATTCCTACAGCGTCGTCCTCGAGGTCTCTGGTGCTTTGGAAAGAAACGGCAGCGAGACTTAATCCGACGCAGTGCCAGGCACTCAACGCCAGTTGTCCTGCTCCACTAAGGAGGACCTCCTTGCTGTATTTGTCCACGGCTTGCTCCTGCGTGCGAGGTAATCCAACAGAATGACTAAGCAAATAAGGATGCAGGTGTCGGGTGCGCGAATTTTGGTGGAGATTCAAAACCACCAATGTGACGCTCTCCATACACCACCAAAAAATCACGAGTCAAGAAAACCATGAAAAGCACACGCAGTTTAGGCAAATGGTATAATAAGGACAACTAGGTCTAGAAGCTTCGTGACCTATGGAGAAATCTGCAGGAACTTGAATTTTACTGGTAATTCCCCAGTTTGCCATCGGTGGCGACCGAGTGAATCGCGTCCTTTCGCTACGCCAGCTCTTCTAGCATCGTTATAGTTTTGGGATGTATGACCTCATCCGTTATAAGTATACAATGCTGCATTAAATGTGACAATATTGTTTTATCATGTTATCAATGCTTAAGGCCTGGAATATGCTTAAGGCCTGGAATTCAGGCTAGCAGTGCTTAATAAATAAAAATAAAAATAAATAAGCTATGCTGGTCTGTTGCGCCACGCGACTTCAGATGAGTGATCGTGAAGACCAGGAGACGAACACTTCCCCAATAATCCTCTCGAACGGACTAGTTTGCACCATGAATATGCATGTGTCTTTCGCTCACGTAAAACGGAGCTAAGCACGCCAGCCAGCGCTCCGCGCTAATTCATTGAGAATGATACCTTGCAGACCGACTCTTTTTTCATGGGAAATGAATTTGACCCGGGCGCGATGACCACTCATGCTCTTTTCGTGTGTGCGCAAATCGACCAGCAGACCTGCGTCGCCGAACGTATTTAAGATCGTACTCATACAGCTTCCTACGAAAATTACAAAGGGGAGCTGTGGCGCTAGCGCCTACAGATGTCGCAAGTACGGTGGTTCAACCAGCATGAGAACGATGGTGAGTACATATATTTGCCGAAACTCCTTCCTTCTAGCTTCAAACGGCTTTGCGACATTGCAAACGGTTAATGTTTAGAGAAAATATCGCACAATAAATGCTACAGCTTTAAATATTTACGCACTTGTGATTCGTGATTACGCCATTGGGAGTACTAAGCTACTAAGCGCATTACTTTGTTTAAAATACAAAGTGGTTAGAAAGTTGGAGCATTGCAAATAACGTCGCAAGAACGTCTAAAGCCACAAGTACACGTAAGATTAGTCAAATCAACGTAGCAGCCGGCAGTAGCTAAACAGCTGCAGCGCCAGAGTGCCCTCTAGTAAATTTTATAGAAAGCGCTGTGGGCGAACCGGTACGTTGTTAAAGGGCAAGTTCGACAGAATGTCACTTCGGCCAAATTTGTTATACATTTTTTTGGTGTTCTGCCATTAGGTGAGGCGTATAAAGTAAGAGTTGCTCGGGTAGTTAATGCAATAATACGTTATAATAATCCGCTACCTATCACAATATTTAATTTTCCGGCACGAAACACGAGGTCAGCTAGTAACAACTGCATTAATTTACCACCATGTGACAATTTAAATGGACAGAGACTTGTGGAGTTCTCCTGTTCACCAAACACCTGTTCAAGGTGTTTGGTCATGTGCTGAAAGACAGTGTGTTCTAGTAGTTTACAGACTGTGCATGTTAGGGAGATTGCCCTGTAGTTAGCGGGTTTTGTTTTACTTTATGGTTTATGAATTGATTTCACTTTAGCTGTTTTCCAATCCATAGGGAGGGTGGTTGAGGACAATTATTTGTTAAAAATTGTTAAATCCTTGTCCAATCCCCCAAGCCTATCTGCGAAGGAATGCATTTGGCATACTATTAGCTCCTGGTCATTTTTTTAAAATTAAGTAGTCGGTCAAATATGCCTGTATCGGTTAGTGTAAGCGGCTCTAGTGGCTCATTTCTAGAGAAGCCTGCTCGCGGTAGTGTGCCATTGTCCTCTGTGAAAACGGTACAAACAACACCGCTGCGGTGACAAGAACTGCTGCGGACGGCAGCGCAAAGTGAATTGATCACGCAAGCAAAGTACTACAGGTGGCGGCACCAGGTGCGTTGATGATGTTCGGATCATTATCGCTCTTTAGCACTTTAACCATCAGCGTCCAATCATCATCAACCTTGATCACTCCGGCGTCGGGTGCCTTTGGTGCGGCCGCGCGAAGGAAGAGAGCGGTGAGATAGCGCGACATGTTCCTACATCGCGTGCAAAGCTCCGGGTGAGGAGAGGCAAGCAGGGCGGGGAGGAGGCGTTCTACTCTGGCGGGGGCTGCGTATGGCGAGGCGGCGCGGTTTCTATTTCGACAGTGATCTGCAATGGGGGCAGAGTGCGGCGAACGCTGATAGCTTCGTTAGCTGTGTGTTCTCGCCGCTTAGTTCGCGCTGAGGCGAGAGGCAGAACGAAGGCGCATTCGCTGGCTGCTGTGCGCGCGCTACATTGATTTTTCTAGAGCCTTTGACAGGATCAATCATGTTACTCTACTAAAGAAACTCGTACATTACGAATTCCTTGGATTACCCCTGGACATTCTAAGGTCATACTTAACCCATAGGAAACAGTGCATTTACATCTCAGGAGAATATCGATACTCCCTGAATTTAGACGTTGGCGTTCTCTGAGGGAGCATATTACGGTCTATGCTGTTCAACATCCGTATAAATGATTCTTAAAACATCAGTAACTTATCACGCTATATAATATACGCAGATGACACCAGCCTTCCAATCATGTAATGCTGATAACTTGTCACAACTAGCAAACACCGTCCTTGATAAACTATATTGGTGGAGTAAAGCAAATTCGTTACAGTATAACTCTTAAAAAATCAAAGCTGTTCTTTTTGCATCAGTCCAAAAACATGTAAATCATAATCTAAACATACTATATCGATCAGAACGAATTGACGTCACTGCAGACGTGAAAACACTGGGAGTGATTTTTGATCAGCATGTAAGTTGGGAGATACACGTAGAACGCGTGGCAAGAAGTATGGCAAAAGCATGCGGTACGCTTTGTAGGCTTCAATACATTCTTCCATTAAAACTACAGCTATTGCTGTATGAAACCATACATATTTCTCATGCAAATTATTGTAGTATTGTATGGGGGACAACGTCACAAAAAGTGTTCAGACGTTATCTCTTTAAAAAAAAGCAGCATTGCGCCATGTTGCTTGTACTTCTTACGGCAGTTATACAAGTAGATTCTTTTCTAAGTTTCATGTTTTCACATTTCAATGCAGTTATCAGTTTAATCTTGCTATGAATTATAAAGAAAGCGTAAAACGAGGCCACACGGGATTTACTGATCTTTGTAATCTCAGCAAACCTCGTCACCTCAAATACGACATTCGGGAGCGAGAAACTTGGGCCATGCCTTTTTCACGAACTAATCATGGAAAGGACAAACTACCGTACCGAATATCGGTATTAGTGAGCAGTCTTGAAAAACAAAACATGGATCTTAAGACTGTTTCAGGTCAGATTCTGAAGGAATATACCATTAGCCGTGCGATTGCATGGGAATAGTGTATGTTGTATTTGCGTTTCCTTTGCTTCCTTGTAGCTTAAGTATGTAATAGTTTTGTATTTGTCGTATGTGAAGGTACTTTTATATGTTCTTGTGTGCCTGGAAAAATGTATTGTTTCACCACGTTACATAAATCTGTAATTTCTGTTAGGAGAAAGCGTGTATTGTTGGTAAAAAAATGTTGGTTATAGTGTATGTTTTCAAAAACGCATGTTATCATGCCCTTAAAAATGTTTTTCAAGATAAATGTTATGTATCGATGTATTGTTGCGTGAAAAGAGTTCACAAACTGTCTTCTGCGAAATACTTTAGGGGCAGGGGCCTTTGTCAGGCTGTTTTCAATAGCGGCTTTTTGCTCCTGTCCTAGCACTTGTACATATAAAGATGAATGCTGAAATAAAGGAATGGAATGGAAAAGTGGCATAATATGACAATAGTGTATGACGATCATGATCGGTCACGACATGAATATCATGACGTGTGCCATGTTGGTCATGAAACACCCACCTACGTCTTGGTGCTCTTATGGTCGTTTCGTTAACTTGGTATGTACCAAAATTGGCATAGTATTAGAAGAGTGTATGAGGAACATAAAAGATATGTTATGACATAAATGCCACGAAATGCTTGTCATGTAGATCATGAAACAGCCGCCTATGTCTTGGTGCTGTCATGGTCGTTTCGTTAACTTGGTAGGCTCCCCGCGCACTGCTTCGCAAAACATCGACTCTTAGAGGGCGTGAGATCTGCTGGCTATTTATGTTTATGCCCTATACAGCTGGCAACCACACCAACATGAAAACACCAGATCAGGCGGATAGACAGTGTGGGACGCGTATGCAGCAACGACACGAGGACGAAGGCGATGCATGACGCTTGCCGAGGGAAGAGTGGCGATGGCAAGTGTGTGCACAGAAATGTACGATAAGTGTTGTAGCGTTCCTAACTAGAACGGCAACAGAAATGACATAATCTAAGTGAGACGGGTGTCGTCCGCCATTTTATTTTAACTTCTTCCTTCTCACTTCTCCCCTAGCACCTTCCTTCGTCTTCTTTCATGCGTCCAGCGCAGACCGCTTCACTCTTCCGGATTTCTTTTAATTACACCTCCTGGGGTAATACTTGAATACGTTTCCAATAGCGGCGCACTCTGTTTGGCCCGAGGCTCCGGCGTACCAGACATTCTTCAATATTCCATGCTGGCATGCAGTCTTAATAACTTGAAATGGTCCGCAATATTTTGAATTTGAGGGCACAGCTCCTTTCCTTACAAGGACATAGTCTCCAGGCTGTATGTCCGGTATCTCGCTACTGTGCCTTTTATCAAAGTTTCGCTTCATGCGGCGCTTGTAGATCTCCTGTTCTTTGACAGTTTTTCTTACTTCCGCAAGTTCGAGGTTCTCTAGGAGACCTAGCTCACGATCTGCAGGAAGTATGGGCGCTGTACCTGAAGTTACAAAATGAGGGCTGCAGCCTAAACTCGTGGTGTATGATCTGTTGTGATGCTTCACAGCGGCCTCGAGACAGCACTTCCAGCCACCGGCAAAGTCTGGATACATCTTCAGATACTGTTTGATGTCTCGTATGGCACGTTCCGCTAGGCCGTTTGCTGCCGGGTGGTATGGAGAAGAATGCTTTATCATGATGCCGTGCTCCTGGGCCCACTTTGATAGTTTGGCACTCCGAAAAGCCGGCCCGTTGTCGCAGACGAGCGTCTTTGTGTGTTTAAAACACTCAGCTTTGAGGAAGTCTATTACGCTGTTTGCGTCTTCTTTGCCAGCTTTAGCCGCAATCGTCCGTGTGCACTCATCTATGGAGAGCAAGAAAGCTTGCGTTCGCTTGACTCCTTCCCCCTTCTTTTTGAGCTCCGCGAAGTCCAAATGAATTACTTCGAACGGGATGCTTGAATATTCAGGGTTTGTCATAACGTCTGTCGATTGCTTGAATTTAACTTTGTTCACCTGGCAGAGGTGGCATGTGCGGATGTAATGGCTGATGTCGTTTTTCATGCCCGGCCATGTGAATCTCATGAGCAATTTCTTATAAGTGCGCCAGAAGCCATCATGTCCACCCGATTCAGGGGTGTCGTGGTATAGATGAAGAATCCTTGGAATCATAGTTGGTGGTACGTGATACCTTCCATTGATAAACTGGAGCTCTTCTGTACCTTCCCATAGCTTAATATGATTGATTGTATCTGGATTATTGCTTGATTCCTGTACAAGTAATCTTGATAGTGCGTCAGCGTCAGTGAGGAGTGGGCCAGGACGGTGCGAAATTACGAAATCAAATTGTTGCAGATAGTTCACCCATCTAGCAATGCGGCCTCTTGGCTGGGCCATGCTCAGAAGTTGAGTCAATGCTTGATGGTCCGTGAAAAGTATGAATTTGGCACCTTCCAGGTAAGTACGAAAGTACTGCACAGCTTTTAAGACGGCCAAAGCTTCCTTTTCTGTGGTACAGTAATTGATTTCGGCGGGTTTCAGGGTATAGCTGTAGTACCCCACGACGTAGTGTTTGGTTTGATCAGCTTGTTTGGATGGCTTCTGGTATAGAACTGCACCGGTAGCATAATGTGATGCGTCCGTGTTCAGCACGAAAGGCAAGGAAAAATCCGGTATTCGCAAGATGGGGTCCGACGATATTAGTTTTACAAGCTCACGATAGACAGCTTCGCACTTCTCGTCCCAATGAAAAGGCACGTCTTTCTGAGTTAAACGTGTGAGGCACCTTGTTCTCAGTGCGTAGTCTTTGATAAACGCCCGGAAGTGTCCTGCAAGGCCAAGAAAAACGCGCAGGGAGTGCACATCATAAGGCTTTACCAGCTTGGAGATTCTCTCTACCGATTCTTGCTTGGTGCTTTTAGTCTGTCCATCAAACACCCTGCCAAGAAATACTACGGTATCTTGAAAGAACGCACTTTTCTTGAAGTTGACTTTGAGTTGGGCAAGACTGAGGGCATGAAGAACTTTTGAAAGATGACTACGGTGTTCGTCCTTTGTCTTTGAGTAGATGATGATGTCGTCGATGTACACATTGCAAAATGTGCCCAGGTAAGATTTCAGAATGTCCGTCATAATCTTCTGAAACCACGCAGGGGAGTTTTTCCAACCAAATGGTAGGCGGTTGTACTCAAACAAGTCAAATGGGGTTATGAACGCGGTGTACTTCTTCGTTTCTTCACTTAGTGGAATCTGCCAAAAGCCCTTGCAGAGATCTATTCGTGAAAACCAATGGCAACCACCGGTTTCGTCAATGATGTCGTCGATTCTCGGCATTGGATAAGGTATCAATTCAGTTTGACGATTGAGAGCCCGGTAGTCTGTGCAGAGGCGGAATGTCCCGTCTTCTTTAGGTGCAATAGTGATAGGAGAAGCAAATGGGGATACAGAAGGCCGGATGATACCTGCGTCTAACATTTCTTGCAACTCCTTTTTCAGCCACACCTTTTTATCTCTGGACATATTATAGGGGGTTCTACGAACCACTGTTTTATCTGCGAGCTCGAAAGGAACGACATGGGATTTCATTGCTGGAGGGTAGCTTCCTATGCATATAAGCTCTGGGTACTTAGTCTTGATGTCTTCGTGGTGAAAAATTAGCCTTGATACACTAGGTTCTTCACCAGGGTCTTCTGTTCTTATCGTGTCTTCGGCCATTACCTTGTCATCCCAATAGAGGCTCATCTTAAGTTTTTTCATGTCTGGACGGGACAAAAGAAAATCGTAGGTGACATTGGGAATGGCCAATACGTCACTGGTAATAGCATTTCCTTGAAATTCAATAGCCAGGGTTACCCATTCGCTATGCATGGTCACTGACCCATCGTAGGCTTGGACACGCAATGTTCTACCAGCGTGCAGACGACTGGCATCCACTCGAGTCTTGTTGATAATAGATACCGAAGCTCCACTGTCAACGAGAGCCTTCACTTCAATGCCATCTACCTTAATGGGGGCGTACAATAAGCTTGACGACACCAAATATACTGTCTCACTGAAGCTCTTTTTCTGGGGCTTGTGATGTACGGTAGACAGATTATGTGGAAGTAGGTTGCCGTGAACTGCGGTAATTGGTTCTTCACCATCCTCACAGTCATGATTTACGCTTCCCAGAGATTTGTTTATGAAGCTGTGTTCACATTCAGTTGACGGCAATGACTCTAGATTGGAATCAAGTTGCTCTGTTCTACCATCTGGCTGTCTTCTCGATGTAATTCTTGGCACTGAGGTCTGTAGAAAGTTCAGAAGGTCATCAAACGTTCTTGGACCTTTGAGCTGGACATGACTACGGATCTCGATACACAACCCTTGCGTTATCAAAGCTACAACAGCAGAAGACGACAGCTTCGGTTCTGCAGAATACAACAGGCGACGCTTCTCAAGACAGTACTCAAGCAGAGAGCCACCTGTATAACTGAACCGCAGTGCCGCATCCCATCTTTCTACTGCGTTGCCTTCGAAAGCCCCTAAAAAGTTGCTTTTCCACAGTTCCCAACATGTTGTTCCATAATCTATGAGTTGCACGTCATACCATTTTCTGGCTATACCGCCCAAATAGCGGCGCATATGCAAAATCTTTGTGTCGTCGGAGTGCCACAGATTCTTGTCACAGGCGTACTCGAAAAAACACATCCAGTAGTGTGCATTTTGCGATTTTCCTTCAAAAACATCTGGTTCAACAATACTTCGTGCTGACTGCTCTCGACTAAGCGCTTGGACGAAAGTTCTCATTATTTCGATCTGTTGTGTAATGTTCCTTTGCAGTTCCATAACACTCAAGTCTAGGCTCACCTTCCCGGCAGGCGTTTCCTCTTTGAGGGTGCCACGTCGTATGGGTTCCAGAACGAGTTCGCTCAGTGTCTGCAGTTGTAGATTCACTGTCACCGATCCTGTTTGCACGAGGGCTTGGCGGCTGATTGCAGCTTGTTGCAGCACCACGTTGATCAGCGCGGTAGAACTAACTTCAAGAGGAAGGTCCGTCGCTGGCTCACCGTGCACTTGGTATCGGGTGAACACAACAGACTCTGATGACGCCTGGTCGACGAAAAACGTCACCCGCATCGCTGGTCTTCGAAAACTGTCGGCTGCGCCAAAATGTAGCGTTCCTAACTAGAACGGCAACAGAAATGACATAATCTAAGTGAGACGGGTGTCGTCCGCCATTTTATTTTAACTTCTTCCTTCTCACTTCTCCCCTAGCACCTTCCTTCGTCTTCTTTCATGCGTCCAGCGCAGACCGCTTCAAGTGTGTGACCACATTCAAGAATTCTAAAGATCTTGTGCCACAGCGGCCCATGCGGAATCAATAAATCAACGAAAATTCAGTACATCAAAAAATCTATTGAAAATAATGCGTCATTCGATTAACAGCTCGGTTTGCTTTAGAGGCGCCTGCGAGTCGGCATGATTTGTTGAGATTTTAGGCAGGAAAGTATGTCTTTGTTACGCAGAAGGGAGGTGGTGTTACTTGCACCATCTTGTCGGTCAGCGTGCTATGGCTCGTTCGCTGGTACCAGCGTTTTGCGCCCGTGTAACTTTGAGCTGAAAGTACAACCTCATACGTATCCGCTATGATATACCGGCTGACCCAGCAGACAGCAGCCGTGCCAAACTTGCGAAAGTAGGAAGAGAAGCCTTCGCTTTGAAATAAAGAAGGTAATAGAAAACACAGCGGTTTACGTAAAGCGAAGGCACTGTCACCCGCTTACGGAATGTTTATTCTAGCTTCGCGCCATGCAGCTTATTGGATGCTACTTTCGTACACTGAACGTATATTCACAAGTAAATGCGTGAGCCAACGTCATGAAATGCCACGTTTATGCGTACCGAGAGATACACTGCTCACGTTAGCCGCCCCGTTAGGCATAGAAACGAGGAAGAACGTTTTATTTAAAGGAGGGGAGGAGATGAACTCACAATTTGGGTCAAGGTCTGAATAGGTGACGCCTTGTACGGCCCTTGTGACAGTGGCTTGTAGACCCGGAGGGTGGCCATGTGTACTTGGCTGATTGAGAAAATGACTCCGAGTAAGACTTGACCACTGGTAAACCAATATGCTTGTAGGCGTGAATGAAGGAATAGCACCAGGAGAGGGCAACACGCGACTATTTTAAATACTAGTCATCGAAAAATGTATATATAAAGGAAATGTTAGTGTGAAATAAACCCTCGTCGCAAGATAGGCAAAACGTTATTTGTAGCCGCCGAGCGGTACAAGGACTATTGGGGAGGGCAGAGTGGAGAGAGGGTGACGAGAGCCGGTCGTGAAGAGGGCACCACTAAAGACTACCACGAACCAAATAATGCCTTAAAAGGTGTGGCAGCCTTGGAAGGCCTATTTCCCGATAGCAACTCCGCAGATAGGTCCTGAATGGAGGCAGAAGCGGCGTCGTATAGCAGGTTGGCTTACTGAAGCGAGCTGTATGATACAATGCTCCGTCCTATAGTCCCTTTCCTTCCTCCGAGTTTATATAGGCATTCGTGAAAGAAATTAGAGGCAGCTCCTGCATCATATATGTTACTACTGCCGTTACACATTAGCTAAACAAAACTTGCATTCTCGTAATGGTCACTGCGCTGTTGTCACAATTGTTCAACAGCACTAAAATAACATCCCATTTCCATAGTTTCGCAGTACGACTAGAAAAGGTATTGCACGTCATGAAGGCAATTTTATGGTTATTTTCACGCTGCAACCCGTGTACGCTGGGGCCTTATCACGCATTGATTATTTTTATTTGTTATCATGCAGAGTGACCGATTCTAGCGGTGAAGATACCGCACTCCGGGGCCTTCCTGGCCAGGGACGAATGGCGAAAACGGTTTAAAAGGAAAGGAAACGTCACAAAATCCAACCTGCATGTGCGGTCTGCGTTAGTCTGCAGACAGCAATTAGTCAAGTGAGAACAAGCCGGGAGAGCCAACACAGGGCGTAATACTCATTACTGCATTTACAAGCGAAACAACATCCTCGACTTTGTATTGATGTTTCGCAGCAGTGAAAACAACTTCCATAATAAGTTCATTACAGTGAGTGGTGACAAGAAACGTAAAAAGTGGTACGAGCACTGTTGTCTTTGGATGAAGTGAATTACGGCGGTACCAGCATAGACAACACAACACACTTAATATCGATGTATTAACGACGTTTTAACAAGAACTTTCTCTGTTTACTTTTCATAGAGTATTAAAACAATTGTTCTTAAAATAAAACCATTCTGTATTAGACAAGGTATGGAAAATCAGGAATCTGTAAAAGACACTCACTATTATTGTGTTAATTCATTTGCTAACACGTATGGAAATTTAATCTCCTCAGCACATTTCTTTAGAAACAAGTAGAGCATAACAAAAGTGTTTGCTCACCTTATCTCCACACCAACGGGGACGTCGAAGACTACGTGGATAAGGTAGCCATTTTGATCAGCGAGTAATCGAAGATCCTGTCGCAAAATAATAATAGAAAGAGAAACTATGCTTAAGGTGACTTGGTTCAAAAGTTTATCTCGTGCTTACAACTACCATTAGGAACAGCGTACAGCTTTGATTACATTAGTTTCGCGCGTTGCTGCATAAAGCTGAAACAAAGCTGCACGATGACCAGCTATTACTGATGACGCTAGATATTTCTTTTTTGTTTTAAGCTTGTTGTACCTGCGTTTACTTTTAAATTATGCTGGCAAATTTTTCGTGACCTTCTTCTCTTAGAGTCACGATAAGGAGCACTGACAAAGTGCGAAAAGGAATCGCATTGGAATCGAATAATTGCATTATCACGGTCAGGATAACAGGCAGTTCATAAGAAACAAAAATTACCAGAGCGGAAGGTAAATTTGAGTCGATGGGGATCCAGGACAAGTGGGTGCAATGAGATTCAGAAATCATCACGCATAGGATTAGCGAAATAAGTTCGTGGTATTCATGTTCATAAATAAAAAAAAATGAACGTAAAAAAAGAATGGAGACAAGGAAAACGAAAGGAGGAATGCTCGCCCTCTCGTCTTCCTGCTGGAGATTATTTATAACGCAGTTTTTTTTATGCAGTTGGATCCCGTCGAATTGACGTTGCGGGACCACAAAATTTGATCGAAATATCAGAAAGGTTGAAATAGAAATCGCCATCAAAATGAACGCTTCAAATAATGTTTTGTAGCTTGAAGTAGCCTGTAATGTCTTTTTGTTTCGTCCTCTCGAATCGCGACTCAACCAGCTTGCAGCGAAGAGAGAGCACCGACGTATTTCAAAACACGTTCACTGCGGCAGCACTTTCTGAAAGCTTGAATACTGTGTGGGTTGACCCAGCGGTGGGTCACTTGTTGAGGTGCTCTGGGGCGTCGTGAACCTCCGGTGAGTCGCTAGAAAGTTGTGCTGCTTTTAAACTTCATCACAATGCAGACATTTTTCCTGTTCTGTCCCATCCATAGAAGACGGCCGTTACGCCAACGATTTACTACGCTCACACTTGCGCTACCAAGTGCTATGCAATAAAAATAAATACATAAAAAGCAGTAATGAAAGCTTTCTTTTTATTACGTGCTGATTCACTCACGTAATGTCATACACGACTGTGTGACTATACTTATGAATGCAGTTGAGCAAAAGCGTGATTTCCTCGAACCTACAATGCGAAACATTTTTTTTTCATTTATTGTGGAAAGTGCAACCAGTAGAATGATAATTGATAAATCTTTTTATTAAATAAAAGCTGATGATACCGTAACCAGAACGGGTATTCTGCGTGTTTTAACGTAAGGCTTTTCCAAACTTTTCTATTCCAGTTCTGCAATCAGCCCTCCAAGATTCGTCAAAATGCTTTCGAGCCACCTCCACTTCCCTCGTCCGTCACGCAACTTCACGAAAACCGTGAAAGCTTCGAATCTGATATGATGTGTACGCACTGATTATGCATAATTAAACCGACTAAACAGAAACTAATTACTTTCGATTCTATGGCTTTTTCACCATCAAACTTCAGCTGTTGGTCAAGAGGTGTCCCCCTTCGCCCACTTTGCCCGTCTGTCACGCAACGTCACAGACGCGGGAAATCTCAACACGTCGAAGTGACGTGAACTGATTAAAGATGCTTTAATATGCTAAACAAAAGGGTCATTTTTTTTCGGAATAGTGAGACATTGCTTCGTTCCAGAATGTTTAGAAGATGGCTGCCCGCCGATCGATCTGGCCGTGTGACTGCTCAGAGCTGGCGGGGAAAATGAATTTATTTGGGTATAATTAAAATTTTCGAGTGGCAGGTCAATTTGTCCGGTCCTTCCGGCACGCAAACGACATCGCTCTGCCAACTTTTCTTCGCTGTGATTCATTTTAGTGGCGTTTCTACCCTTCCGTTACACGTCGTCGCTATTTTCTATCAGACACCGAAAACTAGGCAAGGAGAAGTGGGCCAATTTCCAAGGCGGGACTCATCCGATTATGTATTTTAACTGCGCTAGCACATCCCAACCGAAACTACTTCCGATTCTCCGTTCTTATCAACTCTGGCCAGCCAATTAGATTGCCTGTCATTGCCTGTCAAGGTAGGCAACGACATTCTCTTTGAAAGCAAGCAAAAGCGACCTCCTTTGAAGAGGGAGAGCGTTTCACTGGCCCGTTCAAATAACGCTGTGGGTCACTGCCAGATGTTTGCGTCGGCGCTTACGAAAATTTGATCACACGAGATTGGAATAGAAAGAGATTGGAATACGGTTACGTTGCAGGACGCTGTATCAGTGACATGGAGTTGAAACGAAGAAAGATATTTGTAGGTACAAACGCTGCAATAATTTGACTTTGTATAAAAAAGAGACTGACATTATATTTGCGATTAAACTGTAATTTCGTGTATATCAATCTTCAGCCGTAGAGTTATCAAAACAACCTGGAACATCTCATTTCACCCACGCGTCGACTTCCTTACCGTGAGGAGCTTGAGCCAAGTAGGGTCAGAGTGCGTGACGCGAATGTCGATGCCGTGGAACACTGTGGAGCGCACGTTGACAAACCCTGTGTTGATTGCGTCAGCGGTCCTGGAGGAGACGTCATCGTAGCGGAAGGAGAGCAGCTTCTTCAGTTCGCCGGTTTTGTTCGCGTCCTTGAACGCCAAGTACTGCGCTTCCGCTGAGCGGCAGTCAATGGAACGCATGACATGTCAAAGTTAGCCTCTGGGCGCAGACAACGATTAACTACGACAAAATTTTACTATGGCTGAATTGGATGAGAAATACACAAGTTATACTGTTAAAGCAAATTTCGGCAAGGCTGCAGGGCTGATAACAGCGCAGTTTTCTTTCATTAGCGGCCACTAGATAGCACCTAAGCACTCAATACGTCCACCTGCTGATTGGCGGATATGACGTAAATACTAGCACGTCATTTTTTTTTTCAATGCGCCGCGAACAAAGGTGGGTGGCAATGTATCTCGGAGGTCGTGCCGGTGGTCTGCGCTAATAAGGTCATTCTTTTGTCTTGTCAGTTTCAATATAAAAGGGTCTATTTTTGCGAGCCTTTTGTGAAGCATCCACTCGTATTTCAAATGTATACTTTTATAGAGAGACTGCTCTACATCGGAGTTGGGGAATGGTGTCCTGCATTCGATTCTGACTCCATTGCAGAAAATGGGTGGAGATCCCTGTAATTCCACTCTTTTTAACTCATAGTAGAGGTTAGAATTGGACCATTCCCACTTGTGCAGTGGCTGAGCTGGTTCATTCAGTTCTCCCAGTTCCAGGAAATGAAATACCTTTTTTTTTCTATAGTACTTAATTCTTGCGCTTGCACGCATAGTAGCAAAAGCTTATGATTACTTCTTGACAACGTTCAATATATTGTTACGTATACAACCATTCCACACAATTAAATACATGCATTGCGGCACGTTGTAGCCTGTAACCTAATATCTGCTCATTTAACAGTATATGCGTACGCTAGAGGCGTGGTTCAAAAATCCCGAATATACAACGTGATTGTAAAGTAATTTCGTTCCTGCGATCAAAATGCAAATATATCCAAACACGTCAAACTCTGAAGAGAGCACCGCATGTTAGGCGGTGCTCTCTTCAGTCCTAGTCTCTACGCAAAAAAAAAACTGCAAAATCTCAGTCAATTTCTACGCTGCTTCGAAACAATAATACAATGTAAAATCCATATTAATCGAGGATTTCATAACGGAAGTTTTAGTTCATCGTGCTTACGTAGTTTTTCTATAATTTGGTATTGAGCCTATTTTTCGCACAGCCAAACGTGGTACACATTAAGGAGAGCACGAGTCACCGAATTTGCAAATACTAGCCTACAGTGGCCCGCTCGTTCCCGCTGAAGTTAGCCGTGCTTTGTTGTACACATGCGTGGTTAGGCTGTTCACAACTACCTCGCCCTATGCGATAAAAGCAAGGCTTGTCCTCTGCATGAAACCTGCCATGTCTAAAAGTCGTTCGTTCTTCTGAGACGTTCCTTTTTTTCTTTTTTTTTTACTGGAGTAAAGCAAAGTGGCAGCTAGTCTTACACTGTTGTGTAAGCCATGCATATAGCAAAGGTATTTCAGGACAATTTCAGGACTAGCATAGAGCGAAAACCATTTTTCATGACTCAGTTGTTTTTCACAGCTGCTAGCATATTACCGGGCACCAATTTTTTCCCGGTACATTTCCCTGACCGCCTGTTATCGCACCGTGATTGACACTTGACAATGCGCGAAAAAACATGGTGGGCATTCCAAATCACAGTGTGCTCGCTCAGAGTACAACCGTTTGCCAAATCGTTCTGGGCCAGTAGGTTTTAGGCACGCTCTTGCTAAATTAAATCATTCGTTATAATTAAAACTTCCTGTTTGTATACAAGTACATCAACCTCGAAACTCACGAAAAACTTGAAAATCTTAATTCAGAGGTGTACAATGTGAATAATGCATTGTTTATGATAATTATGATGACATAGGTAGTCGCCTATAGGCCGGTGCTGCATGAAAAGCCATTAGCGACCATATGTTTAAAAATTCAATAAATAGGCGAAGTATAGTTTGACGGAATTGGCTAATTTACCTGTTTTGTGCTCTTGCAGCGTTACCATGCTAACTACATTCCGGAATCACGGGCTCCCAATCTATTGCCGTTCCATCTGTCCGACTGGTGCCGCCATTTCATTCCCATTCCATTCCGGAAGCTTCAAAAACTAGTGACAAACCCGAAATTAATCCTTACTCCGTAGTTCCCAATCCGCATCTCTCTTCTATATACATATGTGCTATTTGAAACTAGGCTTTTTACATGGCGTGGCCAGACCAGTTGGTAATCCATTGCAACAACAAAAAAAGCAGGCTCTAGAGGACAAATTTCTGACACAAGCGCTGACTTCCATAGATGATCGAGTATTTCATGTGCGCTTGTTTCTATGTGTTTCGTAAATTCTATGTCTGCTAGTGTGCTCTTATCTACTATTTCTACGCAGTCCGACACTTACTTTATTTGGCCTTTAAAGAACAAACAGGGGGAAATCAGTGCAATAAGAGAAGACACGATGTTTGCACTGTTGGGTCACTCCCAGGTTCTTCTTTAACTTAGACAGTAAAATTTGGAAGCATAAACGTACAGTGAAAAGAGAACCCAGTGGAATACAACCACAGAATGGTTGGCAGGATTTGACAAATTTTTAGGAGCTAGACATCCCACGTTCACATGACTGTGACGATAGCACATAACATTAAGGGGAGCGAACGAGAGCGGGATTTATGGAGTTTGTCCTCCTCCATGCACTCAAAAGTGCGACGCGTATAGGCTGTTTCACATGACGCGATTTTCAGTCAGCGACACAGCGAATTCCATCGCTCAGCGACCGCCGCGACATCGTGGGCTCTCCGCGACTGGATTCCAACAAGTTAGTCCTAGCGTCGCTGCATCGCAGCGATCGGCGCGATGTGGGAGGGGCGATCTGTGACGAAGCAAAGCGCTGTCAAAATAGGCGCTTTCCTGTTTTACCGCACGTTGGTAGCGTTGTGGGGCAATGTCACGTGCCAGTTTGAGCTGCTTTAATAGGGCGTACCCACCAGCGTTTTCGGCTTTGGAGCTTCATAAACATTTTTATTTTCTTCCGCGCACACAATTCGTTTGAAAGGAAAAGGTGCACGCTATCCAGGCCGGTAGAAGGACACCGATTCAACATAAGGCACGTAGCCACTCGATCACCACCGTTGTCAAGTCTTTATCGCTAAAAGTTGCACCAGCTGCTTATATATGCACGCTCAATAGTAGCTTGTTTTTCTGCAAAAGCAAATACTCATCCAGGGAAAAAAAGTTGTGGTTTCCATAGTAACAATGAAACTTGAGTGTACTAAACGGAACCACCCAACCGACGCGGAACAAGCCGCACGCTCATACTTGCGGTGTTGTGCAGCACCTCACTTACCGTATCTGCAAGCTGTCGTTAAGTCTGAACGCTCTTAAACGTTAAAGAAATGGTGTACCTATTCTATTGTCAAATAATAATAGGAAAATTGTAATACTTGACTAGTTTACTTGTCTTTGCTTAACGATGCAGGCATAGATACTTTGTGAGCAGGAGGCAACCTTGCGCATCGCTGCTACGGAAATCGCGTTACCGCAAACCCATGTGAAAGCTGTCAGCGAAAATCGCTCTGCAACGTGCGTGGCCGAACGATTTTTTCGCCCCAATCGCGCCATGTGAAACAACCTTATGTTGGACACACACACACACACACACACACACACACACACACACACACACACACACACACACACACACACACACACACACACACACACACACACACACACACACACACACACACACACACACACACACACACACACACACACACACGCACACGCACACGCACACGCACACGCACACGCACGCACACACACACACACACACACATATATATATATATATATATATATATATATATATATATATATATATATATATCGAAGCTTGTACCTTGCCTTTCCTCACTTCCTAACGCGATGTGCTAGCGTATACATTCAGCATCTAGGGACGTCCGAATATTCGAATTTATTAATTTCAATCGAAGATTGAAATTAAGAATAAATCGAAATGCGCTATTCGAAGTTGTCAAATATTCGTTACGTTTGGATACTGTAACAAGGGACAGCAACAGTCTTGCAGTCTACAGGGAGAAAGTCGGCTGCAAATGGCGACACGTATCAATGAATAAAGTGCAGGATAACCGCGATTGTCGTATATAGACGATTCAGTCCCTGGACGAACAGATGGAGGACGTTTCTTATGCATAATAGTTCACCATTCAACATGTCAAAAGAACTAGCCTTGCTTCACCAAAAGGACAATATTTAACACAATTTGAAAGCAAGAAAGTAGTGATTGGCTTATTTGTCGACTTCTCCAGGGCTTTTGACTTGGTTAATCATTAAGTTTTGCTGGATAACTTGGATATTTGTGCTATACGCGGGTGTGGGTTACAATTGCTGAGGTCATATTTATCCAATCGGCGACAAGTTGTCCAAAATCAATGACTCACGATCACAAGTTCTTCCACTGCATCGTGGTGTCCCCCAAGACCCATTGGAGCCCTTGCTATTTAACCTATATATAAAAGACATTGTTAATATTAATGAGAGTGCGAAATTTATTATATATGCAGATGACACTACCATATTTTTTTGCTGGTGGTAACATCAATAACCATATCTTTATTGTAATGATAGCTACAGCTACAACATTGGTCCTCATATAACTCTATGAAGATTAACGAAAATAAAACAAAAGCAGTAATCTATCGGGACAAAAATAAGCCAGTCCCTTCTCATGCCGATATTATTTAAAACTCTCATCCTGTAGATATTGTTGACCATTTTAAATGCCTCGTTGTGACATTTACTGCAGACATGTGCTGCGAATCCCATGTGAACTTACTAGTAACAAACCTTGCTTGAATAACTGGAATACTTGGTCGTCTCAGATACATACTTTCTGCAAAACTTAAAATACTTGTTCATAATTCTCTTTTCTATTCACATGTTATCTACTGCCAACTTGTCTGGGGTAGAACTACATTTTCGAACCTACAAAAAAATTACGTTATGCAGAAATGATACCTACGCCACGTGTACAATGCTGATTTTAATGCAACAACTACAGGTTTTCTCCATAGAGCGCATATTATCACGGCTAATAAGTCATACCACTCTCGTTTAAATACTAGGTTGAAATATGAAGTGAGATATAACATACCTAACCCAGGTAAATTGGCACAATTAGAAAAAGATGAGCACTATTATGCTACCAGACATGGAGAATATTGGAACGTTGCTGCACGTTGCGTTATTCTTTGCCATCACTGCTAAGCTATTATCAATCTACTAATTTTGACTTATTTATTTGTACCACTGCTAAACTTAGATCTATGTTTGCAGAAGAAGAAAACCGATTTACTTATTCTGGCTTTTATCTATTTATTTATTTCATTGTTTTCGAATCCTTGTGTTTGACTTTTGTTCTGCACTGATCAAGTGTTTACATTTGTTTATTGACTGTTTTTCATTGCTGATGCCCAAACGCTGCTCATTACATGGGGCTGCGGACTCGTCAAGCCGCCTATTGGCAGCTTTTTTTCTGTTATCCTCCATTTGTAATGTACATGGTGGAAATAAAGATTTGCTTTGATTTGATTTGATTCTTTTTATAATTCATGTGGCAAGAAAAGCAAGCGAATGAATTAAAACCTCATGCTAATCCAACGGGGATTTTGGATGCTGTAATAAAGAAAGCTTTCGTAAAGGGGTAATTAGGTGCTATAAGCTAAGTGCGGCGCTTACAATTCTCTATATTATCATATGCAGCGTATGAACTGATACAATGTTCATGTTATTGCTACACAAGGTTCACAATCTATAAACCTAAGTGCAAACTACAGTTCATGCGAATGCAAGCAGTTAGAAGTCGATGCAATGATGTCACGAGGATAAACGACATGTTTGATGTTTGTTGAGCGGCGAGAAGAGATGTATACTGAGAGAAGTACGACGCGAAAGACAGTGTTATGGTATGGCAGCCCATTATTTTTTCCATTTCACCTCAGACTTTGAGAATTGCAGATTGCATGCCATATGTTCTATATCTTCCTTGTTCCGTCATCGTCACCCATCATGCACCTCTTTCTTCCCTCTTTCTTTCCCACTTCCCCTTCCCCCAATGCCGAGTAGCTGGCTAGCAGAATATACCTCAGGCCGACCTCTCGGCATTTCGTATCATTAAACTTCTTTCTCTCTCTCTCTCTCCTCGCGTCTACGACTTCATCAATTGAATTGTGGGCTTTTACGTGCCGAACCCACTATTTGATAATGAGGCATGCCGTAGTGGGCGACTCCGGATTAATCTTCACCAGGGGATACTTAACGAGCCGTCAATGCACGGGACATGGGCCGTTTTCGCATTTGGCCCGTCCACCGTCCCCATCGAAATGCAACCGCCGTGGCGGGGATTTGATCCCACGACCTTGTGCTTAGCAGCGTAACTCAATAGCCGCTAAGCCACCACGGCGAATCATTACTTAACGGAAACTGACAAGCGTGCACGTGCCATGTGTCGTGAAGCCCGCGCCTATTCGGCTTGACAGCTGCATTAGTAGCTGTGGTCAACAATATCGGGCGAGATTCGCCAAGAAAGCTTCGCTTTAAAGGGGAATGAAGAATAAAAGGGAAAAGCAAAAACGCAGCTGGTGAGAAAGGAAAATGATATCGTATACGGAGCACACAAGTGCGTTGACGCCTTCAATGAAGATAATAGATAACGAGGGAGCACTACAGAAGCCTGTATCTTCTGAAGTGGACTCAGTAAGGTTGATAGGGATAAAATGAGATAATAAATGGTCTTTGAAAGCAGGTTTGACAAATGCAATTTGATGGCACATGTCATTCTACGCTACGTAGTGCCTTCTTCCTTTCTTTTCTCCTTTCTTTCTTTCTTTCTTTCTTTCTTTCTTTCTTTCTTTCTTTCTTTCTTTCATGAAATGTGGTGGTAATCAGTAGAGAACTTACTTCCCGCTAGTGGTTCGACTTTGCCGTTGTCCACGTCAATCATGGCCGAAAGGAAGATGATGTAGGAGCACATCTGGACAGGATAGGGGAACGTGTAGCGACCGTCCAACGAACAGAGTAGCGGAGGCTCCTCTTTATTGGCTGTGGAAGACATGATGCATTGCATAAGGTATTGGACTCACGTGCGCACGCACGCACGTACGCACAAAACCCTTTTGCACCATATATAGTTGTTTTAAGAGAAAATTTCAGCCGATCTTGATGTTCGAAACATTAGCGAAAGCGACTGGCCAATGGCTAATCGCACTTAGGAAATAAAAGTTTCGTGAACCCTGCTCGTGTTCTTTCACGAACACCGATTCCCAAAGGCAGCAATGTGTTTCCTAATAATACTTTACTCCAATTGCACGTGCATGAAGGTTTCGCGTACTTGGAGAAGAGAGTGTGTATGTGGGAGGGAGGTTTGCTGTTGCTGCGGATGAAAGGCACCATGAGAATAAATTAAAACGACATCAGAAAATAAACGTACAAAACGCTCGCTGCACGCAATTCTATGGATGTGCGACGAGCAATCCTCTCTATAGCCGCTTTCTAAGCAAGGAAAAATACTATGTGCACGTTCTTGGTTCCCCATTAAGCCACTCCGACAAATGCAGGCAAAACTTCACACAGAACTACGCAGTGAAGTATTTCATGACTTTTCCCTGAAAACACGAAGATACATTTGTTGCGTACGAATTCTCTACGTTTCTGTTGCGTGCCCTACCTGCATAGAAAGGCGCGAACATTTAGCTGGTGCCAATGCTCGTAATAACAAACTTTGGCCAAGTGTTGCTCAAATCTCGCCCCTTTTCAGCATAAGCTGATGAATGATTATTAGTTGGGTCTTACTTGAAGCATGCTGGGCATTGTGATGTTGGTTGAGGCAAGCTTCGAAAAAAAAAAAAAAACTTCGTATGAAGCAAAGAAAGATGGACACAGTATTCGTCAAGGTTTCTTTTTTTTCGGACTGCTTGCCTCAAGACCAGAATACAAAGTGACCTATAGCAAACGACCTTTCTGTGGTAGGATTGTTTGGCCTACACAAATGAGGCCCTCAAGAGAAGCTCGAGAGAGCAACATTTCGCTACGGTAGTCCACGCATCTGATTTAGTCTTTGAGTAGAAGATTCAAGTGTCGGTTTCAAATTGCACTGAACGAAGTAAATGAAGTGTGGTGGCAGCATCGGGATGGGGCCGCGCTGTAGCCGGCTTTAACAGGTCGCAAGGT
Organism: Dermacentor albipictus; assembly: GCF_038994185.2. Lineage (NCBI taxonomy): Eukaryota > Metazoa > Arthropoda > Arachnida > Ixodida > Ixodidae > Dermacentor > Dermacentor albipictus. The sequence goes on from NC_091823.1 coordinate 90,798,112, forward strand.
GTGCTGGCTTCGTGAGAGCGACTAGGCCGCCGGGACGATGCCGCAGTCCACCACGAAGCTGCCCTGCATTCAAGGAGCGGGCCTGGAGTCCGCAACATGATTCAGGCGCCTGAGCGACGCGGCTTCAAGCAACTCAACGCCTCAATGCCCAGCGCTTCGGTCTTCGCAAAGCTGCGCGTGTGGGTCACCGTCTTCATCCACGAGAGACATTCATTTACCTTCGCGAACCATTGCATAATCTTCATAAGTGTCATTTCTTATGTCACCGACTTGCGTTCCACTTTCTGCGACTCGTCAAGTACTGTTAGTGCTTTTCGTGCAGCTGCCATTGTTCATAAATTAGCGACTTCGTGTTGTCTGACTTCTTCATGCGCGCAAGTTCCTAGGCGCACGAATCATCGCAGTATTCAGAAAAAAAAACACAGCAGGAAGAAAAGAACAAGCCAAGTCAAGGCGACGGGCACACTTTCATGCCATAACGTTACATACGTTTGCGTAGCAGTTTTAAGTTATGGTGAAGTGAACGTTATCGCTTACCACGAGCTGCGCGCGGAGCATTCGTTTAGCATTCGTAAAGCACCTCTTACGTGATACAAAAACTGCCTAATTCGGTGGTTGAGTGCAAGCTACAAGGCATGCTCTGACACTGCAGTCCCTCGTCGAGATCATGCAGGGAAACAGTGTTTGAAGGGACACTAAAGGCAAATATTAAGTCAAGCTAAAATGATAGATTAGCGCTCGAGAATCTCCAAGGCGTCAATATTATCGCGAACAGAGCCTTAATAATCGAGAAACGTAGGTAAATGCAGGACGTGATTAGAGACTACCCTGGTGCATTCAAGAACTTGCCCGACGACGACAGCACTCTTCCGTTGATTTCTGTCACTAGTACTCGACTATTCGTTGCAAAAAAACATCCTTATATGGTACTATAAGACCAGATAAAATGGTACTTGTGAAGTTCTGTTTCATTTTTAGAAAAAATGACTAATTGAATCTACCCTTGCCAACGACGTGGGTGGTCGAAAGGTTTCGTTCTCGCTCGACTCAGCGCCGCCCACGCTTTGGTGTTCCAGTAGTTACGTTATCGCGGAGTGCTGCGCTGGTTTTGCTGGGACGCGGAACCCGTACAAGCTGCACGCAGCAAGCAAATGTCGCGGGATGCCCGAACGGTGAACGCCACTTGACCAAAAAGCAGCTGCAGCGGCGAGTCCAGTAGTTTTTGCATTTCGCCCTCATAGGAATGCAGCCACCGCGGCAGGGAATTGAAGACGGTTTTGCCACGAGCCATTCTGACGACAAAATAAACCTTAATTTTTTTCTAACTGCATTTTGCCACTCACATTCGATCATCTCAAGAGCACCTAGCGTCTTGGCTGGGTACCACCGTATGTCGGGCGACTCTCCGACGACAGCAAAGGGTGATGATAGCGTATGCAACATCACTAATTCCTCTTCGGTTGGGTGATTGGAGATTTGAATTTAGAAAAAAGGTATTCGGACCCTTCAGATGCAACTTTCTTGCGAATTAAGTCTTTTCTTGGCATGAAACAAGTGTTGCGAGGTTTCTGGAGTGGTATTTAAACAATCCACGCCGGCTTAGTATTTGTCTTTAGTGTCCTTTAATACTCACAATGTCAAAACTACGGACTAAAAACGCCGACGTTCTTTAGCAATGACCAAACGGATGCGCGTGATCGCTTTTCTAGAAGCGATAGACTAGATGTATTTCATCTTTTATTTAAAGCGGCTACAATTTAACACGGCTTAGGAAACGCAACAGCCATTTCACATAGTCTCGGATTCAAATGATGGCATATATGCCGGCGTGTGCTGGTGACATTCCGTCCGTATACACAACCTCACATTTTCGGGTGCTTGTTTTGTGAACAGCGTATGTCAGCTTGATATCAAAACGGCCAACTGGCATTCAGAGCGTGGTTTTCGTCTTCGTACTGAACACTTTTTTGTCCCCGTTTGCCCATAGCCGAAAAGACATTTTGTTTACAGAGACAGACGACACTTGACGACCAAGAATAGGTAGAACAGCTTGAAGGCAGGTTGCTGATGGAGCAGTGATGGTTCATTGGATTTTTTCTCCGCTCCGACAACACAAAAAGAGCAGGCTAAGAGTGACTTACCTACCCACGGCAATTTGTTACCTGCGAATAATAAGAAAATGTATTACAACAAAACACAAATATTAGTCATTAGCTAATGAGGTGTACGTCACTGCTGACTTAGGAGGTCAGCGTAGCGTTGCGAGATACGAGCCATCCGGACGTTAAACAGAAGGCAAATGCATTGAGAGTTTTGCCACTAAATGTAACGAAAATTTGCAGTTTTAGATGTCAAAACCATGATATGAGAATAAGGCACGGTATTGTTATGAGGCTTTTTATCTCTATTTTGACCCGCTGGAGTTCTGTAGCGTGCACCTAATGCATGGTACAAGAGCGTTTTTGCATTTCGCTCTCATAGGAATGCAGCCACCGCGGCAGGGAATTGAAGACGGTTTTGCCACGAGCCATTCTGACGACAAAATAAACCTTAATTTTTTTTTCTGCATTTTGCCACTCACATTCGATCATCTCAAAAAGTTTATTTTGGTGTTTACCCTGTGCTGCACATATGTTGTTTGTGATGACATAAAAATAAAGACGTATTATTTGAATTCGGCTTTTCAGTAGCTTTTGTTTTCATATATCGTACAATTTACAGCTTGCGCGTATTTTATGAAATATTCCGGGCAAAAAATCTAAGCGCTATTGATATGAGGGAGACCGTACAGGATAGCGGCGTATTAATTTCGCTGACTGACCATTCTTTCATGCCTTACTTGTACCTCAGTATGTAAGCCTTCACAGTGCGTCTTTATCAACATACAGCCGCAGTGGTCGGTTATGGATGCTGCGGCTTTGTGGCGGCCACAAGGAAGCCTTAGCCTCTCGATACACGATAGGGTAAGTTCTTATCGATAAACGGATGCTACTTGCACCAACATTTCCAAACGCATACTGTAGCACACGCTGAAGTAGTAACAGAAAACGCCCAAGTCTCCCTATACCGACTTTCATACGATCGCCACAGGATGACGAGGAGACCGTTCGATGTGTAGCTTCACAGCAACAAAACAGACATATCGTACGTACTAGTGATAGCCATAAAGAGTGTGTCGTAAAATGCTAAAGTTCATAAATAATTTTTAATTTTGGAGCGAACTGTGGTAAAGCGAATCGTGCAATGTCAGCCGATGAAAAACGAATGAATATTTATGCAGGGGCTCCTTATCAGCTGACGGGGCGCCCATCCGCTTCACCATTATTTGTTACAATGTAAACAAACAAGTTCGAGGTTCAAATTTTAACCGCACACCGTTGATGGCTTTCACTTATATTTACGAAATTTCGACTCGGTTTGTACAAACTTCGCATTAATGGGCTTTTTTTGTCCTTAACTTGTGGTGATTACATTATTATTACCCGCATGCTTCTGCTACACGAGCATGGAGAGCTTCTAACACATGACAATGACAAACGTAATACTAGACAGGAGAGGATGAGCAACAGAACGTAATAAGTTGTCTCGAAAAGTGCTCTTAATAACTGACGCGTCTAGGCTGCAAAATATCCAGCAACCTAGCCCTAAGGTTTCTTTCAATGATTCCTTTACGAGGTGGATATGGGAGAAAGAGCCTACATACACTCCTGGGGAGAAACGGTGGTGGTGATAGAAGCTGTAAAGGAGAACACAAGACAAATGTTGCGTCAACTTTAGACCCGATAACAATAAAAAAGAAAGTACCTCTCAAAGAGAACGACAAGAAAAAGGAAAATTGCACTCTACCTCCTTGAACGTTGGCCGGATCTGTGAACGAAAAATTAAGACCAATAAGAAACGACTGTGGCAGAGTCGTTAGTTTTATTCCTCAACCCCGTAGACGTAGCACTGAAAGAAACTTTTAGACAGTTGTGAAGCGTGTGGTAGGTGCATACGAGATGAACCTGACGGAAAACTGTCGGCATTTGTGAGAGGCCTGATGCAATATGACCGGCTCGCCAGCGCAAAGGGGTGATTGCGAAGCGATAATAGAACAATTGGCTTAAGGATACATTTGAGCTCAACTCTGGCTTATATAGCTACGTCACGTCGCCCCTCCCTGCACCAAAACATGACGAAGTAACGAATCCGATGAACCCCATTTTCTTAGCGCTTTACTGCTTTTAGCGGTGAAAAGACATTTCGGCTGCCTTATGCTAACACTTTCATGGGCGGTAGGAACTACGCTTCCAACCGACATGTGCGTAACACGGTCGCGGGTAGCATCATTCTAAACACAGGAATATCTTGCCATCTTACAGAAACCTTGTCAAATTAAAGAAATAAATGCAGTGGTGCCCTCTGTTCATGGTAAAATGGACTTACAGTATTTCCTGCTGCTTGCTTGCTTCGCGCGACTTGCAATCTCAGAAAGCACGTGCAAAGGTTTCCAACCATATTTTACCGTACCAAAATCTTAATTTATTCGAACTTTGCTGCGAGTCTGTTTTGTTGTGAATATGTGCCGGCACTGCAGCGTGAAGGCAGCGATGAAGCGGAATCGGCCCATCTTCTAAGGCTACGTGGTTACAGTTCACGCAGGCTCCTGCTTCAGGTAGTGTCACGGAAAGTGAAGTATTAATTTTATTACTCGGCCATAGAAAAGACACTCTAAGTGTTATTTATTGTCTGGAGTAATTGGAAAATTAACTTTTTTTTGTCAGTACATGTAATGGGCAATGTGAACAATACTTTACAGCAGAGTACTTCAGCAAACTTGACTTTTATAATATCTGAAATCTTAATCTGGAACATTTACGACGATGCCTTGTGGAAAAACCACCTACTATCCCTGTTTCGTGTACAAACGATTTACACATGAAAGGGTTAACTTCGATGAACGAGGTAACATAATAGCAAAATACTGACGAGATGGAAACATTGTGAGGTTTTCTCAGGCACTTTGGCATATAAATACGAAGCTATGCTAAAGTACGTTTAAGTTCCATTGCTACAAAAGGCAATAAAAATAATCCTGGGGTCTTATAACGTAAAACTATTCCAACATGTTTTTATTCCAATCTCCTGACGTCAAATTTGCGCAGCTGCCGACGCAAGCATCGGGTGGTCACCAGCACGGTTGTCTGAACAAAACAATCAAATGCTCTCCTCGTTCATAGGAGGTCCCTTTTGTTTGCCTGAAAAACGAATAACATTGCCTACACTGAGCGGCTTGCGTTATCTAATTGGCTGATAAGAGGCGAGGAGTACGCTCAAGTGGAGAGGAATTCGATGGGGCCGAGCCACTGCACTGAAAATCGATAACCGGATTAAGAGGGTGGTGTCGGCGTCTTTGACTGGTCTGCTCTCCCCTACTTAGCTTGCGGTGGCTGGTCGAAAATTGCGGCGGCATGCAACGCCATAAAATGGATCCTCAGCAAAGAAGAGTTGGAAGAATGAGGGCATAAATGTGCCGAAAAAGCTCTACAACGTTACACGGCCTCGGAAACAGTTTTATTATAGGCAAATAAATTCATGCTCTCCGGCAGGGGCGAGTAGCCAGTGCCTGAGTGATCGGCGGCAGCCACCTTTTATTCCTTTCGGAACGGAGCAGCCTGCAGCTACTAAGAAGAAAATTAGGTTTGTGCGGCATACTAATGCATCTTTAACGCGTACACGTCACGTTAACGCAGTCTAGTTTTTGCGGTTTTGTGACGTCATGTGACAGGCAGGTGAAGTGGATGCAGCCCGAAAACCTTTAGCCAATAGCCGAGGGCTACTGGTGAAAAGGCGTCGAATCAGAAATAACTATTTTTCTTTTGTTCGGTCAAATCATGCATAATCAGTGTGTACACGTCATATCAAATGGGGAGCTATCGCGGTTTTCGTGACATCGCGTGACAGACAGGTGAAGCGAGGGTGGTCCAAAAAGTTTTTGACCGATTGAGGAAGGCTGATTGCAGAATTGGAATAGAAAAGTTTGTAATAGTTTTACATTATAGCACCACAGGCCAAATCCGCCTGCACTGACTGGTCTGAAAATGTTGTCCCGCCTCATTGGCTCATAAGCTCACGACCAAATAAAGGTTGCAAAGATTCAGTGAATGTGAAAGTGAATTTAGTTTAGTTTACGTTTTATTTGAGTTTTACGTTATAGCGCCCCTGATAAAATATGATCCTGAATAAGTAGATGTAAGCTGAAACGACGCAAGTGGTTGAAATTTGGAACACGACATGAATCCCTATTATAGAGAATGGCCATTATAACGCCCTGCCAAAGATAGCTGCTCTATGTACCTCTGTAAAAGATAAAAGCACATGTAGCGCCACGAACAAGGCAAATGTTACTATCTTCATTTAATCGCGCTTTCTTTCTTGTCAGTAATTACGTGGTCATGAGCCAGAGCCCCTCAAATTTGTCGGGTCTGTACATTCGGCGATAGCTTACTGGTCAGCATGTATGTCTCGTAGCTACACCAAGCTGCAGAGACCTGAATTAAATCTCCCCTACCAACTGAGACAAGTTTTAATTCGCCGTATGGCCCTATCTGAAACACAGCACTTGTGAATTATGCTAACTTTGTGAATTTGTTTAGTTTGCTGTGGTTTTTATTGATTTCCCCGCTGGTCATAACGCGTATATCTTCAATTCACGATGGCTTTAGCAGGATTGGCGATTCCCTCTGGAAACACGCCCAACGGGGCGAACAACCATTTGCCGCTATTCGTAAACTTCATCAATCTCCTGAGGCTAAATTTACGAAACCGCCGGCGCAAGCATCGGGCAGTGAACCACAGCGTTGCCTGAACAGCTCAACCAAACGCTCTCCTCGTTTATAGGAGGTCACTTTTGTTTCTTTTCAAAAGGAATAACATTTCCTACATTAAGTAGTTTTTTCTTGTCTAGTTGGCTGACAATAGGGGAGGAGCACGCTCAAGTGGAGAGGATATCGACGGGGCGGAACCAGCGCAGTGAAAACAGATAACCTGATAAAGAGGGTGGTGTTGGCGTCTGCCATTGGTCCGCTTTTCCTTAATTAGCTTGCGGTGGCTGGTCGAAAATCGTGACGGCGTGCAACGGACTGTTATAAATGCCGCTGAAACAGATCTTGAGCAAAGGAGAGTTGCCAGAGCGATGTTGTATACGTGCCCGAAGTGCTCGATAACGTTATACGGCCACGCAAAAAGTTTTGTTATGGGCAAATAAACACATACTGTCCGGCAGCTGCGTGTCGCCAGTGCATCAGCGATCGGCGGCCAGCCATCTTCTATTCGTTTCGGAACGGGGCAGTCTTTGACTATTCAGAGAGAAATCCAGTTTCGTTCGGCATATTATTGCATGTTTAATGCGTGCACGTCAATTTGACGCAATGAGTTTTCGAGGCTCTGAGAGGACGAGAGACCGACAGGTGAAGCGGGTGCGGCCTGAACCCTTTTGAGCGATAGCAGAGGGTTAATGGCGAAAATGCGTCGTATCAGAACTAATTATTTTTCGATTTTTCGATCGAATCATGCATAATTAGTGTGCAGACGTCATGTCAGATGGGGAACTATTGCACTTTTCATGATGTAGCATGACAGACAGGCGAAGTCGCGGTGGTCGAAAAAAGTTTGACCAATCGCGGAGGGCGGGCTGCACAATTGAAATCGAAAGGTTAGGAACAGCTTTACGCTATGGCGTCCCTGTTCTCTCAGGACAGCAGCCGGAAGCCCTACCCATTCACTGACGGGCTACCCAGTGACCCAGTTAGGCGGGAAGACGGATAGACACTAACATACATGCATAGATACACTTAGCCCTCGGAATGTGAGTGAAGTACGAAATGAATGCTAAAGCAATAAAAGTCGCATTATCTATCTGACATTGTGCCTGGAATGTCTCACCCATGTCAAAGTTCTATATTTTCACTATTTGTGCCTGTATCGGCTTCTGTAAAGGCGTCTGTTTTCAAAGGACCAGAAAACCTGCTACTTTATGGAATAGAACACTCGCCTGATATTAAATACCTTCACCGATGGATGACCTACCTCGATTCTTTAGAAAGGCCAGGTAGAAGGCATACCCAGACACAGCGAGGATCAATGTTCCGACCACACATAAACTGCAGTATTGCGCGGGCATCGTATTCTGGACCCTGAATACATAAGGCAATGAATGAGTCAAAGCCGCGTTAGTCCAACACGTCGTTCAGGCTAAAAAAGCAATAACGATTTGTCGGTACAGCGCAAATATTTCTTTTTTTCCATTCGATTCCGCTGAAAAACTATTATCTCTACCTCCTAAGTTCACAACTACCAGATCCCCGTGATAACGTGGTTGGGGTACAGCTTGGATAAGTGACGAATAGCGAGTAGGAATCGCGATTGCAGAAAACCGTTACGTTATCTCAGCCCAGCATTGGTGCATTGATGGTAAGCCAATACAGTATAACTTAACGCATATTTTAATCTCATTTATTGAAATCAGTTGCTATATGGATCAAGTGTAAGCATCTTTGTATGTGGCAGAATGCTAAACACTTTTCGTTATACATGAAATTGTATTCACCTGTTATGAATCACGGCTTTGACAGGGCACGATTGATTTTATTTACATACAATTAGCGGTTATCCACAAAGAAATACAGGCGTGATAATTGTGCATTGACTTGCACATCTTTTCTTCGGATTACTTGACGTTACGCATGATGCTTAATGTTAAAGGACTCCGGTCGTTTACTGACAGCATGAAGTTTCTGTCAATTATTGATACCACTAATAAATCTAAGCTAGAGGTGCCGTATTTATAAAATCTGCCGTCATATTAGACAAACGCTATCTAACGAAGTGATTGGTACGTTTACAACACGCAAACACATGATACAAGGCACGCACACGAAATCCAATTAAAAAAGAAATGTTCTCTTCCTGCTACGACTTCACGCCATTCACTAATAGATGATCTATAAAACAAAAGAAACAAAATAAAGGAGCAACAACAAAAACAAGAACGCAACTGCACCATCCAAAATTAACGTAAGCACTGGCAATTGTTCTAGCAAGAATAAATTTTTTCCCACGTTAAATCCCTCTTCCGAGCACTTTCGCACTCCTCCGAGAGTGGGCTTAATCCACCTTTGTCCAAATACACTCTTAGATATTCAGACAAGTTGTGCACCTATTAAGGCGTAGTTTTACCACACAACAATAAACGGCACTAATCAGCATGCGTTCTGTTTCTTTTACCGCTGTACCCCTGGTACTATTCTTTCCTTAGTGCTACGACATGCAAAGACGCAGAAAATACCGTCCGTGATAGATATGCGCCTTGTGCACACTTCTAAAAAATAGAAATACACCCATACTAGTGAGCATTATTGTTTTGCAATTACATTAAACTTCAACTGGCGCACAGCATTTCAGTGTGTGATATGCAAACTTGCTCTCGCTGTAATGTACGAGAATGAACGCTTGAAGAGAGAGTGAAATTGGACGCGAGAAGTTACTACCATGTAGTGAGCAGCGAACATTTGCTTTCTTTTATCAACATGCTAAGAAAATTAAAAGAAAAAAAAGCGATAAATGCGGGTGTTATTAGCCGGTTTATTATCAATAGCGAAAGCCCAATTTCATTTAGCAGCTCATTTCTAAGGCGTCGCTCCGATGAGTTCAGAAGTCTGGCTTTGCACGCTGTCGAGACATTAAAAAAAAGCGCCGCGGTAGTTTAGTGGCTATGGCATTGAGCTGTTGAGTACGAAGTCGCAGGTTTGATGCCGGCGGCAGCAGCCGCATTTGAATGACGACAGAATGCAAGAACGCTCGTGTAATGCGCATTGGGTGCAGGTTGAAGAACCCCATGTGGTCAAAAATTAACGGCGTGTCTCATAATGAGATCGTTGTGTTGACACGTAAAACATCAGGAATTTATAGTTTTTACATTTTTTGAAGCGGAACATGGCAGTTAGCATGGGAGAAGAAAAATGTGGCATTTCAAAACAATGCAGAATTCCCGAAACTAGCGCTGGCCTGAGCGATTTCCACGCTGACGATACGCTTTTGATGCAAAAGTATCAAATGGTTAATTGAGCCAGAAAAAAACCGGCATCCGTAGAAGCTAAACAGCACGCACACGTTGCGTCGCATCCCATTGGATGCGACGCCACGTCACGAGCCTTCCACGTCACCAACGAGCCTTGACGGAGCAGAAAGGGTGAAAGAGGACCTCTGCTGTCGACATAGCGCGCCAGATGTTGCGTGAAGGGAGAGGGCATCGCCGCGACGCCACGTCACCCTCGCTCTCACTCTCGGAAGCAGGCGCACGGTCCGTATGTCTCTCTCTTACACCCACTGGACTTAGCTGCTGGGTGCGCCTGCCGGCCTTGGTGGGTGCTGCTGCTTCCTCGGTCTCTTGTCGCGCAGGACGTCAGTGGCATGCAGCGTTGGCACCATAGGCGGCGGCTGCTTGGTGGCTCGGGCAGCACGCACCCCTATGGCACGATACTCGCATCGCAATTCTCGAAGGACCGCTCAGTGGCCTTCAAGTGGACATTAATGCTTTCAAATTCACAACTAATAAGCAACGCTTAGGTGTCCTCGGATGCTTATCTTTTAATACGAAGCCAGAATATTATTTCCGTTCTCTGCGTGCATGATTCCATGCGTACTAGCCTTAGCGTTTGTTAAGAGATCTTAGCCGAATTAAGACTAATCTTCGGCTCAGGGTCATAACGCCTCTTCAGAAGCGTACGTTTATTATTTAAATTCATACTCTGAGTATTTTTATGCTTCTGAGGGGTGGCAATGAGCGAGCCGAATAACGGAAACCAACGAGCTTGATTTTTTTTTTTTTGCTGAGGCCACGTAAAAAGGAATGAAACAGACAGTGAAGCCAGAGAAAGCATAGGAGAGTATAATTGTTAAATTTAACTATGTATACGTAATAGGGAAAACGGAAATGAAGGTTGGACGAGTACCTGGAAATAAATGAGTAAACGAAAAGACCACTTGCCGACAGCGGGAGTCGAATCCATAATGTGTGTGGTGCGTTATCACTATAGACTAACGAAGAGGGCGTCCTCCTGACCACTTTCTTAGTTATTTGTGTACGTTATAGAAGGTTAACTTTGGAAGTGTTAGCCAGCGTCCCTTGTGGCTATGGTGGCGGTTATGAAACATTTGAATCGCAAGCTTCACGCAGAACGTTGATTTAGGAGAGTTAACTGCGTGCCCAGTAAACGCTCGTACGCTACCTCATGCGATCAAGGTTATCATAACCGAGGCGCTCGCTATGCAACAATCCGCGCAAAAGTGGCAGCTCGTTGATAAAAGAATGTGGTGTCTAAAGGCAGTGATGACGGTCAGTGCCCGTGCAGCCAACAATTCCTATGCGGTCAACTGAAATGCTAGTGCTTAGATTTTGCACGCTATGAAAGACCAGCCATCTTTGGTGCCTATCAGGAATTCGTTAGGAATAATTGCATGGAGGAAGGGGGGAGGGCGCTTCTTATAGCAGAAGCAACAATAATGACTGTAAGATAACATCATACATGCTTACTGGGGAGAGAAGTTCATCCTGGATAAGGTGGATGGAATCGAAGACCGCACCATCGTCGAAGGCAGCACCGAAAGTTCAGCCATCTCGGTCGTTTGTGTGGCCGGCCTCTGCTGTGTACCGCGTCACCACTGTTCTAGAATGAAGGAGTTAAGCCAGGACAACAAATAATGCTTTGTTCCGTTGGAAGCTCAGGGCGAACGAAACAACAAGAAATTTAGTACTTTCAAGATGGCTTCAACTACACAGTAATAGAGGTAAGTTCGTTGGTGTTCTACATGTAAGACTTAGTTGAAGTTTCGCTGGTTTATTATATTTTTTCCGATTGCCGCACAGTGGGAATTACTATGATTCTGTCCCTATGACAGTGCGCCAATTAGGAAGTGACTGTGCTATCTGCTGAAAAACTCATAGTCCAAATGAGCAAACAAATGTCGAGACTCACGGGTCACGTGTATCAACGTGCTATGAAATGCATCCCCGTTTGGCCCATCGTTTAGGTGAATAGCGTGACAAGCAGTAATTTAGAAGGGTGAAGCGATGAATGCGTTCACAGTTGCTGTTCATTGTAAAACTTTCACACACAGTAATGCAGGGCTCTAGTCACCTCGTCGACGGCGTAGACAAAACGAGCAAAATAAAACGAGAACTAGTTAGGAATGATTTTGAGATATGAAAACTTGTATTTGCTCGACAATTCCAGAAGTTAAGAAAATTATTTGTTCATGAGCAGGAACACAACACAGAAAGAGCAAGAAATGTTTTAAGAACGATAGCTGATAGGATTGGAGAATGAATGGCGTTCAATATAGGCACAGTCGGCGTAAAAAGCTTACGGAACATGGTATTTGAGAAAAAGCTGTATATTTCCGCAACTCTGTTACGCATCGCGGTAGTCGGGTTTACACCATGGGCTATTATATTCAAATAAAATAGTGTTGTGTGGTTTTACAGGCTACAGTGGCGAATTTATAGAAAATTCAACGTTTTCTTAGACTTCGACGTCCGCGGACATTTAACGCTGACTGCAGAGTGGAATCATTGTTGTTAAAGTTCTGCATTACCTTGTGCTGCGGTTGGAAAAAAAACAAAGGGCAGTTGTAGTCGAGGCCAAGCCTGGCGTAACGAAATACCCAGGGCTATTCACCTTGAAGAGCGAAAGCGGCGTCAAGGGAGGAAAAGGGAATGAGGCATTCAGGTGCATTGCGTAAGAGCAGTCTTAGATGAGAGAGAGAGCTAGACAAAATGGGTTCACGCAAACAATTATGCTTGTACAATGGTAACGCAATCTCGAAAACGTTCACTTCTGGTGGCCTTGTTTGACGTAGTTTTCTGCTTGAAGGGCAGAGTAAGTCGAGATAGGCAGACTAAAAGGCGGCAGTAGAGACGACTCTCACAGAGTGATTTAAAGGAATACAAAAGGGGAACACTAATCCCGTTTATATTGGTGAACTATTTCTTCTTAGTTGTGGTTTTCTTCATCTTAAAGGAGGAGATATGCCATCCATATGAGGTGATATGCCATCCAAGATTTATCGTATTTAATTTTGCACCCAAACAGTACCGTTCGTACGTTAGAGTGACATCATAGACATTAAAGTACTTCCGCATGTTTCAACCGCTTTTCTGCAGAGGAGTACTTAAACCAGTAGAGGTTGAGCATTTTGTCCCATTTTTATCCCATTAGTCTGCAACAGAATTCTTGTTTGTCGAGTTAGCGTTAACTAACTCCGAGCTGACACTAACAAAATTCGTGACGTCATGGAGACTCAGGGCGGGAAGTTGAAAGTGGTGCCGCTACGCGACTTTTCCTTTTGCGCTATATCTAGCTTACCAAGTCGGAGCCTAAGGTAAGGTTTGCACTTTGGGTATGCTAGAAGCGTATTTTAACAAATCACCTTCAATTAATATAGCCAGGTACTCTAAGAATTATGCGGTAAACAGTAAAAAAGTGCTATAAATAAAAAAAATCCCAGAACAAATGTGCTAAACCAATCACACACAAAAAAAGACACAAAATCTAACAGCCGAGAGTAACCACGGTGAAAGATTTTCGCAGAACTTTTGGACCTCGCTAAGTTACAAGATTTGAAAGTATACTAGAGAATAAATTTAATTGTTATGGGGTGTCAGTCGCATCCGCTAAAATTGTACGGGTTCCCTATAGCCAAACAAACCTCTTAACACTGAAGAAAATCCAGCGTCTTGCTTCCACATTTATATTTGATAAATATCGTTGTTAGTTTCTGACTGAACTGCGTAGACAAGCCGCTCCCGGAGCTGGAAAAGCGAACTGAATAGGAGACAATAATTTTTTTCTTCTTAGTATTTCACAATCAAATAAAGAAAAGTCAGTTTCCCATGACAGCCGAAGCATCGATTGCGTTAGCAAATTTTTAGTCCGGTATAGCAAGTAGGGATGGTAGTTTTATTGGCCGAATAAACTTGTAAACCTTCGCTTACCAACTAAATTAACAAGCAGCGAGAATGATGAGAACACTAATTAAGCGGCGAGAACATAGCGCACTCGAAGCTATCAGCTTCGGTGCACTTAGACTATGTACCCATCGCAGATCACTCTTTAAATAGAACCCACGCGGGCGCGCTCAGCCGTGCCATACGTAGCTGCCACCAACGCAGAATGCGAAGCTATATGACGGATGCGCCTGCCTCATCATAGGAGAGATATGAAAAGCGCTGTTACTTACATACAGCTCAAAGTTGTAATCAACCTTCCACCATCATCTGAAGCAAAATGAGCAGCGGAATCGGTGTGAACGGAAATGCTTACGTTGTAAGGAACTGAACGTTGATATCCGTGAAGCTCGGAGCTGGCAAAAGCTATGCGCGTTTTCTTCTGTTTCTTCTTCTTTGACCACAATACAGCTGCTCAGACTAACTCTCTACAAAAAAAAAAAGAAACGTCCTGAGCCATTCCACTCTGTGAAGGTAGATGACCAGCGAAGCTGTGTAGAATGCAACTAAGAGGTAACACAGAATATTGAACAAAGGTACGAACAACTTTATTGACTTGATCGGGGGCATCGTGACGAAAGGTACACACACACTTTTATTTTGATACATCCTCGTTCCCTCGTGTTATAAATTCGTTATATACATTCGTGTTTTCATTTTGCGATATATTGAGGCAAAGAATTTGATACCGAAATTACCGCACCGACTGGCAGTGGGCCAGTGCCGTCAGCACCTTCGCAGACGGAGGGGCAGTATGATAACGCTAGCATGACGAGTGCCATCGGAGCCAGCTGTGGAAGAAGACGACGACGACGAACGCGCGAGCTGTAGCATGAGCGCGTTCGCGTGGTTACGCGAAGAGGCGCCAACGAGGCAGCTGTGATAGAAGACGACGACGAAAGCACGAACAGTGACACGAGCCATTGCTGATGGTTATAGTTTTTGCTCTCACAGATTTGTTGACGGACACGAAAAATGCACGGAATCCTAGCCATAAACAGCTTCGCTGTAATATAGTAAACGCATTACAACTAGGCTGCGATGGTTGCTGCAGAAGAAGTTTCTAACACATGGTTTATTCAAAGCCTACTAACAGACTTATGCCCGGTAATTTTGTTTTGCGTATGGTTGATTTGACGTGTACTACTGATCCATGATAGTGCCACTACACACATTTACAGGTTAAGAGTACAATTAGTACTGGCAGCGGAATATAAACCCCTTTAAGCTAAGTGCAACACTGAGACGCTGCGAAATGCCGCCAAAAATGAAGGAGCAAAGAGGCCGTGCAAAGTTTCTAATGCGATAGCGTTGAAGGCCCCGTGTCACAGAAAATATGGCGTCGGCGTCCGGCATCCATCGTCGTTTAAAAAGAATTTTGAACCAAATTCCGAACCACGCATACCAAACCACTCTTCTTCCACCAAAGTTTCACATGCCTCGGAAGTTTGAGAACGACAGTCCACAAACAAATGTAATAAAAAAAAAACAACGCAGAGACAGAGCATATATTTCGTGTTAGCTCTTCTCAGACTGAAATATTAAGAGTGTGAAGTAATAACAGGAGATGGACCCACGCAAGAGGGCGCATTTCTACCACAAAGCTTGCCGTCGTGCAAGGCCTTCACAGCCAGCGTTTCTCGGTAAACGTTACGGTGACGTAAGCCGCAGTTGCCGGGAAGCATGAAAAGCATTCGGGGGTCTTTGAATGCTATCGCACGAACTTTGCCGCCGAGGTGACATAAGCGTAGAATAAGCATACAATAGTGTCACGTTGTTGTAACGGTGAAAAATCAGACGCTGGCACAACTAACCATCGGCAGTCATCTTGAAAGAGTTCTGCCGTTGTTTTTTATACATGGCTCGTCATCGACTTCTGCGTAATCAATGGTTCTCGCGTGTTTCAGAAAGTACAACACTACTCGCTGAGCGCTTGTAATATGATTAGGGAACGTTCGCTCACTACTGAATCGGCGATTAATATTCGAGGGAGTTCCGATACAGTCTGCCCGACTCTTGGTCAATCTCCGTGAGTGGGTAAGCGCCAAGGTCATCTAGGTCATCATCATCATCATCATCATCATCATCATTAGCGCGTGTCTTGCGCTGAGCGATAACATTATGACACCAGTAGGCCGGTGAAAAAAATCACCAGAAAACAAACATACGTGTGTCAATACTCGCTCGCAATGTGGCAAACGAGTTGGAATTGGTTACCCGTGCGGCCTAAAACGTGCAGGCCGCCAATTTTGCCATGTGAGGCGATGAAAGGCGGTGGCGTAATTTTTTTGTTTTTTTTTTGCATCAGCGCAACGTAAGTCTGTGTAGAAACTACAGAAAAGCCACTTCTGCGATAAAACATAAATAGGCGAAATTCCCCTATCGTGCATGAAGTTCAGTAATACTATGTAATGAGAGTCGGTTTGGACCCACATAGGGGAAGCCAGCATGCTGGTCACTGCTGAGAGCAGACCGTCTGAGCAAGGGCTCCCGTATGTGCAGTGTGCCTGCGGATGACGCAGAAGGAGCTTTGGCTACTTGGGACGACACCCTCACAGTTCAGTGGTCTGAAGTTGGACGCTGCAGTATGCTACAGCAAGTGCGCCCTGCAAGTGCGCTTTCCCACTGGAGTTCAAAACTGATAAACCTAATTTCGTAATATACTGGCGTTTAGGGCAAAACCATATATGTTTGTTGTTGGGGAACCGTGCAGTTTGTTATTCGGCAACTTTGAATTGCGTCTGGTAACTTCGGTCGAGCCGTCCTAAATATTTATTATTAAATGATTATGCTTGATCCGGGTAATAAGTCTCCGTAATATACAGCGGCATAATGAAAAAATAGAAAGAAAACATCGGATCCGAGAACTGAATAGCTAAGTCTAAACAAACATGCGGAGCTTCTGCAGATTCCCTGGATTAAGCTTCCCCTGGATTCGGCTTCAGGCGCACATTTGAGAGTGCCCAGAAAGCGAACTGAGATAGATTTTGAGAAGAGCCAAACAAAACGAACTAGGAAGTTTCCTAATCCTCTTTTCAGGGAGTGGACGGAAGCAGTATGGATTTTCTCGGGGAATTTTAGTTTAATATAAAGCCAACTACGTCTTCCTGGTCTCATAGTTCTCGTGGCTACCCACACGAAAGGACAGCGGCTGTATAAGCGCGCTCATGAAACTGGCCACGAGACAACAGCTTTCTATACGAGCTCATTTCTCAACTTGAAACTTAGCGTTGCTTTTCACAGTTAAAACATTTAAATACACAACGAATACAAGGGGGACCAACCATTTGTTATACGCGTAAATATACAGGGACGGTGCGAATGAAAATAAATGCACGTTTGCATGATCTCCCGTGTTTGGGCACTTGTGACAGGCTAATGATAGGCCGCAATATAGTAAGGGCAAATACACATGTGTTTTATGTGTTTGTCCGAGTACTGTGAAAAGAAACTGAGTGAATAAGATAGCAAACATATGCACTGGCGCCTTCAGTGCGTGAAACTGCACGCACTGTAGATTTATAGGCTTGTGTAGGGCTTTGTCTGTCTACGGGGTCGTTATTTTTATGTTTCGCGGTATTTTTGAAAATTACCTGTTGCAGGTAACATAGTTGTAGTCTCTGAGCTGGATAATTCTCAGAGGCGGACGTTACTTTCACGGGAATTCGAAACATATTCAACAGATTAACCAAAATTCACTAATTTACTTCTTAATTAGGTACGTTATATGTTCGACTTGGTATGGTAATTTACAAATTGTAACCGGTGAAATTTCAAGGCGTATCCACTTGAAATTAATATCCAGAATGACACAAGTTAGGCGATATACGCCATCAAACTGCTGTAACAAGTTCACTGTTGTTTCACTTACTTTTTTCAGAAAACACTATTTTGTGCATTGAAGCATAAACGTAACTAGAACGCCCATGTATTTCGTCCAACTATTTGGGTAATAATATCTCTAAAGTGCTGTAATCCTGAAAATTCAAGTAGATACGTCTTGCAAACTTGCCCGCTACAATTCGCAAATTGTGACATGTGAGGCAAAATTATTATTCAGCATGTTAACTAGTGATTTTTTTGTTAATTAGTTGAATACATGTTTCAATTCCTCGTGCTACTAACGTCCGCATCTCCGAATAATACAGCTCAAGCACAAATACGCTATCTACCAGCGGCGATTTTAGGAAATTCCGTAGAACATAAAAAAAACGATCACCCTGTATACTCAATCTTACCTGAAAATTTAAGTGGGCTTTCCGAATAAGACTATTGGTGAAGGGCTTTCAAAATACAGTTTTTTTCATTTTCCTTTCTTTTGCTCTCCCCCAAATAAAGTATTTATCGGTGAAAATTTAATGACACACAAGTGGAGCATCACATGTACGATTGTCTATGTTAGGACAGCGCAATAGTTTGGCTATAGAGTGTTGCCGTACTGTGTAGCTCATCTAAAAAATGCGTTCCTCCAGAAATGGTGGAGCTCTTCCTTTTTTTTCTATGTTTGTATTTGTATCTGTACATAGATTTTGGCGATTAAGCAATATCTGCTCATAAAAAAAAGGTTCCTTTCACAAAGCTTTTGCTGAAGGTTCCTCTGTTTGAACATTGAAGAAAATGATTTCATTACGCGAGTGAAACTTTCATTATGTTTGCCATTCTAATAACATTCTGGCATTGAAGTCCACCATAAGGGCATCAATAAGTGCACAGGAATTTCATAAGCCTTCACATCCCTATAAAGTCCATTTTTTCTGAACTGAATCATACTTTCAAAAAAAATTACCGACGATTACGTTACTTCCTAATGCGAAATTTGAGCGCAGCAAATAAGCTGTTTCACCTTTTCGATAGATTGAGGCAAAGAAATCGAGCAACACATGTATGCGCTATCACAGAATTTTTTTTTTTTTCACACGTATTCCTTTAACAAAGACTCCACTAACAGTTCTTGACAGTCATGAAGGAAGCTTTGTGGTCGGAGAAATAGACTGATATATGTTCGACTTGGTACACCAATGCTTGATTCTCAAAGACGAGATCTATACAAGTGCCTCGCGAGGTTGTCACAGCCGTGGGACGCGTTACGAGCGAGAGGAACGGGATGTTCTCCCGCATAAGTGTTAGGAAATTGCTGTTTGTCTTTATGTCAACATTAAAGTCCCCCACTACTAACATCGGTGTGGATCGATGGACGGTTAATGCGAGTTGCAGGAAGTGCACGACGTCTTTCGTGAGTGCGGTAGCGGACTCACGAAAGCGGTATCAGTCGGTCGCTGCTAGCGCTGGGGGGATGAAAGGGGGGCGGAGCTGGTTACGAGGCCGACGACAACGCCGACGACGACGCGAAACCCAGGAACGGACGCCAAAGAGCCATTTGTGTAGCCAGCCCTCCTCCACAGTCTCTCCTCCTCCCTTCCATCATCCTCCCTCGCCCGGAGAGCCGACAGCGCGCATGCGCGGCGGCGGAGCAGATTCGTCGGCGAGCTGGTTACGAGGCCGACGACAACGCCGACGACGACGCGAAACCCAGGAACGGACGCCAAAGAGCTGCGCTCTAAAAAAACAATTCTAGGGAGCGCATAGTGGAGGCAACCTCCTTCTGAGCTTCGCAGACTTGGTGCTAGAGTACCGATGTGAGTAACGGGTAGCAGAGGAGAAGAAGCGAAGTCCTTGTGTGGGAGTAATGAAATTTTTGTTGCGTTTGGCACTTTTAGTTCTGTCGAGAACACCATGCATGTTTCGTAATTCCGGAGACAGATCAAGCTCTGGATATTGGGTCGCAAATTTAATCTGGCAGAACCAGATGGCAAGATGTTCTGTAGGAGTTGCAATGTCGATGGACGGTTGAGATTACAGATATTGAAAACTCGGAAGTGCGCCGAGATGGAAGAAGAAACAGTAAAAACGTTGTTATTACACTCGCTTTGCGTTTTCTGAGCCGTGCAGATTTCAGCAAAATCCCACCCGATATCTCCATAAAATTATAAGTTTTGAGCCTATTCCAGAGATAATTGAAATAGAGGCAGATAGCCTATATTGGTCATGTGTGTTTGTGCGTGTACGTGTGCGTGTGTGTGTTTTACCTAAGCGAAGCTTTCTATTTCCTGCTTAACATATATCAACTTTTCACCATGGAACCAGGAGAATGTATCAGTGCGATATTTGTCGACGGTTTCTTTATGGTTTATATTTAAAAGTTAACTTTCGATTTATGGTCATTGGCATGCGAGTACTATATACTACTCAGAAATGCGCAATATTTGAATAACAAAGATGACTGATATATCTACTTCGTTTCAATGGGCGTATACACCAGTGTTTTTGACGCTAAATTGACTTAAATCGGATAGCGAATGCATGAAATCGAGGAATAAGAAATTTCATTCTATTTTTTTGCAAGTGAAGAAAATTTATGACTAGATTCTGAGTGTCCGTAAGTGCAGGGCTTCTTCATCGTTTAGGTTTTAAGTTAGTACAAATGGTGAAATGAAATGTACATATGTCATGGATGTCACCCAAATAGTGGCGGCTTAGCGTGAATAACCCAAGAAGTGATTTGTTCGCGTGAGACACTTGAGCAAATTAATAAGGAAGAGAGAGACCTTGAATCCTCTAATTGAAGAAATTTGGTGTTGCCTGTTAGAAACACTTCCAAATTAACAAAGGTTGTAAATGAAAAAAAAATAAGAAAAACAGGAACTTCAATATCTTACATCAAATTGAGATCCACGCATCGCACTTCATATAACATTCTACAGCTGCTGGGAGAGCGTAAACTTTTATTTTCAAATCAAGAAGATTTGAGTACGGCGTCCTTTTAGTGGGTCTGGGCACCCGCCGCGGACGCGGTTCCGAGACCTTGTCTCGAAGCGGCTTCCTTGGCTCGCTGGACGGCCCAGAGTTGTGCTGTCAGGTTCGAGCTGAGCAGTGCGGTCTTCCAGCGCGAGCGGAGGCTGGCGGTGGAAGAGACGGAGGGGTCGGCACTGCCCGACTTGTTTGTTAGGTCCCGACACTCCCATAACATGTGATTTAGTGTGGCAACCTCACCACACGACGTGCATCTGTATGTAGTGTTTGTTTGATAGTGGAAGAAATTACCATAACCTGAGCCTATACAGAAGACAATTTTGACGTGAGGCTACTGGGTGCATGTTAAGCGATCAGCCAATTGTAACATAATTACCTTGCTCAGGTTTGGGAGGAATTAAAATTTTCTCAAAGGACAGAAAGCAACCTATCTCCTGAATTTTGTGGGTATTCCGCGCGAAATTTGCGACTGACTAATCATATAATGGTTCGGTTATTCTAATCGGTTGGGTATCGTTTAAGAGGTAGTACAGTAATTATCAAGTGTAATTTTCTAATGAGATCTTTAAGCGACGCCGTCTGGTTTCTTTTATAGCGAAGCATTCAACGTCTCTGTGATATTAGGACGCTACCGCCAGAATACATGGCACGACCTTTGTAGTCGCACCAAATTAAGAGATAGACGAGTCTCACGCAGCTGCCAGCATGTTGCTTTATTCAGGGTGGCCTCTTTTCTCTGAAGTAACAGCAAGGGGCAGGATAAAGAGTTAAGTGCGTCGAGGCTCACGTGGTATCATTGTTTCCGAAAACATGCGTGAATTCTTGTGGCACGTCCACATCACTAGCTTCTTGGATAACATTTCATGCAGAATGCTATAATCAATCACACTAGTAAGTTGCTGCCCCTTATCAGCGGTAATACTTGGCTGCATCAAAATAATGTTTAGTACGTATAAAGCATACACGAAGGGCAACTCCAAGCTCATTGTAAAGGAGCGCAAACCATCAGGCATGGAACACCTGGACCCCATAAGCTGAAGTAGCGAGCATGACTTCAGGCGATGTTCTACCAATAAAGCAAGTAACGTTTTAGGTTATGAATTTTTTCGCGGCTATACTTTCTTAAGTGAGTAGTCTACTCCTAAGGAAGCTTTACGGTTTTCGGGATAATAGCGGTTTTATTTAATAACTAAGAAAAAAAATGGAAAAAAATTGATGACGACTGTGCGGCTTCCTAGTGTGAAAATAAAGAAAACATGGACAGGTTCGCGTTCTCAGTCGTAATTTTGCTGACACAATGGACGAGCTATCTTCGAGAAAAGCCAGCGCAGCGGAAAACTCCAGGAACAACCGCTGCATCAGCATTGCTCCCTTCGACGGAAAACTAGCGGCGCCAGTACTACTGCGGTGCGAAGCCAAAGTTCCCTCAGCCCTGCTCTTCTTGCTTCTTTCGCGCCGGGCGCAAAGCATCCCTTTCTTGTTTTGCCGATTGCGCTATACATCAACTAGTAAGGTGTAAAGCGGGAGTAAGAAACCGCTCAAGTCCTATCATTTGCTTGAAACGAAGGCCGCTATGAATGCTAAACTCAAAAGTTTGGCGTCGCTATCGGTCATTGTCTAGTTATGAGTTCAGGAAGCTGTATTAAGTGCACGCCAGGTGTTTTTTACCTAAGATATTAAAAAAGGGAAACCACTAGAAACAGCACATTCAACAAAGGATGCCGGAGCTGTGCATGTATTGATTTTTTAGCCCACTTCCCCCCGCCCCACACCCTCAGAACCCCTAACTTTTATCAAACTTTTATATTTTGCAGGGATCTTGAACCTTCCTTTCAGAAAGAGTTTGCTGCCACAGAAGGCAGCCTTGATACTTTAAGTGATAAGATCTGAACTTCTTAGAGACGCTACAGTGGTGATGATAACGTCTAATGTATTTGTGCATTCTTTATCTTTTAAACAACATACTAGCGCTTAAGAAAGTGTTCTAATGCAGAAACTGTAGTCGTCATGATTGTTGAATTAGAATTCTGAGATTAGTACCAACTTATATATATTTCGTAGTGAACCAGACAAGAAATGCAAAAGCAGCGCAATTTACATTTTCTTAGTAAGCTTTCTTCGCGCAAATGGGCTGCAGTGATAAATGAAACGCTTCTTGTGACAGTGTTTATGAACACCTCAAAACAGCTGGCACGTTCACTATTTGTGCTAAGCCTCGAGCATGAACCGGCTTTATTTCCAAAATTGCAACTTTTGTAATGTGTGCTGAAATACTTGTCAAACAGTTCATGAGTAATTTCTTAAATTACTCATTCAGTGATCATTATACATACCGATTCTGGCGAACGATACCACTGCACTGCCAAAAAATAAATGACTTTATTATCTTAACTGCATTTTCTTTAACGCTTTTCATTTCAACTTTACTTCATAAAATCTTCAGAAAGCCATCAATGTTTCCCCGGGACATTTATTGACCGGTTTGTTGTGAAACGCACATAGGTCCCGACCTATCCGCTCTGTGCGATCTAGCTCTTGTAGAGCTACAGAACTCAGTCGCTACGTTAAACGGCTGGATCTTTCTAAGAGGGAACTCTTCTCACGGGGTAGCCACACACCTGCTATACCTGCTAAATAATCGGGCATTTGATTTAATACGGGCAATTCATTGAAAACACCACAATGGTTGCCTGTTATATGTATATTTGTAAACTTCTCTCTCTCTCTCTCTCTCTCTCCCTCCGTAGAAAAAAGTTGAGGAGCGATTATACTGTGTGAAGGTGGATGACCAGTGACGCTGTAGCACATCACACGTCATACAGGGGGGAGGGTAGATGCATTCATTTTCTTCATTTGGTAATGGTGGTTAGGATAGGTTTGTGGTTACTATGATATACACTGATTGGTTCAGTTGTAACCTTACACAGAATCTTGGCCAAAGTTAAATCAATACACGACTGTTGTTGAGTATCTTAAAGGTTAACAGTGCACACAGACGACGACGGAGTGAGGAACAAGAGGACACAGCACTGATGGTGAACAACGTCAGTGCTGATTGCACTGACGTTGTTCTTCACTCTGTCCCCATCTGTGTGCCCTGCTAGCCTTTAAGATGTTTTACAAACGAGGGCTACCAAGCCATTGATGTCTAATAGTTGAGTGACTTTGACTGGTGTGGCACTTCAAAGCAAACTCTTCTAGCACAAATTGAGTGAGCCATTTCTTGTTTGATTTTGAAATGCCCAAACTGATGTCTCCAACGATGATTACAGTGGTTGTGTCATCACGGTTAAACCATGCAAAGTTCGTGGTCATGAACTTCTCGAAATCACTTGGGTGTGCCTAGAGATTTATACACAGCGGAAATCACAATTCCGTTTTTAGTTTGTACGGCACAGACTTCCCCGCAGCCGGAGGTGTTGTACACTCGCGAGTCAAGGGTGTATGGTTGTACAGACATTTAGTCCTTTTCTTATATGGAAACGCCTCCTGCTCGTGAGTTCATGTGCTGTTCAATATCATTCCAGTATACCCATCGACTTGAAACAATGTGTACTCATTTATTTATTCATTCATTCATTTATTTATTTACTTATTTCAAGTAAATGCAACGCCTGAAGGCATTATTGCAGGTGGGCATGCACAGGGGTACATATGCTCGGACAAAATACATACCTGATGAAAAAAAATAACATAACAATAGGAAGGTTTACACAGCTATAAATTCAACAGCAATGCTCTGAACGATGCTTCAGTGCGAAATTCAGCAATATCCTGCGGTAGCTGATTCCAGTGGGATATTGTGGGTGAGGAAAACGAGTGCAGGAAGACGTATATTCTACAAATAATTTCTCTTATTTTTAAAGGCTTTTTAAAGGGTTGTCACTTCTGTGAGATATGGAATGAGCAGCTAAAAGGTAAGTTTCTTTATCTATTTTAACCACACCGAAAGAAATTTTCACAAGCATTTCTGATGTCATGTTTTGTCTGCGTGTGCTTATTAATTCCCACCCCAAGCTATCCTTAAGTGCAGCAATACTAGAAGTAAAGTCCTAATTATTATGGACAAAACCGGCTGCGCGGTTTTGTACATGCTCGAGCATATCCCACAGAGTATTGGTTTGCGGGCCTCAGGTCATAAAGGCACACTCTAATATGGGTCTTAGGTTCGAAATGTAAGTAGTTCTTTAATTTTGGGAGGAGCTAACCGGAAGTTCGGTTTAACAAAGTTTAGCATCTTACAGGCTTTCCCTGTAACATATTCAACATGGTTAGTCCAAGTTAAATTCAATAAGAAATAAGCACCAAGATGCTTCTACTCAGTTACTCGCGATAGCTGGACATTGTCTAATGTATAATCAAACAGGTATGGATCGTGTATACGTGTAAAGGAGACGTATTGATACTTACTAGGCTTCAAAGATATTTGCCACCTAACACACAAGCGCGTTATACAGTACAAATTGCGTTGCAAGTACTCGCGGTCAGTGGAAGATCTAATGCAGTTATAGATCACGCAATAATCCGCATAGAGACGCACTTCGCATGACACAACCTGAGCAATACCATTGATGTATACCAGAAACAGCAATGGCCACAAAACAGGTCTTTGGGGAACTCCCAAAGTAACAGCAATATAATCAAATTATGATCCATTAATTAGAACACGTTGCATGCGTTCTTGTACCTAACACTTAATCCAATCAAGCAATGAAGGAGGGATACCGACGGATGGTAGCTTATGTAACAGCAAAACATGGGGAACAGAATGGAATGCCTTTTAAATCTACGTATACACAGTCAGTCTGTACACCGAGATCAAGTGAATTAAAAATATCGTGGCTGAATTCTATATAGGAGCTGTGTCGAACAAGAACAACCACACCTAAAACCATCCTGGTATTCGGTAAAAAAATAGTTTTCTAGATGTTTTATTATGGTGCTGTACACAATGTGCTCCATTGTTTTACTACGCAAACTCGTTAAAGAAATTGGCCTGCAGCTGGAGACAATACTTTTTGGGCCACTTTTATGCATTGGTACCACGTTTGCAACTTTCCACTCCTTAGGCAAACAAGAAGTACTTAACGATTTCTCATGCATTATAACCAGGTGGTGGGCGATTATGTCAGGACAAGCCTTTAAGACATAAGAAGGTATACAATCAGGACCGCTTGCAGAAGTAGCATGTGTATATATTCTCAAGTAATTAAGTAGCTATTTCATTTATTATTATTATTATTATTATTATTATTATTATTATTATTATTATTATTATTATTATTATTATTATTATTATTATTATTATTATTATTATTATTATTATTATTATTATTATTATTATTATTGGCAAAGTGCTTAAAGGTTGCTTCACCTACACCGCGGGTCGGCCCGGCATTGCACTATCTCCTTGAACGGAACAGGCTAACCTTTTTTTTTTACTGCTGACGCAAGGACACGAAAAGTACATGGAAACCTAGCCTTATACAGCTTCGCTGCAAAACAAATCCACATCAGTTGGTAACGCGCGAACGAACATCTGGTTTTTCGTGCTGAATGCGTTCATGATGGGGAGATCGCCCTTTACAACATAGATAACGATTGTTGGCACAGGCAACCATATGAACAAAAAAAGAAGAAAGAAACAAAGCGTCCCATCACGTAAGTGTGTAACACGGGCGGTATCGATCTCTTTTCTCCCTGAGCGAGGAGCTCACTCATTGCCTTCAGTAAGGTTCTGCGAGTGACGCGAGCTTGAGCTTCAGGCATAGCGAATTGTGCTGGCGTCGTTTCTAACCACGAAAAAGTGTTGAACCAAAAAATAACGGCTTTAACGTTGCTACACCGGCTTCAATATTAAAATGAAATGAACGCCGAAACTCCTTTAAATCATGTGCTACTCCTGCGACTTTTGCCGCGTCACCTTGGTGTACTCAGGAATTGATTAAAGCTAAGTCACTGAAAAAAAATATATTGAACCCTAGACTAAAGATCTGTTGAAACTCATATCAACTAAATATGACAATGATCGAGTCAGCCTGACCATGCTATCCTTGACGTGTGCGGGCTACCCGTTGCGGTAGATCAATTTGGCCATGGCATTGTCCGGCTGAGCACGCGGCTCCCATTCCCGGCCAAGTCGAGCACACTTCAAAAATTGGCCGCTCACCGTGCTTTGGGTGCACGTTAGGCAACTGCAGTTCGCCAATATTATAAGCAACTGTGCCGTTACGGACCATTCAGCGCAATAATTTAATTAACGTATCCAGACTAACAAAAGCTAGTGCTGTTGCTTAGCCCTACAGCGTACGTACTTTTAACATGTTGGATATAGAGCGTGGGACATTTGTACTGGCCATAAAAGTATTATAAACGCAGAAACCTGGAGCGACGTTCTCAAGGGCCTTGAGCACCGGGTGCGTGGTACGCGACGGGCTAACTGCCGCGCGTGGTTAAATATTCAAGGCGAGCCAGAGGGCAAAGTGCGACCAACCCCGCCAGAAAACTTCCGAGTGCGTTTCTCGGGTCGTAGCCAATAATAGGCTAACAATTTGCGCCTTATACGGGCTGGGGGAGGTTATTTTTATTTATCATCTGTGGAGCCGCCGAGAACCCAACGCCAGCTGCGAGCATTTGGAGCAATATCGGGAAGACGTGACCGCGAGAAAACAGGTTGTTGGAACGGGATACTCTTAAATTATAAATTGCGGGAAACTCTTTACGTCCTGCGAAACTGCGTCGCAGAAAGTGCTGTGCTAAGGTTAAAAATGAATAACAAGGCAGAGTACGCTGCAGTGAACGTCGTGGTAAGGCCTCTATATAGTTTCGTTAACATGCATGTCGAGGCGGTGTCGAATACACTGAGTGTCATGAACGTGCTAAGGATGGGCTAATAATGCGCTAAGAGCGTGCTAAGAATGTGCTAAGAACGTGCTAAGATGTTTGGCTACGTGAAATATACAGTTTTGAAGAAGAGGCTGAAGAAAGAAAGATTTACCCAATAAATGTAATGCTGAATCTCTTCAGGCTTCAAGTCACTATACTGAATATATGTGGCTATGACGCACTGGTCTTCAGCAGTGGGCCCGCATGCCGGTTTTCTTTCCGGTATGCGTGGGACTTGCGAGGAATGGTGCGGCATTCAAAAGCGTCCGCACACTGCGCTTGATGAAAAACGTAATATCTCAAGTGGTCCGGCGCTGAAAAGCTTTATACCGCTAACTGCGCACAATGTTAACACATAACCTTCACCACCACATTGCCGCTGTTATGAGGTTGATGCTATTGAGAAAGACGTGCCTGCTGTATACAAAACTATAGATAGCGGGCACGCTATCTTCTTCCAGTGACTTCCAAGTCAATGGAACATTTTCGGTAACGCCCTCGCTCCCGCGCTCTTTCTATTACATTAACGAGGAACAAATTGTCCGAAGACCATTGTTTGCTTTCTTGCACAACAACATCTGCTTTCTGAACTTCTCCGAGCGTCTCTAATTGTCACTTATACGTAGTATAAGTGACGATTAGAGACGCTTATATTATATTATTAGTTATATTATGGCTCCAAGTGCCAAGTAGCCTCTTCCGTGGTGATGGAAGGTTCCTTGCTCTAGCACTTTTGGCAGTTTGTGGCATTTATGAATACTTATCCTTTCCCCCTTGGTTTAGGTGCACAGTAAGGAACCCCAGGTGGTCAAAATTAATCTGCAATCCCCCACTACGGCGTTACTAATAATCTAATCGTTGTTTTGGAGCGTAAAACCCCATGATTTAATGTTTTTCCTTTCTTCCTTGGAATGGCTGACACCCCAACGTGCGACATTTGTGTGGCTGAAGAAATTGTCGAACACCTGTTGTGCACGTGCCCTCAATACGAGGTCCAGCTGAACTCTTTGGAGACCGCACTAGCCGGCTGAACTGTAGCACATATTTGTAAATCAACATTTATAGCCCCTGGCCCCATTCATCAATGACGCAGAAAGCTGTTCGCGCGCTGTTGCAGTTTTCGAAAACCGGCCTCAGCGACCAATTTGATTCCTGCTGCGCGTCCTGCTGTGCGCAGGCGTTTCTCATTCCCTCATTCTTTCCCACTTTTCATTCTCTATTTCTGTTATTGTAAGTCTAGGGACGCAAACTGGACGCTATCCTGGTTGACTTCCCTTTTCTTCCACTGTTTCCTTTCTCGCTCTCTCTATAGTGAACGTTGTTACCAATTTCTTAACAATACATGTATGCCTAGCCACGGTGCCTTCGTGCGACCTAGCAGGTCACACGAAGTGAAGAGCATTGTCAAATCTATCATCTACGTGAACATCAGTGGCAACATTCAGTGACTACCTAGCGTGCCCCCCACTATTGTCACTTGACAGTTGTAATGGTTTAGGGCATAAGACCCCTTATGAAATGTTCGATAATTTATTTTCTAGGAGTCTTCCGACTTCCTTGCTAGTATCACACCGTAACTTTATTATGATTAATTAATGTTTTAGCTAGCTCTTTATACGAAATCGCGGGCTTTATAGTCACCTAAAATTCGTTGGATGCACATTGTGGGTCTTTTGGCATATCCTCATTAGGCTCCTTGCAGATTATATCGTTCATTAGCTTCAATATTTCTCAAATGAATCTCGCAAACGATCACACAATGAATTCATTCCAGAAGTGAAGTCAGGTGAATGTAAAACTACATGAAAGTGGTTAGGTAATTTCATGGTAATTTCATGGTTAGGTAATTTCACTTAATTTAGACCATTCCGTCGTCCTGGAAAATGGAATAAAACGTGAAAGGTGACTACATACAAACCTTTATATCGAAGACCCAAGATGCAAAATTCAAGGTGCGCTATCAAAATGCCAACCCATCACACAATCTTACATCTCCGTCTCTGTCTTTAGGCAAATAAACGGGTTTTTAAACCAACAAACATGAAAAGGCGATTGCATTGTATGCGTGTTTATAGATATGCCGCTTTAAGAGGGGTTTTGATGCTCGCAACGTACCAGACCTTAAAAAAACATATATTGCATTAAAAAACGTATATATCCCCGAACTTACTTCGTGTCTATTGATAATATACGTGCGTGATGATTGCATACGTATAAGTGCGTTTCGCTTTTAACTTCGCATGCGTAGACAACTTTGCTTTGAAGCACTCGACCCGACAAGGAAAAAAAAAAACCACCCAAAAAAGACGCACATGGGAAATTCCGAACAAGACGGGAAAGAGGCAACCTCTTTCCTGTCTTCTTGGTTTTTTTTTCCTGCACACATCACTCTTGGCTGTTTTTTTTTTCTTAGTGCAAACTACTAACTGACCCAATAAGAGAGAGAGAGAGAGACAAAGAGGAGGAAAGACAGGGAGGTTAGCCAGTGTAAGTACCGGCTGGCTACCCTGTGCTGTGGAAAGGGGTAGAGGGAATAAAAGGAGAAAGAAGAAGAAGAGGAGAAAAAAAAGGAAATTCACGCAGTACCGCGATACTACGCGATACAACACTCAAAGGCGATCGCACAATTCGCATGTCCTTAAAAACTTCACCAAAGCCCTTAAGGCCTTGAGTGCCGAAGCCCGGCTGGACCAGTGTCCTAGAGCCTTCTCCTCTGTAAAGGGGCGATTGTCCAGTTTTTCGAGCGCGGTTACGAGCACTGTTCTCGGCACTTTGTAGCTGGGACAGTCACAAAGGAGGTGCTGAATTGTCTCCTCGCAGCCGCAGGTGCCGCAAGTAGGGCTGTCGGCCATTCCAATGCGGAATGAATAAGAGTTCGTGAATGCCACGCCGAGCCACAGGCGGCACAGAAGTGTTGCTTCCGCTCGTGGTAACCCTGGTGGTAGGCGGAGTTGCAGACATGGATCCAATCTGTGGAGACGTTCGTTCGTGAACTCATTGGTGTTCCACAGATTCTGCGTGAGCTCGCGGGTGAGGGAGCGAAGATTTGTGGCTGCGTCTGTTCGTGACAGTGGTAATGGTACAACGTGGGCACCATCGTGGGCCGATCGGGCGGCATCATCCGCATGATGGTTGCCCGCAATTCCGCAGTGACCCGGTATCCACTGGTAGATGACGTTGTGCCCTTTGTTGATTGCTTGATGGTGGAGTAGTCGGATGTCTGCCACTAGTTGCATATTTGGTCCGTGGTTGAAAGCGGACATCAGACACTGGAGAGCTGCCTTCGAGTCACATAAGAGGGACCATGACTGTGACGATTTGTGACAAATAAACTCTAAAGCAGCACGGATAGCTGCGAGTTCTGCAGCCGTCGATGATGTTACGTGAGACGTCTTGAACTTGAGGGTGACAGACTCTGCGGGAATAACCACTGCTCCAGCTGAGCTGTTAGAGCAGACAGAACCGTCCGTGTAAACGTGGATGCGTTCTTTGTGTTTGTCATGGAGGAATGATAGCAGGGTTTGTTGGAGGGCAAAAGATGACATCTCCGCTTTCTTCTTGATACCGGGAATATCAAGAAGAGCCTGGAGTGGATGAAGGCACCACAGCGGTAGAGATGGTCGTGCTGCAGGCGTGAAGTTTGATGGTAAAGCTCCGTGGTTGGCGGCAATAATCCTGCTAAACGCTGAACGAGGTCGAGTGGCAGGAAGGGGGGCGAGATGATGCGATGGAAGTAGCGCGAAGTGCCTGATATGCATCCTTAAAGCGTCGTCTTGAAGATACGTATCGATGGGGTGATCATGCGCGATGGCTATTGTTGCTGCCGTGGATGCACATCTGGGAAGTCCAAGGCAAATTCGTAGAGCTTGAGCTTGTACAGACTGGAGGGCACGGAGGTTGGTCTTACTGGTTCCACCCAGTACAGGTAAGCTATAGCGCAGGAAACCGAGGAACAGTGCATTATAGAGTTGGAGCATCGCACTCACAGACGCACCCCACGACTTTCCTGCAAGAAATCTGAGCACGTGGGTTATCATGAGTAATTTCCTTTTTAGGTACGAGACATGAGGACTCCAGTAGAGGTCTCGATCTATTATCACTCCTAGAAAGCGGTGCGTCTTCTCGTAGGCAATCGGATGTCCATCAATTTTGACAACGTACGGTTTCATTGCTTTGCGCGTGAAAGCGACCATAGAGCACTTCTCGGAGGACACCTCCAGGCCTCGCGCTCGAAGGTAACCTGATGTTAGTGTGGCCGCTTTTTGAAGTCTGGCGCGCACCTGGGGACGCGTCGCTCCTGATGACCAAATGCATATGTCGTCTGCATAGATCGATACATGGACGGACTGCGGAAGGATGTGAACCAGGTCGATGAGCACGAGGTTAAATAGAGTGGGGCTCAAGACTCCACCTTGTGGTACGCCACGGCAGGTGTTGTGTTGTGATGACGCACCATCGTCTGTTTGCACAAAGAATGACCTGTCCTTCAAGAAGCTGAGTATCCACCGAAAAACAAGGCCGCCTAGGCCGACATTGCCCAAAGCGTCTAGGATGGCTCGATGGGTTACGTTATCATAAGCGCCTTTAACATCCAGGAACATTGCCGCTGACAGCCTCCTTAGGCTTTTTTCGTGCTGAACAGACGAGACAAGGTCGACGACGTTGTCTACAGAAGAGCGTCCGCGTCGAAAGCCTGCCATAGCGTCAGGGTATAACCGGTAGTGTTCTAGATACCACTCTAGCCGCGTCAGCACCATCCTCTCCATCACCTTTCCGAGACAACTGGCCAGAGCAATGGGACGATAAGACGCCACGTCTAGGGGTGATTTACCTGGTTTGAGCAGAGGCACAAGGCGGCTGGACTTCCATGAAGCAGGAACCACTCCTTCACGCCATGAATTATTGTACACGCCTAGAAGAGCATGCCGGGCTGTTTGACCGAGGTGTCCGAGAGCTGCGTATGTCACCCCGTCAGGCCCAGGCGCCTGCAACTCCTCGATGGAAAACGGATTGTCCATACGAGAATTCCGTGAGATTGTAGCGAACGATGGCGGTAGACCAGCAACCTTGACACAGAAGTCCTCCGCTACGTCGATCTCTCTGCGACCTTGGTAGAGAGCCAGATATTTGAAGGGGTGGCGTTGTTGCGGTGACGTTCGAAGACCACGCACCGTTCTCCATATATGTGACAGGGGTTTATGCGGATCAAGGGAATCGCAGAAGGTTTTCCATCTTAGAGACTGCAGGGAGTTGATCCGACGCTGGATCTTCTTCTGTATTCGTCTTGCCTCCCTTAGGTCGTAGATGGAATTGGTGCGTCTGTACCTTCGTTCCGCGCGACGGCGGATTGCTCGAAGCCGCTCCAATTCTGCTTCCAAATGAGAAAACTTAGGAATAGGCCTAAAAGCTCTTGTGGCTTCTTGAGCAGCGGCGTTAATTAGCTTTTCGATGTTGCCAGGTAGACAGTCCTGGATCTCTTGGCAATTCTTCTCCATGAGCAGCGTGTATTGAGGCCAGTCAATGTGACGAAGAACTGTGGTCGACTGTGTCTTGCGTATGCCGTCAATTTTAACAGATGTTGGGACGTGGTCGCTACCATGCGTTTCGTTGTCCGTGAACCATTTCATACTGGCACTGAGGCATCTTGAAACAAAAGTCAAGTCCAGGCAGCTGCTGTATGTCAATCCCCGCAGAAAAGTAGGACTGCCATCATTTAGGCAGCAGAGCTCATGGTCCGACGCGAAGGATAGTAGGCGTCTTCCTCGGCAATCCATCTTTAAGCTTCCCCATAGCGGATGATGCGCATTGAAGTCGCCGGTAATAATCCATGGCCCAGCTGTCGCAGTTAAAATTGCACTTAGTCTCGCGTTGTCAAATCGA
The DNA here is from genome assembly GCF_038994185.2 of Dermacentor albipictus. Lineage (NCBI taxonomy): Eukaryota > Metazoa > Arthropoda > Arachnida > Ixodida > Ixodidae > Dermacentor > Dermacentor albipictus. The sequence goes on from NC_091823.1 coordinate 90,831,731, forward strand.
CTCGAAGGTGAAATGTAGGCACCTACGAGCGTGAGTGCGACGTTCTTGCATTTTATCGTCAAACATACGTGCTGATTGTCGTCATCAGGTGCGACTGGGTGTGAAACATACGTCAAATCGCATCTGATATAATCGATGACTTTGCTGCGTTCGCTACAGGTAGCAGACATGAAAGCTTCATATCCTGATAGGCGGATGGCGTTGTTAATGTTTGGTTCACAAATGACGATTATTGGAAATTTGTACTTAGAAACAAACGGACGAAAGTCCGAAATGCGGTATTTAATGCCTCTGACATTCCATTGGAAGAGAGACGCTTCCTTGACCTCCTTAATGAACGAGTGTAGAGGAGCAGCCATGGTGCTTCTCAAGACCGGACAATACTGGATTCAGGGCGTCCAGTATTTGAAGTGCGCCTCGAGCCGCCGGAGTGTGTACGGCGGTCAGTAGTGCTCGTAGCGTGTTCATAAGGGCCCTTATAATGGTGAAAACTTGTTTGTCGTCGTCTAGGGTGCTGCCTGAAGGTGAAGCATGACTCGGCGAGCGTGCTACATCTTGTCGCTCCGCTGGTGGATCTAGCCGTGGCAATGGCGGCCACTCCTCGCTTGAGGCAATGATATTGGACACTTTTTGCTGAGGAATCTCATTGCCGCTATTGCTAGTTGTATGCGGAAGTTTCTGGACTGTCAATGGACGCGGTGCATCCTTAGCAATAGCAGTGGGTTTCCTAGATCTCCGGCGACGTGAACGTCGACGTCGTACCTTAGCGGCAGCCTCCCTGTGCGAGGAACCATCCCTGACCATTTGCCTCAACACTTTCGTTTCATTTTTCACGTGTGGGCAATTCTTTGAAGTTGCATCGTGAGAGCCCTGACAATTGGCGCACTTTTGGTTTTCTGTAACTGACCCAATAACGTGTTTTACTAGAACTACCGACCTGAGTCGAGGCTGAACTCCGCGCGTATGCGTTTATTTTTGAATTCGAACAAGTCCCTCTCATTTGTGTCTGACTGGTGCACATGCCGCGGCCACCTGAAATACGCAGACGCATGCCTCCATCGGCATGCGGCTACCGATTCGGCATGCGTCTACCGATGCCGCATTCACAGTACAACCCGGAGCGTACGCATACGCTTCTGCGATGAAAGAAGCTGGATGCTGCATATCTGGTGTCATCTATATTTTTATGGATCTCGGCAAATGCATCGACATATGAATACGCGCCGCGTCGAAGGCTCAAGCACGTTTTGTACGAGCCTCCTTCCAGGAACTGAAAACACCTTCTCGTGAGCCCCGTGTGCAGAACTTACCAGTCAACAGCATGATCTCTTCAATCATCACATATCTGTAAGTCCAACTAGGCCTAAAACATCATCCTCCGATATGATAATTTCATAGCAACATGCAGTTCCGGAACGGGGTCTCGGTGAAAAAAAATGATCCGTCTGAGACAGTTGGCACTCCTTACAGATCGGCGAGTCTTATCACTTGTATCTCTCCTCTCATATATATATATATATATATATATATATATATATATATATATATATATATATTAAAGCTATGTGTGTGTGTGTCTGTGCGTTAAACTCTGGACAGCCCAATGTTTAAGCCAGATGGACCAAAAATATCATCCCTCTTTCAAAATGCGGCCGGTGCTGCGCAATAGAGATTCCGCCTTCCTTCTTGTTTGCAATGTGGAAATAAGGTGATAAACAAAATTGGTTAACAAGAAGAAAAAAAGAGAATATTACTCCCAGTAATGCAGCTTTTTTGACAGGTAGTCGTAGCTTTCTTCTCTTTATCAATTCTGTATACGTCTGCAGTGTGACAGCATGTCAGGGCTTAACATTTAAGCGAGGCTTCCCTATCGATTTACTTTAACCACGGTTACTTTCTTCATTTGATGCCAAGTCGTCAAAATGCCGCGCCCACGGCTGCTTTAGCTGCAAGTTACATTTGGTCACGTTCCTCCACTTCTCCGTGGGGGAATGTTTCTCTAGCTTCCAGTAGGCGCAAGCAAAAGAGAGACACACTATTCGCTTGCTCAGACAGTCATCGCGAACTGAAAGGCAAAAACTCGAGCCAGCGGCTAGGTACTTTTGAAGCGCTGACGGAAAGAGTAGAGAAACGTTCAGGAAACCATGGCCTGCAAGCATCCGCCTTCTCGTTTGTTGTTGTCAGCCGTTTGAAAGTGCAGTGTCGATTTGGATGTTTCGCTTGCCTATCAGAGCAAAACTGTGCAGATGGGAGCATTGGGGAAATCCAAGTGACTGCAGGTTGCGGGGTGGCGCGCCTCACGGACCCCCCAAACCGTGCTCTCGGGTCACCATTGTTATCTTTCTTGGCACTTGCGCACCAGTGGCGTTTGAGTACAAAGTGCCCGGGCTGGACCCGCAGGGTTCACGGTATGTTTTATTTTTTAGGAGGGTCCACACGTTCTTTATACTACAGTGGCCATTCCGCTAAGTGAAAGCAGTAGTGCGCTATCTCATGAATGACGGTCTTCCTCGTACATATCTCTGTGCCGGGCTGAAAAGCTAGCGCTTCAACCAAGATTGAAAGAACAGACTAAAAATTTGATTCCAAGAAGGTAATTGACGCATAATGGTAGGCATTTGCATAAACTTATCTTACACGGTACTCGCTTTGTTCGTGGTACTTGTCGAAGCGAGGTAACCAGCAACTTGCGCATTAAACTATTCTGCCCAACGCAAAGTCTACTCAAGAAAGTTTAGGCAAAGACTGTGCGGAGAAGATTGAGATATTTCCATAATTTCTTTTAGCATTTACACTTTTTGCTGCGAAAGTAATTATTTAAATAGACATCACAGTGAGACTCATTGTCTGAGAAAACTTCTATAATTGCTGTTACTTCGACACAACTTCACTAGAACATGGAAAACGACTTTCCAAAAGATCCTCAAGGTGAAAAAAAGTTTATTGAATGAAAAAAAAAGAAACCGTCATCCATCCGAGAGTAGCATGAAGCTTCTTTTATAGCTTCGCGCTACGATTTCGTGGATGAGAATTCTTTTTCTTTCTTCACATTTTCTGTAAGGCACCAATGAAAACCTATCAAGTTGACCACTGTCTATTTTTTATGCTATCTGCAGCGTACTAAAACCTCTCCCAATGAATTCCGCTTACCTTTTTAGTGGGTCCGACGTTTCCATCTTATGTTGTATAAATTTGTTAGAATCGTCACTCGGCCTATTCTACAATACCTTCCGACGGCGTTTTTTCTTCCATTGGCACATATCACGTCAGGACGTATTCACACCGGAGATTCGGAGAGGTATAACGCGATAAGACGTGAGTGGCGACGAAGGATCGACTCTCAACCGAGACAGAAAGAAAAACGCCTTGTTTACCTAAGTGCCTAATCAAAAATTGCCCCCAACCAAACCGTTGAGCTGCACGAACGTGTCACTTTGTCGTCTTGCTTCACGCATGTGTATATATATATATATATATCTGTATTTTTTCGCTACACAGTCCTGTCATTCAGCAAGTACCAACTCGCCCAAGAAAACGTTGTTGTGTATCTGGTACGAACTATGTGAGCAGGAGTCGTCCGGAGGTGCTACTTGAAGAAGCCGGGGTTACCTCGTACTAGTACCAGCCCCAATTGATTTTTTACTGCTTGTTTCTACATCGGTTTTGTAGCAATGAATAAATATAGTGGTAGTAGTGTTGTGATGATAACGGTAAGAATAATACTGAGTGAAGTACGGGCCTCGGAACTGCACCTTACCCAGCCATACAGCAACCACTAAAAAGTGGTTAAAAAAATTAACCCACGTAACGGACGCAAACATCATACGCGTTGGCCCTGCTGCAATGTCCCCATATAACGGTCACACAAGTGGCCTTTCAGAGACGACTGCTTTTGCGCAATGTGCTGTGGAAAGCGAAATAATGTCGATGTCAGGCTATGTGCTACTTTGACAAACTAGAAACTTCGAACTTCGTTTAAGTCCGTTCGCAAGTTCCGCTAGAACAATGGCGTTTGCCAGGAGGATTTCTAATATGAGACAAAAATCCTCCGAGACGACATAATAATAATAATAATAATAATAATAATAATAATAATAATAATAATAATAATAATAATAATAATAATAATAATAATAATAATAATAATAATAATAATAATAATAATAATAATAATAATTATTATTATTATTATTATTATTATTATTATTATTATTGCGTCCACTACAGTAAGAAGGACTCCCCCAGCGATCTCCAATGACATATTTCTTTTGTCAGCCAACTGCGTCCTAACGTTTGATTTTCCTCGCATCATCACAATGCCTTAGGCTTGGCCGTTCTAGCCTGCTTTTGCCTTTATTTTCCACCCATTATGTTTCTCCAGTAGACCACTAGATACCTAGTTTATGCTATAATACGGCCTACCCAGCTCTGTCTTGCTACTTTTATGTCAACTAGAATTTCAGCTACACTTCTTTGCCTGTTAATCCGTACCACCTTCTTCCTGTCTCCTAAGGTTACGTCTACCAATCCTTGGTCCAGCACTGGTTTCGTTTCGTGGCTTCTTCTCAAGCACCTTTGCTAGTTTTCAAGTGTTAGCCCCGAAATTTAGCCCTGGTAAAACGCTGAGTTTGCATGCTGTTCCTTTCAAGAAAGCTGCCAGTCATGACTTGGGAATGTTCTCCATGCATACATGACTCCATTCTTATTCGTATGGAAATTGCCTGCTCGTGATCGCAGCATCCTGTGACAACTTGGCATGATAAATATTCTTTTGCAAATTAATACTATTTTGGATGTTTCTCTGTGACATATGCATTGTGCCTAAGCTGTGAATTAGCATACGCATTGCGAATTATAGGCACCTAAAGCCTCTAAAATCTTTCTTGAATTGCGGTGTCCAAGGCTACAAACACAATCCCAAAATAGAGGACAGCCAAGAGCATTTTCCTGACAACTAAAGCAAAGTGCTTCTTACTGTCTGTTTCTGTCTGCGTATATCTTTAATTGCATATGCTGTTCTCATGCCATTTCTGTATATTGATTAGATAATCAAGCGTCCAGAGAAAGTCGGGAGCTAAAGTTGCCAGCATTTCCAAAGTAATAAAAGACATCAATCGATCAATATTGAAAAACTGCAAAAGGCTGCCTACCAACAAGGTACTCCTATTCATTTTCCCACGTGGTGGAACATAAACCGCCTTCATGTAAATGCCGAGACAAACCCATAGATCTTGCCGTTTTAAGTTTTCATACATTCATTGTAAGTTAGTTCCAGCCTTGCTAAATAAGACAAAATCATCTGTAAACTACACGTTGATAAAATATATCCTCTTAATCTCCACCGCTAGTTTTACGGCATCTAACATTTTCAATTGGTAATTCCTACAAGCTATTCTCACAAAGGCCAGGAAGAGCACATGTACGCTCATCCTACCGCACGAGTCGATAAATTTCATCATAGAGTGTAGAGGAAAAAGTATTATTTTGTATTAGTAATGAAAGTATTAGTCATGCAAACTTAAAAACTGCATCTTTTTACATAGTTACAATAAGTTTTGTTTTTAAATTTTCAAAACGTTTTTACGCAGATGATGTTTACGTAATCGTTGTCTGTTATCATCTTCAGGCGAAAGCCTTAAGCGACTCGTTGCAATGGCTTCTATCCGAAAAAAGCGGCGTCTAGTCCAGTCACGCTAAAATACAGTGATGCAAAAATATCATCATCAGGAATGTCTCATACCTCCGCAAGCAAGCAAATATGCAATGGCTGGATATGAAGGAAGAAACGAAATAAAGAAAGAAGAAAAAAAGAAAGAGAAAAGGAAAAACAGAAACTAAAGAAGGAACCAGAGAAAGAACGAACGAAAGAAATAAAAACAAAGAAAAAAGTACAAACAAATTAAGAAAGAGATGAAGAAAACCGGAAAGAACAGTTAGGTTGTGCATTAGTTGCTCGCATGTGTCTTTGAGGAGGCCGATCTGCAACGCCATACGTTTACTTCACGCTGCGGCTTGTCATGTCTTGCAAGAAGTCTGACCTCTATGATCACATAACTAAATCAATTGCCACGTGTACAGCAGGTTCTCGCCTTCACGCGTTACTGGAGTGTAACGTGGCGCCGATTTTTTTTCTCTTTGTTCTTGCATGTCGCCTACATAGCACACCACGATGAATATATACAAATGATATCGACTAGCCCAAATTTATTTTCACCCTGATCAGTGCTCGATGACTTCTGCGCCTGTTAATATCTATACAGAAGATACAAATCAAATTCAAAAAAATGTGTGGCATATCTGTTCCTAGGTTCCTCACTGAGAAACTAATCGTACAGGAATGTCCAAGGAATGTAGTACTGTAAATATGGTTTTACCTGGAGTTGATGACAGCTTTACTGGTGACGTCATGACGCCTATAAGGAAAAAAATACAGTTCGCTGTATTTATTGTATTCTAACGCGCATGTAAATGAGGTATACAAGGATGGCGAGGCATTATGCTTTTGAGATGGAAAACGCGGCCCACCTCATGTCCCAGAAATATGTGCCACTTTATGATTGATGTCCCCCATCAATAATGAAATATGAACCCGCTCAGCTTAAGAAAAGACAGAAGGAAAATGCAAAATATGCTTGAGCTTTACAATATTTTGTGCGCAGGCGCGCCTCACAAAGACCTGTCAAGAAGTGCTTGAGCGCACTTGCAATTTGCTCTGGTGTGTGCGCGAAAACTTCCAAACTCTGCTGAAAGAACAAGCCTACAACTACGTTTAGAACTGATGGCAGGCACGGGTATTCCATCATTGTTCGAAACCCTCGAAAGATGTGTCTTCGAACATCCTGGAAATTTAAATAGAACGAGCTTAACCACCTTACACATCAGTCAATGGAACTGCATGATAATGATGAAGTAGCTGGGTGCCCGCTTCTTCAACAACACAAATGTTGTAGCAATTGTTGGCATGCATGACAAAAAATTATGCTGTACGAGAATATCAAACTTTCTGCTTTTCTAACACTGATAACAAATGAAGATAGAGGGTCTCCTCGCAAAAATTTAAAAAATATATAACAGTTTCAGATATACAAAATACCTAGAACTTATACAACACAGCGCGCGTTTACATAAGTAAATCGCTTGTTCCCGCTAATTTAACTGGACCACAGTTTCGTTCCAGGCTTCCAGACAAACGATGCTTCCAAGTGTCTTCGTCACCGTGGGGCGACATTTTGCACTCAGGGAGGCCAACTTACAAATAGACAGGCTTATTAAGAAAAATCACGGCTACACCTTACGGCGCTGGTAGATTATTGGCTCGTTCGCTCTCCTGCTCATGTCTACATGCTTGTTTCAGTACACTTGCAAAATCATGCAGAACCCCTTTTTTAACACTTCTCGCTCAAAGTTTACTGATCAGTTCTTGTACAAGCCATGTCATATCAGTAGGCGTGACCACCAACAATCTACACTGTGACCATTTGGCCTCCCAGTCCGGTTATTGTGATACACGTCCAACACACGAAAAAACGCCTGACTGCTCTCTTGTTTGAGGTTAATCTACCTGGGTGCAGCTGGCCTGGTGGATACGGCACGCCATGCAAATACATAAATCGCCTCGCATACCACTAGCCCTAAACATGTCGCCGACTAACTCGCACCGCAATTTTGCTAGAAGTGCTTCCGCGACATACGGTTGCTCGGCGGCGTAAACTGCCTGTATATCTCCGGCACCTATACGGGAATGCCCACACCTCGGCAGCGCCTATGTTTGCGTCTGCCCATAACAAGTTCTAAATAACGACACAGAACGTGTCGCTGGGCATATGACGCTTAGCGACATGCAAATGGTGGTGTGGCTTCTTGACCTCCCGTTACATACGCTGGCTGGAATGTTTAAAAATGTCCATGCATTTCCAGCACCACAGCAGAAGTACGCCATCCTCTGCAGTCGCTGTCTCGGACAGCAGCGCAATTCCACGAATACTAATGACGTGACGTCGGTTGCGAAAGAATAAACAACCTACACGAGTTCCTTATACATGTTGCCCTTGAGCTTTAACGCAGTTGTGCTCAGCGCAGAGCCGATTATGTCAGGAAACTCAACTACAGTCTTAAAGACTCTTTGTCTTCACCGTGTCACCATGTGTCTTTACCTGACTCCTTGTAAAGTCATTATGTTCTCTCTCTCTCTCCTTCACAGCCCTCTCACCTTTATGTAAACTACGACTGCAGGTGTTCTAGATTCTGTGGTCTTCACTGATTTAAGAATTACCCTTTGAGGCACTTTCCGACCCGCGAGTACGAAAATAGATGATATATATCTGCAAGCGCCTGTTTTTTAACATTCCCCGCTATCAAAGGCTCTCACTTAGAGATAAAAATGGCCACTCCCGTGCTTTATGAAATGGCTAGTAAATAGTGCAATTCAGCACTGATAAAGCGCAGCAACATCTCCTGGAACGTGGTTAACCTCTTAAAGAGGGTCATTATATTTCTTTTATGTTCTACTGAGTACGCAAACTACATTTTTTTTATGTGGGTGGGTTTCATAAGTAGGCCGATATTAATCAGACCACAACAATGGCGCTCGTGGAACACAAGAGTTTAGGATTCATTAGCTTTACGTCCGTCAAGTAATGCTATGCCGGAAATGTTTTCATACGGCTCCTTGAGTGCATCTACGAAGCTCGCACCGGAACATATAGGACACCGAAACAAGCCTACGAACTGTAAAATAAAGGATATGAGAGCGTGACAGAAGAGGATGATTGATTGCTCTCCTAGAGGGAATATTTTCGTGGAAGTAGATGAGCTTATGTAAACGTCCTCGGTAAACTCTCGTGCACGGCGAGATACGAAGATATTTTACAGAAATTGACTAGGCTGTATTTTAAAATTCTTCGACTATGTTCTGTTATTTGAGTAAATATGCAGTTTATACGTTGATGTTCTCTTGGCTAGCTACGATTACGGCATTCCCGCATTCTTACCGAAATTTGTTTTGTAGAGATAGCACTTACTCGCGTTCTTTGGATAGCTAGATAGACGGCATTCTCGTACGATAAACTGGAGAAGTTAACAGAAAGTAAGGAGGAAGAAAGAGGAAGAGCCGAGAAAGAAGCGCATCTTCAGGGGAGCCGAGAGCGCGGCCCCTGATTGGTTGGCGCAGGCGAAGGCAGCCACGCGCAGCGTGACGTCACCGAGAAGACGTTAAGTCCGCACCTCATCGGAGCGCCCGCGCGCGGTGTCAGTCTCCAGATACAAAGTGCGTCGTACCGTCATATCTAATTTTGCCAGCTTATCATTACTAATGACGCATCGTTTGCAATCGCTACAGTATCGAAATTTGTTTAATTTCGTCGCTGATTGTATAGCGTTCCGCGTAATCAGCCTGCGAGCATGAGGTTTTTCGTTAATCACGGAATAACATGAAAATAAACAAGTTCGCAGAAGGAAGCTATCGATGAAGGACAATAACCTACGATGGTTGCTTGCACGATACTGTTTGAAAGCGCCGCTACATGAGTAAATGGACGGAGAGGTTCGAGCATTTCTGGGATTTGTGTTTCACAGAACACTGGTTTCGAATAATATGCAGCCATATTTTAAGCTGTATTCTAAGAAACTTTTTGTCACTGATTGCATTCGCGGATAGATATAACGAGCATTAAAAGAAAAGGAAAAAAATCCAGTTTCCTATTGTACAAGAAAATGTGGCCGCTTCAAGGTTGTTTGATAGTAACATCTTTAGACAAGCCACGATTTAACTTCGGTCTTTCAGTGCATAAACCACTGACTTTTGCAGGCTCGATGATGCCCTCACATGGAATACAGTTAAGACGATCTGGACAGCACATTCAGACATGCCCATGAACACAAAACAATTAGGTCGTAATCTGTTCATAAAATTTCAATATTTACGGAACTATGACGAGCTTACGCTGGCTCGCACGCACGCACGCACAAAGACACACACACACACACACACACGCACACGCACGCACGCACGCACGCACGCACACACACACACACACACACACACACACACACACACGCACGCACGCACATACACACACGCGCGCACACCCGCAGGCACACAGACACACAGCGTAACTTTTTACGGAATAACAAAGGCGACCATTCTAAACATACTAAAAGGACAAATGATATATGCAAAAAAAATAATAGGGGTGCCTTCGTTAACTATAACAAGAACGTCTGGCCGTCAAAACCACATTGCTCATGTATGCATTGCCACATTCTTTCATAGTGCCGTCGACAGATAGTTACCAGGACGCGGTTGTACTGGGAGGAAGTTGCTGCGCATGTTATCAGTATAATTCTATTATAAAGCTACAGAAACACCGCTATTGAATATAAGTGAACATGATACTGACAACCTTTCTAGCTAAAATGTCGAAGGTGCATTCCGAAGCCTTTTTTTCTGTATCCGCGTTTGTCCTTGTTGTCCCGTTGTCCCGTTTTGTCGCAGAGGACATCTGCATTGGCATCTCAGGATAGCAACACAAACATTTCGCCCAGATAGCCAAGGGCTTAATCTCCGTCATCGATCGCCATTTATCGACGCTTGGCCTGTCTTTATAAGCGGAAAAATCTGCCTTCATTTGTTTCCCGGGAGTGAGACGGAAGTCAACATGTATGTCACTGAATATTAGAGGCCATCCAATTTGTCGTGCAACTAGTGTTTGCTTCCTGAGCATCACCATCCACAGAAACTACCATGGCGACGAGCAGTTGAAAGTGTTGTGGGTGCATCAGTGCAAAGTGTCTGCGCACTTCATTGCATGACAGGTGTACGTTGGGGAAACAATCATATGTCCATGCATAAGCTGAACACTGGGCTGATAACAAGTCGCATTCTCTATCAGCTACCGCTGATATCATCATCGCCCAGCCAATTCGTGCGCTTGGAGGAGGTGCACAGAAAGGGTCTTCGCTTAGCGATGGAAGTTCCCCAGGAGGCTTCAAACAAGAAGGTTAGTAATGAAGCAGAGTCTCTTCTACTCTGCCTTTGGCATCTCAGGCCTTGCTGACAACTATTCAGGCTGGGCGAGTCCCCCGCAGGCAGGACGCTTCTCCGGTGGCTAAGAGCAAGAACTCGCTCCCATTTCCACGCGGCGCTGAACATCATCCAATTTTTAGGATTGGAATGGCCTAACTGGAGTCACCTCGACCCACCATGGCCTTTTTTCGGACGTTACCTACAGCCTCAGTGTGCCCCTCTCCCCCTACCGGCAAAATGCACTATTTTAATTGCGGAAGCAAAGTTTCTTCTGTAAAACCACTTGAGCAGAACGTTTCAAAGCCACCTACAAGCGTACGCAGACGGGTGGTGTGTGCACAAATAGTCGCACAGTGGCACTGTGCATACGCTCCCTTGATGTGTCATTATCTGGCCGCCTGGATCGCGTAGTTTCGTCTACAAGAAAGTGCCGCAATTACCATGGCCTTGCGAAAACTATGCGCAAACTATGTGACGAATTCAAATTCAGCGTTACAACGATTACAGCGTGGCCTACCTCGAGAGAGGTAGGCCACGCTGCAATCTCTCGCATGGAATAAAGGTCTAATTAATTAAAATTAAATTATGGGGTTTTATGGGCCAAAATCACTTCGTGATTATGAGGCACGCCATAGTGCGAGGAGTCCGGAAATTCCGACCACCTGGGGTACTTTAACGTGCACCTAAATCTAAGTACCACGTGTTTTTTTGCATTTCGCCCCAATTAAAACGCTGCCGCCGTGGCCGGGATTCAATCCCGCGAGCTCGTGCTCAGCAGCCCAACACCATAGCCACTGAGCAACTACGGCGGGTAAAGGTTTAATTAGCAAGTGATTTAACGTAAAACTTCAATGGCTCCCATCCCACGTAGAAACTGAAGGAAGTGAAAAGGCTGATGCTCTTGCACGCCTAGCACTGACATGTGTCCCAAAAGTAGGAGCGTCAAATATGTTTCAGAACCCTAAGGATGCAATCCGCATTCACCTTAGGGCGATCCACCAGACTCCACACCCAAGTCTGTGTGACCATGTACTTACTCACGAAGAAGCATCGTTGTTGTATCGCATCCGAACCGACTGGTTATTCAAGACTGGATGGTGCACTTCTCCACTCTGTGCCTTTTGTGGTGATATCGGCGACATCGAACATTTCGTTTGGCTATGCCCACAGGTTGACATAAAAAGAAAAGTGATAGTCGACAGCCTGTAAAAGAATGGTATTTCGCACATGACCTTTGAAGACGTCGTCTTCCCAGTAGGGCCCGCGGCAACCAGGAAGAGAGTGCAATGACTGCCGATTGCCTTCATGCGAGACGCAGGGCTTTTCGACACCTGGGGTGCGATCGGAGATCGTTGTTCGGCACGTTCGTTCGGTTACCGGCGCGCGCGATTGGCCTACTCCGCACCGATGTCGCCAGCCGCGGGGCGCGGCCACGTTTTTTGGCGACGTCAAAATGACGACACGCTCATTTCAATCATCGTGCAACCAAGCACGTCGTCTGCTAGGCTCCGAACCGTACGGGAGTTGGGAAGTTTGGAGCGATCATGCGCTCGTTACGAGACCGGCTTCTCATGGCGCGTATGGTGGATTGGATTGGATCCAACCGGCGGCTGCAATATGGCACGTTCGGATCCAATCCATAGTTTAATTTGCGAAAATGGCGGCTGCGTTGGGAACTTAGGTTGTTGCGCTGGCGTTTCTCGAGGAAAAAGGAGAGCGGGTGGCGGTGCGAAACGCGTTGGCATATCGCTCCCGCAGGCATGGCGCTCCCGCAGTAGTCACGGACAAAGGTACTACTTTCATGACCAAGTTTTTGGATATCATTCTACGTCTAAGTGGTACCGCCCAACGGAAGACAACGGCCTATCACCCACAGAAAACCGACTAATGGAATGGCTCAGCAGAAGACTGGCTGACACGATAAGCATGTACCCAGATGTGGAGTACAAGAACTTGCACAAGGTTTTACCTTATGTCACCTTCGCGTACAATACGGCTCACCAATATACCACTAGCAAGACATTCTTGAGGCTCGTATACGGCCGTGAGGTTACACTGACATTAGACTCAAAGCTACCTCATGAATTTGATGACGAGACGGGTACTGAAGAGGTCACACAACGAGCAGAAGCAGCTACGCAGCTTGCGCGTCTGCGAATCCCCGAACAACAGGACTGTGAAGCCAGACGCTACAATCTTCTGCACAGACACGTCACATACAATACTGGTGACAAAGTGTGGGTGTGAACACCTAATCGTCAGCGTGAGCTCTCTGAAAAGCTGCTGCGCATACTTCTGGCCCTACATACTTCTCCAATGCCTCTTCAGTGACGTCCCCTACGAAGTCGTTCCAGACGACTCTCACTGTTCAAAGCGTCGACGGCACTTACCCGAGGCCGTTCACGTGGTTTGCATGAAGCAATACTACAAGACTGCGCAGTTTTTTATCGCTGTTTTGCAAGCATCTATAGTCAAGACGATGATCCTTTGTAAAGGGGAGCAATATAGCCATATTTTACGCCTTATCGGGTATCTGCGAACACTGATAACATGCTGTCACCCTTGTGTGCAGTACTGACCGCTGAGCACAACGTCGTAGATCGATTTCATAGGCATGCTCCCAAAGAGTGGCTTCGCACTAGCACAGGACATGTGCAGTGAAACTACAATAACGTCGACACCCTGCAAGAAACAGCAATAAGCAGGAGAAGGCTGTGGTAGTGTATGTGTGTGTTTGTATGTTTTTGTTTCAGTTTGGTTGCTAATTTGCGGAGTTGACCGCTGCATTAAGGTTATATTTCGTTGCTCGCATGCGTAGCTCAACCCAGAGACTGAAATATGTCAGTAAGTTTCGTTATCACTGCTTTACACATTTCTAGGTGTCGCACGTAGTTACATGGCTTTCAAGAAATCGTTTCAGCAAAGCTTCACATTACAAAAATTCCAGAGCATGTGGTGGATCCACATAATTTCTTTAATTTTCGTTTTCTCAGGGCAACCTTTTGCGTCAAGAACGAACAGATCTACGAGGCAAGAATAAGACTGATATGAGCCTACGCGCTTTACTGACATTTCGAATATTTCAGCAAGCAAACGAACACATTCTAAAATCAGCGGGAGATAACGCTTACTTTTTCACCTTCAACGCCTCGCTTGTTGTCACGCACATCGCCCGCACTCCAGCGTCTGCCACAGGGTGCAGGACTCCCTTTTAAATTACTTCATTTCAACACAGAAAAAACTTCGCATGTCGGAAACCAAATATACATTTGCTTTTACACAGACAGCGTGTCGATCTGGGGAAATTCCTTCAGATTTCGCTCTGGAGCCAAGCCAGCATGTTGCCTGATCTCCTAGATTACACGCATATCTGCGCCCTAAAACCAGGACACGCTTGGTCGACTCTCTCTTCTCCGATTGACCGCCTCTTCCTGTCAGCCTATGCTTCCGTTCACATCTGCGCTCGGCGACGCAAATAACCGGATGCCGATAACATCATAGAAAGTGCAGTTCTGGAGAATCCGAAAGCCATGGGCTAAGCAAGCGTTCACCTGATTTTCTTACTTCATGAAGACGCCCCTAGTACTCGAGCTTTCAAGAGGCGGGGAACAAAGCCGTCTGGGAATTTCTTAGCCTTTCGTCTTTCCTTTAGCGCAGGATGGCTTTACTCCAGACGTAGCTTCCTGGTTCATCTAGTCATTTGCAACCCTATCACGGCTTCTTATTCTTTTTTTTTTTGGTGGCACAGCATGGTTCCTCTTCGATCTTACGTGTGATGTTGACGCCGTTAGCGGGAAATGTTGCGATAAGAACGTAATGCGCTGAGTGAAAACAAGGCTGGCGCTATGGACAACAAACCAGAGCTGTTGTCGCCTCCATGTCGAGCGACCCTCTCGGAGCAATGCGAACAGGCATCCATTTGGACGTGCCTTGAATTCCTTGGCGTGAGAGTTAGAGAGGACGAAATCCCGTTGAATCTTGTTTTTTATTTGTTTTATACTGCTTCTTCTCACTTTACGTGAAATTTTATCTATAGTTCTCGTACTGGTTGCTGCTGCCAAGCGAAACCTGGTTTTGCGTTTGCTCTTGCAGCGCGATCACTGTGATATTTTTTGTTGTGATTTAGAAATGGTCTCAACCTGACATAATGGATTTCCAAAAAGCATTTCAATGAAATGCAGTTAGGGCTCCTACTTTATCACGTTGTTAACCTCCTTCCCCCTCTCGTCAAAATAGAAGGGTTCGCAAACTATACAAATTTGATTTGTGTTGATACCATCTTCTGTATATGGATTTCTTTTTATTCTGTTACTAGTCGCCTACAAGCGCAGATTTATTGTACGGTATTTTCAACCTTGGCTAGATGATGTGTTCTACAACGTATATTTATTAAAACCGTTTCAGCGGTCACTTTATCAAATAACCTTATTTGATATTCGCATTATGTTTACTATATGTGCTTGTTGTGTTACACATTTCATTGGTTGAGTAATCTTTCTTTATTTACTATGTTTCGTCATTTCTCTTTTGCTTCCACTAAACAAACAGCTGGTAACGATAAGAATAAAGCTAGTGTTTCTGGTTTTCACTGATAAATGTCTTACAGTACTCCTTTTGATCGTCAACAGTTCATAAAGGAAGGATTGTCTACTTAACATTCTTCCTTACTCTACCTCTCTTCGCGCTGGAAAAAATATAACGTTATTCGCATATTCGTGCGTAAAGTAGGCACGATAAAAATGGCATAATAAAACCCATGAAACTCACCTCTCAATATTCGATGCATTCATGTTCGAATGCTAACTGTTTCCTCAAGGAAATAATGACACCATCACTGTGCCTAACACAGTACAATGGAAAGGTACGTTGGCAAATGGTTGAAGCTACAGATTGAATCCATTGGTGAAATCTGCCCACCAAGGACAAATTCATGTGTGCAGAGGAGCAGATGAATGTTCCAACGCCGTAACGCACAAACACAGTTCCACATCGAGTAAAATTGCAACAATGTGTTCACCATTATTTCGGACCATAAGGAGTAAATTAATACAAAAATTAAACCTTATTTGATTTAAAGCGCAATTAACATCGTGAAGTATTCTTAATTAGTTTGTTCACTATTCGCAGCTGAAACTTCACTACAGCGTGTCACAAACGCAACAATACGGGCTTTGAATTCTCTCCCGTGCCTCAATCCACATTTTGAAGCATCAAACTGAGCATATGCGATGCATCGGACTTTTGTGGGTTAACAATCGCGCGCCTCTCCTTGTAATCTATAGATTTCACAAACAGCTAGAAAAACCTGGATCTAGAATAGAATTACTCTCCACCTTACCGGCGACTTCGCAATAGACGCGTGTGATTTCGTACAGCCGAGATTTGTTCACCGTCTATCAATGAATCCGTTAGCATTACATTTTCTTGACGTCCAACTGCTCCGCCAATGTGTTATAAGTTCTCTGACCGTGAATCCTTGCGCGAAGACCTACACAGCCGAAAGCGATTCGATGAACCTGTCAAACACGAAATTTTCTCGGACTACAGCTGCTACAGTGCCGGGAGACTTGCTCACGAACGGAAAGCTGCTGCCTATCCCGACCCGTAGTGATCGAAAGCGGAAATCTGCCCTAATCCACACTCACGTGCTTCGAGCCAAGTTGCGAGACAATTCTTACTGATGGCTGTTCACACAGGCGCCTTTATGGATGTAAGCTTACACCAATAATGCTGGTACGAAACTATAGTGAACTACCGCCATCCGGGCGATACCGAAACATGCCACTCAGGAATTGTTCTCGTCGGTAGTGAACAGCTTCAGCATGCATGTAAAAAATGTGCTAAAACCACGAAGACAAAATCGGCGGATACAACCGTATGTGTGAATGGATAATACGCGAAGCTTTCTTTGAAGTTTACTGATATTTCTTCACCACTTCGCTTCGCCTTCTTCTACATGTCTACGTAGCTCTGTGCTCCTCACTCAGTTGCCGCTACCGTCTCGTATTGTTTTCTTTCTCCACGCTACGCTGCTCCATTTGGCGCCTTCTCCCCTCATCTATAGACGATTTCTTCAACTTCCTGTTGCCGTCTTATTTTAAAGCGCAGATTTCGTTGCCTCTTCCCCGCAGTTTGGCGCTTGTGGTCGTTTCCTCGCCGGATGTATTTGTGGATATATAGGGGCAACTTAGGTTGCTGGGTATGTGTGCTGGCTACCTGCTGTATTTTCGAGTAGGAAAGTTGAGCCACTGGGCACGTGAAACTAGGCTTGCACCCATTCTTGGCCAATGCTCCAGATTATGTGTGCCACTGTCCCAGCTTAGGTACCAAGCTTTAAGTCCACTTAGATATGCGTCATGCTTCTCTGTGCATATGGCTTTCGGCAGCGTTCTTCCCTCTGCAAGCATTATACATCGCTTCGCCCTAATGACGCAAACAGCGAGGAGCTACCGTTGACAAGGCTGTCCTCGTTTCAGCCACTACTGCTGCTACTTCGCCAACTCAAACAATGTTCCCATCATTTAGATTTCAATATTGCGTTTAATCCGTGTAGGTTTATTTTTTTGCTTTTTGTAGTATGTGCGAGACTCATTTTAACATATTAGCTTTTTTCTCTTCGAAACGGAGAAACGTTTCTGGAATATAGAGGGGTGTGGATGGAAAGTATGATGTACGCTCGAGTTTAAACAATTCTTTACCGATATCCGTTAAATATAGAAAAAGTCATGGCAGGCATATTACGAATGTGGTGGGTTGATCCCCCACTAGCGGCGAATTGTCGTTCCTTCACTTCACTGATTCTAAATTTCAGCTAAATGATATAAAAAATGCGCATTCCTCGGCTTCATCGTCTGTTAGCTTCACTTGGTCGTTACTGACGCACAAATGGAACCGCTCGGCTCGTCTGACTCTTCTCGCTCATTTGCATGGCCAGAGACGTCCATTCCTGTGCTCTGGGATTGGCGCGATACAGCATAATTAATTTAGTCCATGCGCGATGAACCTAGCAACTGCGTGGCATAGTGCCACATAAATCGCGTGCTCCCTCTCGATAACTGCCCAGTGGGGGGCAACTTAGCACGGAAAACGGACATCTGCACTCCAGTCCTCCCTAAACATTACCAAGTGGGTCACATTTTTGTCGTTCCCCAAAGATCTTTGAGTTTTTCGCATGCATTTATTTCGTTACCGTCGACCGGACGAGAAAGGGCTGTAAGCGTATGAAACAGCAGTTCGACTTCCGCACAGCGTCGCCGGCGGAAGGAAAGCGCGTGTGTCCACGTTTATTCCCCTTTTTTTTCTGTGCTTCGTCCGTCTCGGGTAGGAAACAGAACGCTTCGTATCCGCTCGCCCACCTTTCCTCACTGTTTCCCATGCTCTAAGCGAACACACGCGCGCGCATGCACGTGACCCAGACTCGCCCCCGTTCGGGAACACAGTCACTCATTTTTTGCTTAACCGTGTCGAAGCCGATCGATAGGCGTTCGCAGTGTGGTATGGCCAGAGAAACTCATCGTGCTGACCCCCAGCGCGGACTCGTGCACGAGAGTAGGAACCCGTGAGGCTCACTGGCGCGTGGCGTCGGCCGCACGGCTTTCCGAATTCCGGCTGCGTGGGTTTCCGACCGGATGTTCGGAGCGGGCAGCCCAACCTCGCACTATTTCTGGATCGCTTTGCGTGCGACGTACGCTAGTTTGCGTTAGAGCTTCAAGCACACGTTTATGTTTTGCTGGGCTGGTCGTGTTCGTCGTACACTCGTGCAGGGAAGGACAGCGTTGACTCCGTGAGCTCGAACGTGAGGTACTGCGCACGGAGGCGACGCAGAAAGTGTATAAACGCAGAAAGTGGCCAGAGAGCCTCAATATTGGCCATGTGGAAAAAAATGGCCAGGCTTAGCTTGGTTAAGCCAAGAATGCGTTGCATATTGCGCGAGTTGGGGCCCAGCTTTTCCTCCGGCTGTCGTGACGTCACGTCACGTGGTTGCGCTAAAGGTCAACGGTGGCCGCCCGGCCACGCCCAAGGGCTGAACTGAGTGATTGCAATATGCAACGCATAAAAATAGAAGCAACTTATTAAGAAACATAGCAAACTTAAAAGAGAATAGACCCACATATGAGACGCGCAGCAATGAACAATGGCTCATACCCTCAATGGTGGCTGCCCGGCCGCGCCCAAGGGCTGAACTGAGTGATTGCAATATGCAACGCATAAAAATCACATGTGGCCTCGTGAGGTTTGTGCCACTGAATCAATGATTTTCCCTGCGCATTCACGGCGTCCTGTATCGAGCGATCATTTTTTTTATAACTGACAGAAAACGCTGCTGCAGGTGTATGACAGAAAACAATAGGATAATCTACAATGAAAATTCAAACACGTGTGTTTTGATTACCACTAGGTAGAGAGGTAAAATTTCCCGATACCTTGGCGGGCGTGAGAAAAACTGGTTTCATTTATGTTTATTGTTCTTCAGAAATATACAAAAAATTGAAAAAAGAAAAGATCATTGTGCTCAGAGCTATGAAAAACCCGACAAATTTATTTTTATAACACTGAAAAGAACATATTTGTTCCGTTATTGCGTCACACAATTCCAGGCTCAACATCTACGCACAATTTCATGCCAAGGCATTGCTTTCACACGAGAGCGTCGAGACCGACATTTGCATCAATCTGTGTCCGATTCATTTCTGCTTGATGCGTCAACGCTTCGCTGTGCAGCGGACGAAGTCTTCCGGACGATGAGGTTCGAGTGCACGCACACAACTTTTGCACGTGATTCCCTAAAAGTGTATTGCGTCGTTTGGCGTGCACATTTACGAACTCACGCCATTTTTTTCACATGCCGCAGAAGTGGGAATCCGCCGTACGCAACAGGCGAGGGGGCTCAACAATTAGTCCAAGCAATGTCCTTGCCACCACATGGATGCGTTCAGGTTCTTCGCACACTCCAAGACTCCCTCTTTTGACAAAACTTTGTGATAAGTTGAAATGAGGCATCGCAACAGAGGAATTATGCCGGGAAGAAGTTTCTTTTTTTCAATTTATACCGGTGGAAAAAAAAAACAGTTGTCTTCGAAAATATTCAATGTTCTTTTTTCAACCTCTTACATCTCTACCACTAGGTCGAGAACGCGCAAAGTCATTTTCACTTCCTTGGTTCTTCGCATGAGGCTAGCTAGCACGTGACAGGCGGGAGACGATTGAATGCGCCGGCTAACTGAAGCAGAAAGTGTAGTGCGAGGGAGGGTATGTTTCTTCTTCGTAGTAAGGCAAATAATCGCATATAATGACAATGTAAAAGTAGGCCCTTAGGTATTTATAAAGTACACAAAAGCTGTTAAAGTTAGACCACATAATTTTCAACTGTTAAAAATTTCAGGTGTTTTTGCACTGCGTAGCCGCTTCATACTTTGCAGACACGATTGTCATGGCCTGGTCTACTTGCTTCATTTGCCTGTTCGTTATGTCTACACGTACCGAGGGACTGTTTAAAGGAAACAATATTGTTAATTTAAACCTGTTTTCTTCTTTGCATTCACCTGTAGAGGGTGCTTCCTCGCATAATATGTTCCTGTGTGGAAAAGCAATTCTTGACTTCAAAGCGCAGCCTTCTTGGCTTACCCTCCCGGGTTTATGTGGCTGCTTCTGGTGCTGCTCCTGCTGTCTGCTTTCCTTGAGTTACTAATTCTAAATACCAGATATAAGTTCGGCTCACAGGCGCAGTCGCAATAAAAGATACGCGGCTGACGGCTCCGGGCGCAGAAGCGGCTGCGGGGCCACACCGCGGCGCTGATATTTCCATCGGGCGCCTCCTTCGAGGGTGCACCGAGTGACGACAAACTTCGCCCTCACTTTCGTACGGCCAAGGCACGCGCTCGATATATTTCAAGTGCGGCGTTCGGCTGTTTCGCAGCTGATGGTCAGTGCACTCGAGGGCGCTTCAATTTTGCTTCATATGTCGTGCTGCCGTAGTTTTTGGCACGGCGGCGGCGGACGGCTTCCGGCCACCGCTGGTACAGCTTCGGATGGCTTCTGGTGAGCCTAGTAACGCTTTCGCCTTAACCGAGAATGGAACATTAGACAGGACGGGCGCTCTTTGCTCCCTACTCCTATGCACCAATGCCTTGCCATGGCGTCTCGCGTTGAGAGCCTGAATGCACATGCGCCGTCCGTTCAAACGCCAGGCGCGGAAGCGCGGCACGCACGGGCGCGAGACGCACGTAAACATGAAATGTGAAACCAAATCGGACACTGCCAGGCCTACTTTCCATGCGCTTAGCCGAACGGCCGAACGCGAGTTGGCGCGAGGAGGATGGCAAGCGCGCACTGACGAACCCTCTTTCCAACTGACCGTCATGTGCGAAACAGCCGAACGCCGCACATGAAATTCATCAAGCGCGTGACTTGGCCGCACGAGAGTGAGAGCGAAGATTGGCGTCAGTTGGTGCACCCTCAAAGCAGGCGCCCGATGGAGATATCAGCGCCGCGGTGTGGCCCCGCAGCCAATCCTGCGTCCGGAGCCGTGGGGTGCGTATTTTTGATTGTGACTGTACGTGTAGAGCACACCGGCCTGTTAACGAAATAGCACATTACATTTAACAGAATCCTAGACTAACGTGATTTCCTTTTATTTAGAATGTAGGTATGTGCCATGTGGTGTGGGACCACTCCGCAATGATTGTCCGGCACCGAGTCATAAAAGGCGACGCAATAATTATGACTATTAAAATAATTGTGACTAGATTAAAATTGTGACTATTGTGCAGGATAAAGAAAAAGATTGCGTACAGTAACCAGTTACATTGGATGAAATTAAACAGAACTTTATTAGAATTAAACAGCTAGTAGTAAAGGATTTAAAGTTCGCCGCTTGACAGAAGTCACATAGACTCAAAAATGTGTGTTCGCAGCTGCGTATATATTAATATTATTCTAGCCCGTCTTTCATTTTGTGCATGCGGAAACGGATACATTTTGTGGTTCATTTACTAGGAACTGCAAGTGCCGTTAGGCTTTACATCTAGTAAAAGATGTTATTTTATAACCCCTCTCGTCTCTAGCCAAGCGCGTTTTACAGAATATGCAGTTGCATTGTTGAGATGAGCGGCTACTAGCGTACGGGAATTCATGCGAATGGAGGCGTTATGAAAGACGCCACTTATAGGTACCAAGGTACTAAATGTTACCAAATGGTACCTGTTATTTTTGCTCGAGATAGAACTGGAACTGTAGGAAACGTGTTAGTTGCAGTAAATGAAGATAGACAAACGATTATCATTATTAGTTTGAGGGAAGTCCATATATTCCATTGCGCGGATATCCCTTAAAGGAAGATGAATCTGCCCGATTTGGTGCATGATCTCTTCCGCAAAACAAGTTAGCTCTTGCCTCTAAGATGTGTCAATTTTGCAAACGGTATCCCGCTGACAAAGAGTTGCGTCTCGTATCAGGAAACAGAATAAGGATTCTATGTCTTCTTTGACGGTGTTACTTCAATCATCAATCTGTATACCCTTAAAAAACTGTTCTGTAATATCCGAGTTAGGTCCTTGCCTGGCAATGAAACGGCGAACTCGACATACAAACCATTATTGCTTCCAAACGATTGCGGCATTGCATGTTTAGGAAAACAGACATTCGTAGGAAATTTTTTCCTCTTTTGATACCGAGAAGTATCAGAAAGGTGTTCATCCTGAATAATAGACACCTCCTTCCGAACCGCTGCAGCCACATATTATTCTTACCGGTACTCTCATACAAATTGCGTCCTACCAACAATATCTGATTCCACGGGATGGCATGAACGGAGCTTCTCAGCAGTAACAGTATAATGTTTGTGTGCACCATGCCCATCCATCAGCGGAAGAAAGAACGCTGCCCTAGCTTCACTCCAGCAAATGCCCCCACTTGGCTTCGTCGTTTGGGGGCTAAACACACAGAGATTGCGTTTTTGAAATGCCTATAACTCCCCACGCCCGGGCCACGCATGCACCTTCGATACCGTTACAGTAGAGCAGCGGCGATAGTCGCGAGAAGTGTCTGTATAATTGCTATCGCAATTACAACTGGAAAAAAAGCCTGCATCTGAACGGCATTGAGACAGCAAGTTTGGGGCCGATGTAGCGTAGTGTTTCCTTTCCCTAGATCTTATTCCTTTTTGATCGACTATGCCTTATGACTGGCAGATGTTGCTGAAAAGGTAGGAGGAAAGACACCAGGAGCAGTGAGGAAATGCGATAATGAAAATAATGGGAATAAGTTATTGGCATTATCCTGGTCTAGGTGCTTACATGCAGTGTCACTGACGTGAGTGCTCTGGCATAGCAATCGCCAATTCGGATGCACATTTTCGACTTGTGCTGGCCAGGTGCTGACACCATGGCTCGCGGTAACCATGTGTGATCACTGCAGCGCAGTATTGTGGAATCATCTTGCGTGCATTATGCGAATGACGGCTGTTGGGTGTGAGCTCGTGTTGTATATGCGTAAAGTGTGGGAAGCTGGTCACGTGCCTTAATATATATATATATATATATATATATATATATATATATATATATATATATATATATATATATATATATATATATATATATATATATATATATATATATATATATATATATATATATATATATATATATATATGAAGCGGTCTGCGCTGGACGCATGAAAGAAGACGAAGGAAGGTGCTAGGAGAGAAGTGAGAAGAAAGAAGTTGGAATAAAATGGCGGACGACACCCGTCTCACTTAGATTATGTCATTTCTGTTGCCGTTCTAGTTAGGAACGCTACATTTTGGCGCAGCCGACAGTTTTCGAAGACCAGCGATGCGGGTGACGTTTTTCGTCGACCAGGCGTCATCAGAGTCTGTTGTGTTCACCCGATACCAAGTGCACGGTGAGCCAGCGACGGACCTTCCTCTTGAAGTTAGTTCTACCGCGCTGATCAACGTGGTGCTGCAACAAGCTGCAATCAGCCGCCAAGCCCTCGTGCAAACAGGATCGGTGACAGTGAATCTACAACTGCAGACACTGAGCGAACTCGTTCTGGAACCCATACGACGTGGCACCCTCAAAGAGGAAACGCCTGCCGGGAAGGTGAGCCTAGACTTGAGTGTTATGGAACTGCAAAGGAACATTATACAACAGATCGAAATAATGAGAACTTTCGTCCAAGCGCTTAGTCGAGAGCAGTCAGCACGAAGTATTGTTGAACCAGATGTTTTTGAAGGAAAATCGCAAAATGCACACTACTGGCTGTGTTTTTTCGAGTACGCCTGTGACAAGAATCTGTGGCACTCCGACGACACAAAGATTTTGCATATGCGCCGCTATTTGGGCGGTATAGCCAGAAAATGGTATGACGTGCAACTCATGGATTATGGAACAACATGTTGGGAACTGTGGAAAAGCAACTTTTTAGGGGCTTTCGAAGGCAACGCAGTAGAAAGATGGGATGCGGCACTGCGGTTCAGTTATACAGGTGGCTCTCTGCTTGAGTACTGTCTTGAGAAGCGTCGCCTGTTGTATTCTGCAGAACCGAAGCTGTCGTCTTCTGCTGTTGTAGCTTTGATAACGCAAGGGTTGTGTATCGAGATCCGTAGTCATGTCCAGCTCAAAGGTCCAAGAACGTTTGATGACCTTCTGAACTTTCTACAGACCTCAGTGCCAAGAATTACATCGAGAAGACAGCCAGATGGTAGAACAGAGCAACTTGATTCCAATCTAGAGTCATTGCCGTCAACTGAATGTGAACACAGCTTCATAAACAAATCTCTGGGAAGCGTAAATCATGACTGTGAGGATGGTGAAGAACCAATTACCGCAGTTCACGGCAACCTACTTCCACATAATCTGTCTACCGTGCATCACAAGCCCCAGAAAAAGAGCTTCAGTGAGACAGTATATTTGGTGTCGTCAAGCTTATTGTACGCCCCCATTAAGGTAGATGGCATTGAAGTGAAGGCTCTCGTTGACAGTGGAGCTTCGGTATCTATTATCAACAAGACTCGAGTGGATGCCAGTCGTCTGCACGCTGGTAGAACATTGCGTGTCCAAGCCTACGATGGGTCAGTGACCATGCATAGCGAATGGGTAACCCTGGCTATTGAATTTCAAGGAAATGCTATTACCAGTGACGTATTGGCCATTCCCAATGTCACCTACGATTTTCTTTTGTCCCGTCCAGACATGAAAAAACTTAAGATGAACCTCTATTGGGATGACAAGGTAATGGCCGAAGACACGATAAGAACAGAAGACCCTGGTGAAGAACCTAGTGTATCAAGGCTAATTTTTCACCACGAAGACATCAAGACTAAGTACCCAGAGCTTATATGCATAGGAAGCTACCCTCCAGCAATGAAATCCCATGTCGTTCCTTTCGAGCTCGCAGATAAAACAGTGGTTCGTAGAACCCCCTATAATATGTCCAGAGATAAAAAGGTGTGGCTGAAAAAGGAGTTGCAAGAAATGTTAGACGCAGGTATCATCCGGCCTTCTGTATCCCCATTTGCTTCTCCTATCACTATTGCACCTAAAGAAGACGGGACATTCCGCCTCTGCACAGACTACCGGGCTCTCAATCGTCAAACTGAACTGATACCTTATCCAATGCCGAGAATCGACGACATCATTGACGAAACCGGTGGTTGCCATTGGTTTTCACGAATAGATCTCTGCAAGGGCTTTTGGCAGATTCCACTAAGTGAAGAAACGAAGAAGTACACCGCGTTCATAACCCCATTTGACTTGTTTGAGTACAACCGCCTACCATTTGGTTGGAAAAACTCCCCTGCGTGGTTTCAGAAGATTATGACGGACATTCTGAAACCTTACCTGGGTACATTTTGCAATGTGTACATCGACGACATCATCATCTACTCAAAGACAAAGGACGAACACCGTAGTCATCTTTCAAAAGTTCTTCATGCCCTCAGTCTTGCCCAACTCAAAGTCAACTTCAAGAAAAGTGCGTTCTTTCAAGATACCGTAGTATTTCTTGGCAGGGTGTTTGATGGACAGACTAAAAGCACCAAGCAAGAATCGGTAGAGAGAATCTCCAAGCTGGTAAAGCCTTATGATGTGCACTCCCTGCGCGTTTTTCTTGGCCTTGCAGGACACTTCCGGGCGTTTATCAAAGACTACGCACTGAGAACAAGGTGCCTCACACGTTTAACTCAGAAAGACGTGCCTTTTCATTGGGACGAGAAGTGCGAAGCTGTCTATCGTGAGCTTGTAAAACTAATATCGTCGGACCCCATCTTGCGAATACCGGATTTTTCCTTGCCTTTCGTGCTGAACACGGACGCATCACATTATGCTACCGGTGCAGTTCTATACCAGAAGCCATCCAAACAAGCTGATCAAACCAAACACTACGTC
This sequence comes from Dermacentor albipictus, assembly GCF_038994185.2. NCBI lineage: Eukaryota > Metazoa > Arthropoda > Arachnida > Ixodida > Ixodidae > Dermacentor > Dermacentor albipictus. The sequence continues at coordinate 90,858,143 of NC_091823.1, forward strand.
GTGGGGTACTACAGCTATACTCTGAAACCCGCCGAAATCAATTACTGTACCACAGAAAAGGAAGCTCTGGCCGTCTTAAAAGCTGTGCAGTACTTTCGTACTTACCTGGAAGGTGCCAAATTCATACTTTTCACGGACCATCAAGCATTGACTCAACTTCTGAGCATGGCCCAGCCAAGAGGCCGCATTGCTAGATGGGTGAACTATCTGCAACAATTTGATTTCGTAATTTCGCACCGTCCTGGCCCACTCCTCACTGACGCTGACGCACTATCAAGATTACTTGTACAGGAATCAAGCAATAATCCAGATACAATCAATCATATTAAGCTATGGGAAGGTACAGAAGAGCTCCAGTTTATCAATGGAAGGTATCACGTACCACCAACTATGATTCCAAGGATTCTTCATCTATACCACGACACCCCTGAATCGGGTGGACATGATGGCTTCTGGCGCACTTATAAGAAATTGCTCATGAGATTCACATGGCCGGGCATGAAAAACGACATCAGCCATTACATCCGCACATGCCACCTCTGCCAGGTGAACAAAGTTAAATTCAAGCAATCGACAGACGTTATGACAAACCCTGAATATTCAAGCATCCCGTTCGAAGTAATTCATTTGGACTTCGCGGAGCTCAAAAAGAAGGGGGAAGGAGTCAAGCGAACGCAAGCTTTCTTGCTCTCCATAGATGAGTGCACACGGACGATTGCGGCTAAAGCTGGCAAAGAAGACGCAAACAGCGTAATAGACCTCCTCAAAGATGAGTGTTTTAAACACACAAAGACGCTCGTCTGCGACAACGGGCCGGCTTTTCGGAGTGCCAAATTATCAAAGTGGGCCCAGGAGCACGGCATCATGATAAAGTATTCTTCTCCATACCACCCGGCAGCAAACGGCCTAGCGGAACGTGCCATACGAGACATCAAACAGTATCTGAAGATGTATCCAGACTTTGCCGGTGGCTGGAAGTGCTGTCTCGAGGCCGCTGTGAAGCATCACAACAGATCATACACCACGAGTTTAGGCTGCAGCCCTCATTTTGTAACTTCAGGTACAGCGCCCATACTTCCTGCAGATCGTGAGCTAGGTCTCCTAGAGAACCTCGAACTTGCGGAAGTAAGAAAAACTGTCAAAGAACAGGAGATCTACAAGCGCCGCATGAAGCGAAACTTTGATAAAAGGCACAGTAGCGAGATACCGGACATACAGCCTGGAGACTATGTCCTTGTAAGGAAAGGAGCTGTGCCCTCAAATTCAAAATATTGCGGACCATTTCAAGTTATTAAGACTGCATGCCAGCATGGAATATTGAAGAATGTCTGGTACGCCGGAGCCTCGGGCCAAACGGAGTGCGCCGCTATTGGAAACGTATTCAAGTATTACCCCAGGAGGTGTAATTAAAAGAAATCCGGAAGAGTGAAGCGGTCTGCGCTGGACGCATGAAAGAAGACGAAGGAAGGTGCTAGGAGAGAAGTGAGAAGAAAGAAGTTGGAATAAAATGGCGGACGACACCCGTCTCACTTAGATTATGTCATTTCTGTTGCCGTTCTAGTTAGGAACGCTACAATATATATATATATATATATATATATATATATATATATATATATATATATATATATATATATATATATATATATATATATATATATATATATATATATTTGTATGTTGCTAATGACGGTGGTCTGTCCAGCACCCCAATAAGAGATGGATTTGGCTCTTCGATGAGAGCGAGAGAGAACAGTACTAAAAAACAAACGCATACACGCACACATACACACGATACAGAACTGTTTCTGTAGGAACTGTCACGCAGTGTTACGCAGTGTCACCATCCATTCTTACGTCACACAGTGTGCAGTTACAATACTTCACAAAGTGCCGTGTCTTTTAAGTAACGCAATAGCGCATTCGTGTTGGATCGCGCTCATGTTCGCGTAGGCCGATATCTAAAGATGTTGTTTTCCGTTATTGGTCGCTTGTCAGGTTGGTCTAGGGTGACTGGTTAGGACTTCTCCATGCGGGTTGAAACGAGGGCACTCGCAAAGAAGGTGTGCAATTACTTCTTTGCACCTGCAGAAGACACAAAGGGGGCTGTTGGCCATTCCGATAAGAAAGAAGTACGCATTTGAAAATGCCACTCCAAGCCATAGACGGAATAGAAGGGTACTGTTTCGGAATAGAAGGGCACTGTTTATAAATGGGACTGCCCCCATGCTTTCTGCAGTCAAAAGCCAAATGCCCCACTCCTCCAGTTGGCACATCATTAGCGTGTTCACGCAACCTATTATTTACGCACCTTCCCGTTTGGCCGATGTATTGTATGAGTGGGGGATCTGGCTTTTCACTGCAGAAAGCATGGGTACAGTCCCATTTATAAACAGTGCACGGTGATAGGAAGAAGCCCAACGCAAACAACACGTGAGATTATTGAAGCGGCGAAGATCGCTAGTTTGGGGAGCGCTTGTGTTAGCGCGCCTTCAATCGATCTTCCAAAAGAAAGAATTCGATTTTTTAAACGTGGCACAGTGGGTGGCCTGATGGAGATGACATTTTAATCTTGCAATTACAAAAAATTTTTTCGGCTATGCATGGTCATTTTTTCATCTTCGATATCATCTTAACTTTCCATTACACATGTCTCAGTGCTGTCTTATTTGATTAAAATCAGTAGATATGCGCATGCGTACGGTGTTGGCTGTTACCTATATACATGTGTACCGCTTCGTGGAACAAAACAATTGTTGGAAGTTAGCGCTGTGTCTGCGTCTTGCCTCTGTCTCTCGTTCCTTTTCGTGCGCTCAAAAAGCCTCAGTTATGAAAGACCAACACGCCCTAACCTACGCTCTTCCAGGCATAGCATCTGGATACACGTTGCAATTTTCCAGGCACAATTCCAGGCGTGTCAAAATTAATCTTTCAATTATTTTCCTGATTCAACTGGCCAGAGCGATCGGGCACCCATACGATGACAAATCTAACGGTGATTTAACAGTTTGAGAGGTGGAATCAATCAGCTGCATTTCCTTTCACGCGGAACCAACCCGATGGGCCAAAACTCGTTGTAATAGTTTAGCAGCATGAGTCTTGCTGTCTGTCCAAGATTGCCGAGCGCCGCATAGGTAACGCCGCCCGGCCCAGGTGACGAAGGGCGCCTGCAAGTCGTCAGCGCCGCTTCAAGCTCCTCCATCGAAAACATTACATCCGTGCGGGAATCCTGAGGCGCAGGAGTAGCATATGGTGTAAGTCCGCGTTGGGGCTGCAAGCTGGCAAGTGTTGAGCAAAATTCTTTGTCCTCTTTCTAGTCCCTATCTCGCATCCCCAGTGTAGGGTAGCAAACCGGAGACTGCTATCTGGTTAACCTCCCTGCCTTTCCTCCTCATCTCTCTCTCTCCCTCTCTTCAGCAACGTCAATTTCTCTTCGTCTTTGGTGCAAAGCGAGATATTTGAAAGGAACACGCGGGTGTGGTGATACGCGAAGTCCACGCATGGTTCTCCATATCTGAGATAAGCGCTGACGTGCATCCAACGACTTATAGAATGGTTTCCATTTTTGAGGTCGTAGTGCATCAATGCGGCATTGAATCTTCTTTTCCATCCACTTTGCCTCTCTGTGATCGTGGATGAATTTAATTCTCCTGTATCTTCTTTCAGCCCGCCGGCGAATCTATTGTAGTCTCTACAGTTCGGCTTCAAATTCTTCATACTTCAAGAAAGGCTGAAAACTGCGTGTAGCCTCTTGCGTGGCTTTTTGAATTTTGTGTTCAAGACTAGAATGGTTCCCTTCCTGACATACTTTCTCCATGTGTGACCGAAATACCGACCAGTCAATTCGCCGGAGAGTCACGGAGGAGTACTTAAACAGTCCCTTGATATTGAGGTATGTGACAATATGGTCGCTTCGATGTCTCGGAACCATGCGCCGAGAAATGAGGGTCAAGTCTAGGCACCTGCTGTACCTAAGCCATCGTAAATATGTCGGACTACCATCGTTGAGGCAGTAAAGGTCATGCTATGTGGCAAAGGAGACTAGTCTCCTTCCTCTGTTCGAAGAGGCAGAGCAAGTGTCGAGTAAGCTCCCGAACAACCCTTTGAAATGGGATAAACGCGGTTTAAGTCATGGATTCGTGACGTCAAAGAGGTACAACGTAGTGCTAACGCATTTCTCTGGCATTTACTGTTAAATCGCCAAGGTTGTTTTTAAATACGAAGTCTTTCTTAGCGAGTTAACACCACTTTTCCGTAGTCACCGTGATGTTTCAAATATGTGTATATGTTCGACATTGCCGATGCCCAGATTCAAACAGAGGACCTCTATAGCACAGAAGCCCAATACTGCAAACATTGCGTCACGCATGCGTTTGCCCGAGAACGGCATGCGTCATCATCAGAACTTAGTTTTTGGCATGCAAGAGCTTGACAATTCTTTGAAGTTAGTTAAGACGTCATCATATGTCGAAATTTGGGCCGATCCCCAAAATTGTGCAGTCTAAAATTGTGAGCCGATCCCGAGGACAGTGCACTCTAAACATATATGCCAATCTCGTGGATAGTGCATTAAATATATTTAGGAGTTCGATGCTCCTCCTACTTCAATCACGCGGAGGGTGACACGATAGAGTGCCATAAGCAATGATTCCGACTAATCTCTCTCCTAACTAGCTCAGGAATACTTTGCCTTTCATCGACTTCAACTGGACGTCGTACCGCCCGCCAACGTCTCTCTCTTTCTTTTCTTGATTCCTTCTCTTACTGTTTTTTTTCCTAATGAGAAAACACAGGACAAACCAGAGGCTTCCGACAAGGTAACTCGAACAAGTACCAACACTAAGCAGAACTTGTTATCGCAAGTAAAGGGTTGCGCGATTACGTCACAAGACCGACGAGTCTTCAGAAAAATTAAAAGAAAGCATTTAAACCATTTATATGTGCTGGTTTGCAAAAAAAAACAGGTTAAAACGCTTAGCTCTTAAATTATTGCTGGCAATTAAACCGGTAAGCGTACACGGAATAACTTCGCATTTGTATGCTGGAAGGAACATCGCTAGTCCGGAACTAAGCGAAATATGCGCACTTCTGGGCAACATCTTTCGATTACCAGAATGCCATAAACAGTAGATCCACTTCTATATAAAATTTCGCTTTTTTCTGATTGAAAATGTGAATTAATCAGATTAGAAAGCAATTTTTACACAGGATATTTTTAACGATTTCAATGAAAACGCTAGCAAGACAAGAACACCAATACTGGCGGGTATTATAAAGCCTAGCGCAACACCAACCTATGTCCTTGCGTGACACAATATTATTACTGCCTCAGCCGTAAGGCAATGAAAACAGACAGATAGCCTGCGTGACTAAATTGGAAGCGGGAAAATCGCGCAGTTTTGTCCATTGCGTTTTGTCTATTATTACTATTAGTTTTGTCTATTATTGCGGCACCCTGTGGTTGCCCGTGCAATAACCGATATTTTTTATTATTTGCTTGCTTCGATCGCTAACAGGTCACATGGGTTGAATTGCATGCATTTTTGTCTTTGGGAGCATGTAAATGTGCTAGTTTCTTGAATCTTTATGAGACTACAATTATAGCAGAGTTTTGCGTTACCAAAAATAGAAAAATGGGTGGGCCAAGAGTGATCAGTTGCTGTTTCAGTCAACAAAATGGGCTTGAAGTTATAGTGACTTTGCCAGTGGTCATCTATTGCTCTAATTATTGAGGCAACTGGAGCTACCAAAACCTACGTTTACTATTAAAGTTGACAAAGCTGACATAACCATTCTAACTGTGATGCGATGAATACAGAATGAAAAATTCGTTCACGTTATCATGCGAAAAATAAGCAGTTTCTGTAGCATGCAAAGACATGTATCGACCATCCTCATCAGTTGCCCGTTGAGCAGACCTGCGCGAGCCGGCAAATATAGGCGAGTCTGCGTGCAAGAATCGGCTTACTAACTTAACACGCAACGTTCTCAGCGTCCGTGCATTGAAGACAGTGGAGAAAGGTTGTATTTACGTTGCTTTTAATGTCTAGCACGCGCCAGGGTCAGCTTGCAAACATCGATTTAGCTCTGATGCGTCACCTTGAGGAACCATGGCAGCGCTTCCAGTGTGCGTGCGAAGGGTGTTGTCGTTGAGAAGAAAGGCTCGGTACAAAACTGAAAGGGTTCGATAATGCCTGTAACCATGAAAGAGAGCTTTCATAAAAATCAAAGTAAAAGAAAAGAAGAACAATGTGGGCTAAGAGTCAGCTACAGATTTGTTCCGGCGAAGGAGCAGGATCCTTAGGGGCTACAAGCCATTTCGATAAATGCAGTAAATAAGCTTTAGTGAGCAGCACGCATTTCTTGTCGGGTGCCGGGATAAAAAAAAAGCATATCTAAAAGGGTTGAAATATAGAGAGCGCCTACTTTTAGGCAAATGCAATGGCGGGGGAGTGGTGTGTGATTCTAAAGGAACTGTTGCTATGGTGACCTTGTTTGCGCCTTCTCAGGCAAAGATCATTGAATACGCACAGGTGTTTCTCGCTCCTCGACGCACGGCCTGGGCATTGCGAAGCTTACGTTTGCTGTTCTACAAAATAAGATCCCTTTGAAAGTGTTGCCTTTTGAAAGTTATGTGTTATGCGATAAGGAAGTTCTAATATCCTATAATACGGGGACAGTACAAGAAGAGTCGATAGGTAATCGGCCCTGTAAAATTTGGTGTAGTTAATAACGACTAAAAATGCAGTAGCTGTTCCATTTTGTCTGAAAACGAACAACTGGTTGATTTAAAAAGCAAGTAAAAATATAAATTAACAGAAAGCATCCTTTTTAGGTGCTTTGTCAGCGCTTTGCTAATGCAGACGTCACATTTTAGTTGGTACTAACCTTTATTCAACTTTATCTGCATTACGGTTGTTACCAATTTGCTTCTGTGAAATTGTCTGTTTCAGCAGCCTATGTTATTATTATGCGATTGTAAAATAGTACAACGAGAAATTCGATAGAAGTTCTCGTGTACACTAATTTGCGGAACTCTACGAGTACGAATATGTCTTTGTCCTTAGACACACTCTTCTTGACTGTCTCCGTCATTTTTGTTATTCTGCAAAGGGAAACGATTGCTACAGCCTAAAGAAGATAACCAAGTTGAAAACGTAACACACAGAGATGCTAAGGTAGCCCAAGCTTTTTGTGAACTGCATTACTGTCTTCTCGCGGGTAAAAGCAGTCAACGTTGTGAACACACAAAATAGTATGCGATAGTGTTGTGCTTTTACAACTCATTTGCGAGAAAGAAATTTGCTTTGGTGCATTGTCCAGGGGTAAAATGGGCTATGGTAGAAGAGATAGAAAAATCCGATATTATGATGACGAGAGGTGTTAAATATTGGTACAGCGCTAAATGATCCGTAATTACTTTATCATGTGTACGGCACAAGAACACCCGGCAAGCGACGATGAGATATTACAATGTGCCACCTTCTATACAAGGACTTCGAGCAACTTCATTAGGAAAGAACGTGGAGCACGATTCAACGGTGCCCTACGCATCAGTAAGGGAACCGGCAAGGCAGCATAGACAGTAAAACAAAATTGTTTATAGCAATGCTGTTTTCCAGGCTGAGTAGGAGAAAACATCCAATAAGAAGACGGGAAGAAGTGCCTAAAATTCGCTAAATAAGTCGGTTACGTAAGACCATCTCGTGCAGCTGAGTGACACGGACGAGTGACTGTGTCAACGACAGTGTAAGACAACTAGCAAGTTTGTTAACTTGTGACGTACGAGAAATCTACTGGTCATCAGACGCCATTGCGGCTCATGTTCTCAACCACATGAATCAGCAAAGTTTCGGTTTTGACTAGTAAACTGTCACAAGTATCTATCACACAGCAGCCCGACACAAGTGTTTGTCACCTCGCTTCCAAGGTAAGTGCATCCTACTCGTCGTTCTTCCAGGGCTTCTCAGCTTCTGTCCGCTATCAAATTGCTCGGCACACCGGTATCCTTTGAAACCGTAGCGCTCAATCAAACATTCTACGCTGGGACTCACTACCAGCTCTTGCAAACTAAAACCAAGTGTCGCAGCTGTCGTGCGCTATAGATGAGTTTTGAGCACTCTCGCTTTCTCCAGTAACGACCCCAGAGTGAGCTAGACGTCCTAAGTAGCCCGTCTGTAATGTGACGCACATATAACGCCAGCATCGCTGCACGATTACAGAAATACCAGTGGTTGGCTTCGCCTATAGCTTACGCAGTGACGAGTTAACGGGAACAGCGTCTCTACATAGCTGCACGAAAGCTGCCTCCTTTTCCAGGCCTCAGGGCTTTTATTGTATGTTACTAAAGCTTCTTCCTGGACGCACGCATGCACACCACGGAATGTTCAATTTCATTGGCACAGTTGACATGATTCTAGTTGAGGAATGAAAGAGAACGCCGTAGCACTGCCAATTATAAGCTGAAATCATGTCTATGATCTTTGGAAAATCGATTATTGCCCCTTTCACTGCTGCCTTAAATATGGAAGGGTGCGACATCCTGCATGGAATAGGTTATTTTCGTTAGCCTTATGTTTGGTCATGGCCTAATTGTGGTGACGACATTCCAATTGCTCCTGTTAGTACCTATGGAAAGGTTTTTATCCGTGAAAACTTTAGACGGAGGCACCGCTATCTACGTGAGATTTCAAACGACGCAACTCGCCGGCAGTCAGCACAGGGCAGCTTGCATAGGGCAGGTGCAGTGACTTCAGCGAGCGAATGCAAATTACTTATATATATATAACGGGTAGCAACTCCGGGCTGCTGTTTCAAGCAACTTCATGATCTGGTCGCTGAAAGCAGCTGATATTCGCCACACAATAGATAAATGGGGACAAAACGCGAGATGACTGTTTCTGTTCCCCAGAACAGACTGGACCACCAGGCTTATCCTGAGTCGAATGGCGAAGAGTGTCGAACTAGTGTCACAATGACGGCCAATGACCACGTTTTTGATCACGCGGCTTTGGTGTGACTAGCTATCACTGAATGCAGCTGAGCAACGCAAATTTCAAGGTCATAGCGCGGCTTGCCTGAGAAACTCACAGACAAAAAACGCCTTGTGTTTCGCCTGCAACCTGCAGCCATGAACGAGTACCAACTCGCCCTACTTCGACAACAACAAGGGTGCACGACATGCCGTAACCATTATTTGTGACTTTCGCCTGGTAACGTGGAGTTCTGTACAAGCCCGAAGTATCATTGTACTTGGCACGCTTGTTAGATTTGTGGCGTCACAAATAGTACGGAAGTAGTTATGACGAGAAACAGTGTGCAGACACCTGCCTTTTAAAATAGGAGAAAACCCTTTGCTTCAGCACTAGTGTATAATCAGGAGAAACATTGGTGAAATAATTTGTTAATGTCGCGATTATTTTGATAGGTCTAGAATATATCAGCCTAATAGTAAAAAAAAGGAAAATGCGCCTGCCACCTAGAACGGCCAGTGGACAGGCAAACAAAATGGGCGATCGAAACGGGCGAACCACACATTGCAGGTTTGCACCCTCCACAATCTTTTGTCAGTTTTTTTCTCTTACGTTAGAAATCAATAAACACATCAGTAATAAACTTCTGGAAACACATCAGCGTCTTTCATACCCATAACGTCGATTCACTTTTGTTTCTACGTATTCCTATTTGAGGATAAAATCTATGTGTCCTTGTAATAATAAGAAGTTTCCAGGGCCACTTTGTTGCCAGCACCCGGTGTTTATCTTCTTCCTCTCTGCAGTCATTCGCTACTAGGAAAGAAAGCTTTGGCAGCGCTCGCACGAGCGTGAGATTACCACGAGGTATTTGCTTTGCCGTTCTTTGGGCGACCATTTCGACCAACCACGCTCCTCAGCTTCCGTTCTTGGCGTTCCCTCACTCGGTCCACTGTTCGGTTCCGACAGTAAGCAATAATCTCGTGTGCCCGGCCAATTTGACCTCGTCTTCGCGGCTGCTGGGCGTCGTTACTTCCCGTACTTTCAGATTGGGTGCTTATAGTGCAAGAACATTTTTCTTTCTTTCATTCTGTGTCATGAGGAGCTGTCCTTTCTTTAGTTCCCCCGCGCTTCCTATTTTTTCCCCGCGTTTTGTTTTTGTCCTTCATGTCAGTCCATTTCCCACGAGCGTGTGAAGTGGTCGCCCCCAACGTTCTAGGCAGCCGAGGGCTTTGACCAAACGCAGAACTTCATGTTTGCCACATCTGAAATCTCTGTATTGTTACGAACTCAGCATATGTATTTATTTAAAAGAACTAAGGCTTCCTTCTAGCAAAATGTAATAGTTATGATCGGATGGACCATGAGAGGTCTGCATAACAGTTGCGGATTTTGCTCTACGCAATGTTGGAAAAGAGATACTCAGATGGGGTTGACAAACGTATACATAGGAAAAAAATGTTCCTGCCATCGCATAGAGAAGCAACGTAAAATTTTTATTAGAGATCATGATTCAGTGAACAAAACAAAATTATTGTGCTTTGTGCCGTGGTTATGACACATTGCAGCGCGCACGAGACCGATGTGAAAAGCCATGTTTCGAAACCATGAATGTTGACTCCAGACCAAAGTTTTTTTTTTCTGAACAACTGCTTTCTTCCTCAAGCTATTGCATACATCACGGAGACGAAGAAAACGACGAGAACAACCGAGAAAACAGGCTGTGTATCCCTACGACAATGAAAAAAAAAGCAAACGAAACTCTGCGCACCATAGAACTGAACGAATAAATAGACAGAAGAGGTACAATAAAGGATGACAAGTGCGCCATCTTTCGTCGGCACATTTACATCAAAATAACGTTGCAATTTTAGTGGCTGGGACATTTCACCTCTCTGTTTGCTACGATTCGCTTTATATATGAGTAGACTTTGACCATTGAGAGAGGCCGGAAGCATACTGACAGTCGAGGACAGATGAGGCCTGCGTTAATGTAGGGGGCGCGTCATGCCAACAAAGTTGTCTATTTCTTTGGCGTGGCTTGGTTCATGGGAACGCAGAATAAGGGTGTGGTTAATGTCATATAAAGACCAGGTGTGTTTCTGATCTCCTGATTACAGTGGCCGCGCTGCCAGTGGGTCTGCTAGCACAGTGCTACACCTTCAGGTTAGTAAAAGATGCATAATTACGCGAAAGCACCTGAAGGCACCTGAAAGCACCTGAAAGCTCTTAAAGCACCTGAAAGGACGCGAGAGGACGCGACACTAACCCAGCAACAAGTAGCACTGCATTATACGTCTTAACGTGGTCGAATAAGCTGTTTATATCGAGTTATACAATATGTGTCAGGAATCCTTCACGTGGCACCAGGTCTGCCTGTTTTCCAGAAGTGCCGGGTTGTTCTTCTGAAGATTACTTTGCTATCTCACAACTTACTGAAGAGTCAGATGCGTGTAACAGCTGTTCGCTACAAGTGCGTTACGAACAAGACTCACTGAAGCCTGAGGTATTTTTTATAGGCGGCAATCTTCGGAATTTTGTTCCCTGCCCACCCACCGATCTCAACTGTATAATTATTGGAAACTAAACGGAACTAAAGGCGCAATGACAACGCCTTCCTGCCTTAATAAACTCTATCGGTGATCTAGATCATCTGTAAAGTGCTTATTAGGAGCACAATATTCAAGGTATTCAAAGTAAAAAAAATGGCTGTGGCTTAGGTAAGGTTAAGCCCAGGATGCGAAGCATACTAGCCTTTATTTTAGTTGTTGAACCACTGTTTAGCCTGGTGAACTGCTGTTGCTTGGCTATATTTGGTTCGGCTAGACGAAGAAACAACTCATGCATTACTTCTTCGCCTTCAAGAGTGGAACGCGACAGCGTTCCCGTCGACCCGCCAAGGGGTGTAAGACAATGGGCTACAGGGCAGCGACTACGCGCCCCGCATTGGACGCGGTGAGCGTCGAGCAAAGCAGCGTTCGGCGCGGCAACGAAATGTGCGCCTGAGCAAGAGACACACGCCTTAGAAACAGCTCGTTTCTAAGGCAACACCGCATTCACTAGAGGCGCTTTTGTACCGCTTTGAAGCATCGTACTCGTGGCTCAGTGGTAGCGTCTCCGTCCCACACTCCGGAGACCCTGGTTCGATTCCCACCCAGCCCGTCTTGCAAGAGTTGAGCCAAAGCCACTTCTCCTCTGTCGTGACGTCACGGTGTCACGTGATTTCATGGCGACACCGCCGCGCCTGAGGAGCTGGGTTGAGCTCTCGTAATATGCTTCGCATAAAAAACTGACTGTGGCTTAGCTAAGGTTAAGCCCAGGATGCGAAGCATACTAGCCTTTATTTTAACGCGACAGCGTTAAGGAGCTCGTGTCGCAGAAAAGCCGGTGTCGTCGGCGTCGGCTCAGGCGTGCGTCGCTTGCTCAGGCGCACATTTCGTGGTCGCGCCGAACGCTGCGTTGCTCGACGCTCACCGCGTCCGATGCGGGGCGCGTAGTCGCTGCGCCGTAGCAAAGCCACCTAGAAACAGTCTCTGTAGCACGCCGCAACCTTCGCTTCTCATTCCAACGAGCAGCTCTGTCTCCAGGAGGCATCTCACCTCGTGAGTGTCTAGCAGAGGCAAGCGCAGCTTCTGATATACCGCCGCGACGCCGCGAGCGACGGCGCGAGTTGGAGCCCCGTTTCTCCTATGTCGTGACGTCACGGTGCCACGTGGTCAGCCTTGAAGGCGTCGCCGCGAGCGGCGGCACGAGTTGGAGCCCCGTTTCTCCTCTGTCGTGACGTCACGGTGTCACGTGGTATTGAAGGCGACACCGCCGCGCCTGAGGAGCTGGGTTGAGCTCTAGTAATATGCTTTGCATAAAAAAAAATCTTGTTAGCTGCAAATTTGCAATGCATCGCCTAATTAGAACTAATTTTGCATTCCTAAACAAAGAAAAATGAACGCAAGTTGGTTGTACTGCATCTATGACACAGCTTCTTCTATAACACCTTCGCACTAGCCTGCGGATTTCCGAGTTCATTTTTCTTGGTTCCGTACACATTACGTTCGATTTGCCCTAGAATAATACCAGTGTCATTTGGTCACTTTCGATCGCAATCAAGCTAGATCCTGATCAAGATTCTCGACCATGATTGGGCCCTTCCCGCAGCTTGCGAAAAGGAGCCAATCACAGCCGCGAAATGCGATCTGGATCGGGCTCGACAGCGATCACAAGTGCGCCGTGGGACATCCACTTTAATCTTAAAAGGCCCCTCACCAGGCCACATATAAAATTTGTTCATGCAATGGAAGTTGTTACGTGCAGTTTAGGAAGCGTTCAACTGCAATTATTTTTCCAATTGGTTAATTAATAGCCGAGATTGAAATATTTTAGTGCTGCAAACACATGATTTAAGAGGAGAGCGTCACAGTCAACATAACGCTCTCTCCACTTGCCCCCGTCTTGCCTCCGCAAGCGAAATTCCTTCCCTGCGCTCTCCCATACCGGAGCTGGAGAATCACGGGACGCATACGTCACGGGCCCCGCCTTTTTATTTTTTTCTGCCGCTTTTCGCTGTGCAGTGCACTTCCGCTAACCGTCTCTTGCGCGAGCTGTTGCAGTTGTCTCGTTTCGCGCAGCGCTAGGTTTTGCACGCTGTGCACGAGAACATCTGACTAGCGATGTAAGTCCGTGCTACACGAACGCTGAGCACAATGCGGACCACAGAGTGAACCACAAAGCACGATCGCGCACAGAAACACGGTAGAAAATCAGTATCGTTCTTTGCGCGCACGACTACACTATATGGGAACAAGTTGACGAAACGGAAGTACATCTCTCTTCCCACGGCACGAAGTAAAAGAAGGGACACATAGATATTCAGTTTGTAGGTTTCATTATTTCTCTAAACATTATTTCGTCTATTGGATAAACAGATAAAACAAATACTGCCATCGCCTTGAATAAGTGTCAAAGTCACGTGCCACTCTTAGCGACGTCACAGCACTGCCATGTATTGTAGGCGCACTTGTGCCATATACGTCGAATCTACGGCGGGTAGCGCGCCGCCCGTGAGGAGAAGGGCAAATGGGGTGTGGATTGAAATTGAAGCTCTTTCCGCCACGCGTAGGGATGCAATACTTAGCTGACACCATCACTGGCGCACACTATATGCACTGCGCTTGTCAGCTCAAAATGGCCATACTTGACGAGGGGCCTTTAAAGAGACTCCCCACAATATGTTGACCGTTGATTCCAAATGTGAATTTCATGAGGCGAAAATGCATGCCGCTTCTTGCACCTGTATATCAGTTTAAGGAACAAACGATCGCAACATATTGTGTGCAAAGCAATTATTAAGGACAGAATGCGTGTTTTCTAAATGACGTTCTTCTTTGATGTTGCTGCTTCCAATGCACGCACTCGAATTTATTTATTTATTTATTTATTTATTTATTTATTTATTTATTTATTTATTTATTTATTTATTTATTTATTTATTTACTTAAAATACCTTACAGGCCCCATGGGGGCATTGTGTAAGGGGGGTTACAAAATGAAGGAAAAAAAAAACAGTAAGCAGCCTTCTAAAGTGGTATACAAAAGATACACCTCAATACAGGGCTCATCAACATTACTAACAAGATTAAAACATGAAATAGGAACAACTGAAGTAATGAAAGGCCACAAAGGTGCACTTAAGGAAATAACATGAGTAAAACTTAACGTAAGGCACTAATACTAGAAAGTAAAATACACAAAAAATGAACATATCAGGGAGTACAATTCTTGAAGTGATATTTAGGGAAAAAGACGGAAAAAAAGCAATAATATATACAGGGCATACAAGTGAACACGCGACGCAGCATAAAATAGCAATTCACAAGAGCGAGATAGCAATGCATAAAAGAACATCACAAGAAGTTCGAAGCAGATTGCCAAGCGTAAGAAACAAGATAAAGTGATTTGTAAGTGCTATTATGAAAAATGCTCGTGTAGGAGATGACGAAATTTTTCTTGATCTGACTCGGAAGCAATGTGATCAGGCAGATTGTTTCACAAGCGAATGGCCGTGGGGAGTGCGGAAAAGTTATAAGCATGTGTCGTACCGTACATGCGCGCAAAACTTAAGTGGTTATTTAATCGACGAGACGTGTTCGACGCGATCTGGATATGTAGTGTGGATTGTGTGGCATTATAAATATATTTGTGAAACAAGGATAACAGAGCGATATTACGACGAAGAAATAAAGGCTGTACGGAATGATCGAGTTTCATTTGCGTTACGCTGGAGTGATGGCTATAATTACGTGAAATGGAACGGGCAGCTCTGTTCTGGACTGATTCAAGCATGTCGATTAAGTATGTAGGATGTGGGCACCAAATGGATGATGCATACTCGAGCTGTGGACGAACAAATGTCTGATAGGCCAATTTGCAGCTGTTGGAAGGTGAATTACCCAGATTACGACGTAGGTAACCTAATGTCCTTGAAGCTTTTGCGCAAACGGCTGCAATATGGTCTGTCCAGGAGAGGTTTTCGGTTAGGTGAACACCCAGATATTTATACGATACTATATGTAACAATTCTTTATTATTGACGTTGTATAAAAAATGTGAGTTGTCACGCTTACGGCTAAAAGAAATTACCTGACATTTTGACACATTTAAAGCCATTAACCAGGTGTTACACCAATTATGGATTAGGCTAAGATCATTTTGAAGGGCCAGGTGGTCGTCAGTACTGTTATATGATCTGTAAATAATGCAGTCGTCAGCGAAAATACGTAAGCGAGAAGAAACATTAAGTGGCAAATCATTTATGTACATTAGGAAGAGTAAAGGGCCCAAAACATTGCCCTGAGGCACACCAGAAGTAACGTAAGTAGGAGACGAAGCAATATATATATATATATATATATATATATATATATATATATATATATATATATATATATATATATATATATATTATAAATACGGCAGACGTCTTGAAAGAAGTGCAGGTGCACTATAAAAGCAGATATAAACATTTCATTTCGACGTTTAAGCCGGGATTCTACAGCTGGATTCTTCACTCACTACGACAGAGAAGCTTGCGACTCATTTCTAATACATAAGCTCAGCACACTTTGTAGCGGAATTATTGAAAGGATATGAAGGCTGACCTTTATGCCTAACTAGCAAGAGACATGTTTCCAAGATCGCCAACATGTTTGGTGCACCAATTAATATTTTTCCTGTCTGTTTTACGTATTTACTGATGGTTATATATGGCCCATAATAGATATATAGCATTTTTCTAAAGCTATATGTATATTTCCGCATCATTTATTACATATTTTCTCCTCTTTTTCTTATGTTGATGTTTGCTGCTTACTCAGCGGCGAACGCTTCCATATTTAACAGTGCAAACTGTGAATTTGTTTCTTCCATGTCCTCTTTCAATTCCGTTTCGCCCTTCCCCAGAGCAGGATAGCCTACCAGGCTGAGCTTTGTTAGCCTCTCTGCCTTTCCCTTACGAATGCCCTCTCTCTCTCTGTCATTGTTACTTCCCTTTATCGTATAATTTTTCATTTATTCATTTTTTAACACATGTATACATTTTGCACGAAGAACAGTTTGCTCGCAATTAGAAAAGGTACCACCTGTGCGAAGAATGCAATGGAATGCAGTTCGCAGTACTCGGACATTAGTAGACATTAGTGGGGTGTATGATCCATATCGTGGTCTCAAGAATGTTGCAGTAAGTTCAAACAAGGAACAACAGAAACACTCTTGGGGTAGCTGCAACCCCCCGCATGCTCTATGCTAATATGTGTATAGGCGTTTTTACTCTAGAAGGAAGAGTGTGTGATGCGAGTTAACGTAGGGCAGGGGCACTCTTACGTATAGGGTCGCTTGAGAAAGTTTGCGCTCACCAAAATGTAGAAAGTTAGCTACGAGAAGACACAACGCGCAGCAGTTAGGATGTGCAACGCAAATTTCGACGACGAAGGACAGCAGGAGAGTGCATGTGCGTGGCATTAGATTTGGGGGAGGGGGGAGAGGGTAAGACTGGTGTGCGTGTCACCGATTTGTCAACGTGATAGAAACCTTGCCGTGAAAATGGACCGTATGGAGGCTGGAATAAGCTCGAAGTAGTCCTCTAAGACCTGAAGCGTCATTATTTATGCATGCAGACCGTGGAGACACCTCAACATAGTCCATTATGGGACCGGCGATCTATCAGACGTTGGCAACCCCTTGTATAGTACGCCCGTTCCTCCTTTTCGTTTTTCGAGGTTACGATAATGCGCGGTATACATGTCAGCAGAGCATTGGGCTTGGACCGACACGTACCTTTTACGTGCGAAAGTCACTTTCAAAATACGGACTGCCGAAAGCACACGGCCCGGTTGCGCTTAGTACTTCCGCATTAACATCGTCGTGCGTGGCCGAGTGGACCTAAACAGATAGGCATGGAGAAGAACAATCGCAAATTTAATGCAGTCCGATATGCTTGAACTCATTTTCCGAGTTTGTCGCCAACAGGAGAAATGTCGTTACTAACCACAGCTTCAAGCGAATGGTTATTTTTCGATAACAGACAAACAAGTCGACCACAACACGCTGGTAGACCTACTTTGCATGCTGTCATTAAAGAAATGCGCACAGACTATAAAAACATTCGGTGCAGTTCTTATAGAGACAGGCTTCTAATGTCAACTATTGCACCCCAAAGGGAGGAAGAAATAAGGCAAAATTGCGCATTATTCTTTTTTTCCATAATGCCTTGGAATATTCTTGTTTCATGTCCTACGTTTGCTGTCGCATTGTTGGCTGAAGACAATCACGAGCTAAGCTGCGGACGTTTACTCGTACAAGGTATGCTCAGTTTGCCTTCATTCAATGCACTTTTAATTTCACTCATGCACCCCACCGTACAGTCTTTTCTTAGGCTTGGGAGAGCTGAACCACTGCCCCACAAGATGCACGTCCTGGACCATCTCCAGTGCTGGTGACCGACGCCGAACAAGTCTATAGGCCCAGACAAATGGACTCACAATCAATAAATCAATCAATCAATTATATTTCATCTATTTCTCAAATAGACAGAGGACCGGTGAATATAATCGGCCATTAGGCAGCCTAACGAGCCCGCTGGCCCTATTACAATGGTTCACAGCAGCACAGGCACAATTACATATTACATAAAAATAAACACATCAATACAGATCGCATGATAGGAAACACGCATTTACAGTTCACATCCTTAAAGTAACAAGGTGACAAGTATAATCACACAATGCAAAAAGTATCTATACTAATAAATTGTTTAGAACTTTCATGCGTAACTTGCTCGCAGCGCATGAAAACAAACCAAAATTAAGAGACTCGTAGTGATTTATAACATATGGCAACGTATAGAACAAGCGTTGCATTCCAGAGTTTGCGTTCCAGGCTATTAGCATGTATAATTCGCCTCACCTTGTCTTCTCAACCTGTCTTTTTTTTCCTTTCTTAACAAGAAATCGATGTCAAATACTGCAAGTATTCTTTGATTTAAAATTTATATCGCACACTCAATGTATAGTGGTACAACTGGTGGATTTTATTAATACTAGCACTGATAATTCAGCAGTTGGTGTCCCAGAAGGGTTATTATAAGCATGCCGAATTAAACATTTTTGCCTGATATGTATGTTTTATAGGTTAGAAAACGTCATGGTACCCTAGACTAGTACATAGTAGGTTCAGTGCAAACAAAACATCATTATAGATGAGTAATTCCACCTGTGCCGAGAGAAGGCCTTTGGGGCGACCAAGTATTCCTGTTATGCCAGCAATCTTTTGGATTACAAGATTTTCATGGATATATGCGGACATATTGGAAGAAAACACCACGCCTAGATACTTCAAATGATGAAAAAGTTTAATGGTGCGACCGTTTAAAGCTATATCTAGATGTGGAGGAATTTATTTGTTCTTTCATCTAAAAAGAGTGCCTTTGTTTTGATCTCATTATTTTCATACCATCTGATAACGACCATGCTTACTTATTTCGTACTTTCTCATTACAGCTCTCGATAAGGTTATGCATCTTGTTACCAGAAAAGAAAATAGTTGTGTTATCAGCTTATATAATAAGCTTTGCACTACAATTAATACGTACCACAACATTAGTGTATAAAATCAACACAAGAGAACCTAATATATTCCCGTGTGGGAATACGCAAACTAATTTCCTAATGTCTGATCGTGAATTACTTATTTCGACAATTTGTTGTCCGAGACATAGGTATAAGATAGTCTACAACCCTGTATGTCATAATGACTCAACTTTTTTTATTAGATGTCACTGGTTAACTAAATCAAATGCCCTAATGTAACCAGAGAGCAGTTCAACCGTTATAATTTTTTGTCAAACTGTATAAGAATATATTCTATTTGTTGAAGTAATGACCTTTCTCTAGATTTATTTGTGTGAAAACCGAATTGACACTCTCTGAACAATTTGCCTTTTTCAGCAAAACTTGGTATCCCGACGTGAATCACCTTCTCAGAGGTTTGTGAAAAAAAAGTGGCAGGCTAGATAACGGTCTACTTAGTTTCCTGATTCATTGCGATAGCCCTTTTTATACAAATTCACTACTTTCGCTATCTGCGTTTTACTCGGAAAAAGCGGACGTAGTTACGCAGGAATTGTATATGTGCGCAAATATTGGTGCTAAAATATCGGCAGAAAATTTCACCAGCGAATTCGGATACCATCATTGTCACTACTAGTGCTGTTATTCGAGCTTCTAATTATCGACAAAGTCTCAGTTTATGTCACCAGACCAAGACCAAAGACCGAGAACCCAGCTGACCCACGACGGCAACAACTCGGACTCATAGGGGTCACATTTCTCTCTCTCTCTCTCTCTCTCTCTCTCTCTCTCTATATATATATATATATATATATATATATATATATATATATATATATATATATATATATATATATATATATATATATATATATATATATATATATATTTCATACAGTGAAAAGAGATAACGAGCATACGAATATATAGATATAGATATGGATATAAATAGATGAAACCCCTCATGTTAAGTGTGTTTAGTGCCGTTAATTTTGCTTTACTTTGTGACTGTGTTTTGCAACTGAACGCTCGCCAACAAAATGAAAAGAACCTGCTCGGTATACCTGCAAAAAACTATCTTCTCGCAAGTGGCAATGACCGGTTAACAACTATCCTTGAGAGCGGCTCCGTTAACAGCTAGTCGTCCCCGATTGGCCCTGGGTGTTGAAAGACGAAGAAGGAATGGTGCACGTTGAACGCGCACTCGCTACGAACTCGAAAGCGTATGGCATTCTCTGAAAGGAAAAGCGGGCACTTAAAGGCAACGGTAAGAATTGCGACAATGAAAGCAAGAAGATACCCGCCGCGGTTGCTCAGTGGCTATGGTGTTAGGCTGCTGAGCACGAGGTCGCGGCATCGAATCCCGGCCACGGCGGCCGCATTTCGATGGGGGCGAAATGCGAAAACACCCGTGTACTTAGATTTCGGTGCACGTTAAAGAACCCCAGGTGGTCGAAATTTCCGGAGTCCTCCACTACGGCGTGCCTCATAATCAGAAAGTGGTTTTGGCATGTAAAACCCCATAATCCAATCTCAAAGCAAGAAGATGGTCTGGGTGGTGAAATTAGAAATGTGCCTCGGTATGACGGTATCGCATCAGAAATAGCGATACTGTAATTTGAAGCTTTAATAAACAGAAGAATATATCGCATGATTTTGAGGGGCATTGCGCATTTTTACAACACATGCTACTTCTGCCCTTCACAAAAAAACTTCTTGCTTAGTGGATAGAACAGCTCCTCAAGCACGTGGAATCGACTTGGGCGTTCCCATAGCTGAAAGTTTTTTTTTGTATTGATTCTTTTCTTTAAGATCACGGGTTGGTGTTCTCTAACTTGTCATTGCAGCGAATGTTGAGAAACAAATGTAACATTTGTCATGTTGCTTGAGAGTCGACATCGTGTTATGCCCGCCGGGAAAAGACGATGTTGTGATATGCGTTTTCCCGACGGGCAAAATGCATATTTAATTTATGAGCACCGAAAACTAGAGCGTGCATTAAGGGTTGCAGATAATGTATGCTAGCTAAGACAGTTGTTCAGTGTGTAGGAGAGTCGAGACTTGAACAAAAGCATCCAGTTTATGAGATGCACAAAATGGTATATTTGTTACGTCTGTGCGCTCGAAAAGAAGCCATAACAAGAATGAAAATAGTTGTTTTATTTGGTTTTACTCTCTCAAACCAGATGTCCTCAATTATGCTTCCCTAATTGGAAGCGTTTACATGTATGTCTAAATAAAGGAGACACTTTATGGTCAGTGCCATCGAACAAGAGCTCCTTGGATGTTTGCTTCGTGATGAAATAGTGGCAGCTTAGAATACAGCATGCAACCTCGAACTCAGGGGATCAATTTAATAGCGTCTGAGCCACAGTACTACTACATAAATACTTCCCGCTAATTTTCTGACATTATTACGCAATGCGGCATATAAGGGTTTTGACATATTGAATAGAATTATCGTACCCCCTGCGTTGATTGTTCTAACAACTTTGGGTGTTGCCACTTCTTTTTCAGCCTTTACCTGCAATTATTTCGATACACCGTGAAGCTTAGCAGCAACAAAAAGAGTGTAGGTAAGCATCTGCGCTTTTTGCCTGCTGTAAACTTTTTTTTTGTCGTTGCTGTACCAACAAGAGCGAAGAGAGCAATATAGATACTCAGATAGCAGCGTGGCGGTGGCATCGTTCAATGAGCAACTGATTTAACTGCGAGTGGTTTTCATGTGTAAACTAACTCGGCGATTGTTTGGCCTCTGTGCCATGACAAACAATATCGGATAGGTCACAATCCATGGTAGAACATCGAGGTAATCTCAAGGTAATTGCTTTGGTTTCTATCTCCGCGAAGTTGATACCGTTCTTGCAGAGGCGGCCTAAACGAAGTAACATTTTACTCGATTATGACACGTTTCCTTCCTAATAATTACCACGTTATTTTATATTAACCGTGCAAGTTAAGGCACTAAAGTTAGCGACTATAGGGTAGTAAAGATAAGTATGTAAAGACGCATGTGACAAAATTTAGCATATTGAAAGCTAGTACAGTTTAACTTTGAACGTACATGCAGCACAATGTAATAGTGGAACAAACCAAACCGAGGATGACAGTGTACGGATAGAACATCCAGGACACAGTAGCGTCTGGCATCAACAAGATGCACACAAACCAAAAACGTAATAAGTGAGACAGCTATGACAAACAGAAAGTATCAATTCCAAGAAACCGAAAGTTGTGGGATGCTACGTCTGTCATGCCTCAATGCTGTCCTTCTCGTAATTATAACCATTCGTTTTTTTTACCTTACTTCCCAACAGGAGTGCGAAAAAATACCCTTTCAGTGGGCAGAAAATGGCGCAAGCTGTGACGTGGCAAATGCCGAATGGCGGAAGGACAGCGCAGACGGCCCTCGGGTAAAAAACAAGCAGACGCAGAAAATATATCGACATGGGACCTCGTAAGTAAGCGAGGAACCCGTGTGGAAATAGAGCCCTGCCTGGGAACGAGAGAATGAAAGCTGTGGCTGCGCGCTAAGCGAAATTCGATCAAGCCCTCTAGACTGCCTGTCTGGTCGTTTCCATTAAGCCAGCATTTGCACTGCCTGCACTTCCATTTTGGCAGAGTGATATTGCTGAGGCTATTATTCACTCTCGCGATCTCGACTGCCAATACCCAAGTGCGTGAGAGAAACCACTAGGTGAACGCAAGGCGAAGTTGGAGGTTTTCCCTCAATTTGCCTAGGCATTGGCCGATAATGAAAGCACTGCCCGCCGCTTCTCGGTTCCCTATACTACTTGGCTTTCTTGAGCGCTCTACTGTCTTCTGTTTGAGTGAGTTTTCAGTGAAGAAAGGTGCAGACGACATCGCCAGCAAACCACTGCCCCGTGCTGCCACAAGTACACCAACTGCTGAGACCCAGGGTTATTGGTACTTTCCTGGATTTAAGACTTTACTACTGTAAATGCGTACTCCTCCTCCTTCTCTTCCGCCTCATCATACTACTACTACTACTACTACTACTACTACTACTACTACTACTACTACTACTACTACTACTACTACTACTACTACTACTACTACTACTACTACTACTACTACTACTACTACTACTACTACTACTACTACTACTACTACTACTACTACTACTACTACTACTACTACTACTACTACTACTACTACTACTACTACTACTACTACTACTACTACTACTACTACTACTACTACTACTACTACTACTACTACTACTACTACTACTACTACTACTACTACTACTACTACTACTACTACTACTACTACTACTACTACTACTACTACTACTACTACTACTACTACTACTACTACTACTACTACTACTACTACTACTACTACTACTACTACTACTACTACTACTACTACTACTACTACTACTACTACTACTACTACTACTACTACTACTACTACTACTACTACTACTACTACTACTACTACTACTACTACTACTACTACTACTACTACTACTACTACTACTACTACTACTACTACTACTACTACTACTACTACTACTACTACTACTACTACTACTACTACTACTACTACTACTACTACTACTACTACTACTACTACTACTACTACTACTACTACTACTACTACTACTACTACTACTACTACTACTACTACTACTACTACTACTACTACTACTACTACTACTACTACTACTACTACTACTACTACTACTACTACTACTACTACTACTACTACTACTACTACTACTACTACTACTACTACTACTACTACTACTACTACTACTACTACTACTACTACTACTACTACTACTACTACTACTACTACTACTACTACTACTACTACTACTACTACTACTACTACTACTACTACTACTACTACTACTACTACTACTACTACTACTACTACTACTACTACTACTACTACTACTACTACTACTACTACTACTACTACTACTACTACTACTACTACTACTACTACTACTACTACTACTACTACTACTACTACTACTACTACTACTACTACTACTACTACTACTACTACTACTACTACTACTACTACTACTACTACTACTACTACTACTACTACTACTACTACTACTACTACTACTACTACTACTACTACTACTACTACTACTACTACTACTACTACTACTACTACTACTACTACTACTACTACTACTACTACTACTACTACTACTACTACTACTACTACTACTACTACTACTACTACTACTACTACTACTACTACTACTACTACTACTACTACTACTACTACTACTACTACTACTACTACTACTACTACTACTACTACTACTACTACTACTACTACTACTACTACTACTACTACTACTACTACTACTACTACTACTACTACTACTAGTATATACCAACTGCTACTTTCTCTGCACGGCTACTTCAACGAGGACACATGATCATAGGACATCTCTTGTGTTCATTTGTATGTATTCTTTATCGAACAACACAAACACACAAACATAAGGCCTATATCCCACATATTCAATCATTACATGCGAGGATTTGTGCACCCTGTATAAAAACCCGTATATGTTAATATGTATATCATATTTTTTTCATTTTTTATAGGTTTATGTTATATTCCCGACGATAGACTTTAATGTGTGCAAAGAATTCCTACATCTCACATCAACATGCACTATTGTGATATGAACTCGTACAGAAAATGCAGAAACCGCACTTGACAACTCATAATAGCAATAAAGTGTTTAAATTTGTTGCGCAAGAAAAGGGTTTTTCTTTTTCTTTTTAGTTCTGGCATGAGTAGAAGGAAACATGCGCTGCCTGTTGCGTTTATGCTGCTAAGACACCAGCAATCGACCGCCTGCGACCAGAACGGGTGCTGCATGACCTTTCCATCCGCGGAAGGCCATGACCTCAGTTACTGAAGTTCTCCAACGTAGAAGAGACAGCACACCTCGGCGAGCAGAGTGGTCATGTTCAGACGATTTGCAGCAGACTATGCCGCTTTCGAAAGAACAGTAAGAAGCTTGCGCAGGAAAGTAAAGTTAAGAAAAACCAGAGAAGAAAAAATCCACAGAAACAAACGGACGTTTAATCTGCACTTGCGTACGAAAAAAATATACAGAAACAAACCGACGTTTAAGGAAGATGGAAGATGGCAGAAGACGATAACTTGAATCAGCTATCTTAAGTGAAGTGCGATATTGCAAATACGCGTGATTTGTAACACACTGCAAATGAAAGTTAGGTGAAGGCATTGTGTTGTTGTAGAAGTTTAGGACGTGCGTCCGCTCGAGCACTCGAGGAACATTGGGTGGTAGGTCTCGCGCAACCCCACATCCCACGCATTTAATGCCCCATAGAGGTTAGGAAGAATCCCCGTTAGCAGTATTGGTAACGTCTTATATAGGCTAACGTGAAGACGTGTTAAGCCTACAAGCAATCAAGAGCGTGTATAGTTTTTATGCGAAGCATATTACGAGGGCTCAACCCAGCTCCTCAGGCGCGGCGGTGACCATGAAATCACGTGACACCGTGACGTCACGACAGAGGAGAAGTGGCTTTGGCTCAACGCTTGCAAGACGGGCTGGGTGGGAATCGAACCAGGGTCTCCGGAGTGTGGGACGGAGACGCTACCACTGAGCCACGAGTTTTTTTTTTTCTTTATTGACCACTGAGCCACGAGTACAACGCTTCAAAGCGGTACAAAAGCGCCTCTAGTGAATGCGGTGTTGCCTTAGAAACGCGCTGTTTCTAAGGCGTGCGTCTCTTGCTCAGGCGCACATTTCGTTGCCGCGCCGAACGCTGCTTTGCTCGACGCTCACCGCGTCCAATGCGGGGCGCGTAGTCGCGGCCCTGTAGCCCATTGTCTTACACCCCTTGGCGGGTCGACGGGGACGCTGTCGCGTTCCACTCTTGAAGGCGAAGAAGTAATGCATGAGTTGTTTCTTCGTCTAGCCGAACCAAATATAGCCAAGCAACAGCAGTTCACCAGGCTAAACAGTGGTTCAACAACTAAAATAAAGGCTAGTATGCTTCGCATCCTGGGCTTAACCTTACCTAAGCCACAGCCATTTTTTTTCCTTTCCTTGTTCTTCTTTGTTAAATGCAGGTGGTAGGTGGGGGTGGGGGGGGGGGGGGGTGTTGAGGCAGGAAATCGGCATGCTAGTAGAGCCGCTATTCCAAATTTACGCTTTTTTTTCACTTTACCCAGACGAGAAACAGCTGCCGCGTATTCGCCTGCCTGTGCTGTTTTTCACGTTTCGTTTCAGCTTCGGCCATTTCCGAGGTTTAGTGAGCACTACAGGAGAAAAAAGACATGCAACCATGCGCAAGACACGAAGCTGCACCTGTCTAAAATTCTTGCGACAGGATAAAAACCATAACACAATGGTGCTCTTTGAGAGCTGCGTGCATGTAGTCCAGAAATGTCGTTTTTTTACTCGAAGAGCCTCGCGGTACTACGTTTTTCCCTGGGAAATAGCCGAGCCAGTTCTAACGATGGTTAATGGCGCAGAGAGCGTGGAAGACAAAAAAGGAAAGCGATATTGCGGCTGTAGTAAAAGACAGTTTTAAACGCACCTATTAGAAGGGCAGATGCTCCCGAAATGGCCCTTTTAGGCCACGCGTTGCTGGCAGCTGACACGCTGCACATAAATGCTTGGTGCGTGCCAAACGTGGAGATGCGATTAAGGCCAAAGAAAGACAGAATTGAAAAGACGGAGACTTCTACGACCTCTCTACAACATTTGTAAACTGGGCACATAGTGTGAACGGCTTGCGCAGAGCGGAAATTACAGCAGTACATAAAAAATAAGCTTCTCGAGCGAAACGGCGTTAAATCAGAGCAAGAGTGGTTGAACCCTCTGGAAGGAAACTTTACCATTTACGCATAAAAATAGCAGAAGTCATCTACGAACCACACATAATAGCGAAGTCGAACTGTGATGTTCTCCGCACCCCCTTTTCCTTCAACCTTTTCTTTTTTTTTTCCCTGCCGCTAACTACTATATCTACTTCGTTTGGTACATGTCACAGTTGCGTACTCCTTGGACATATTTTGTTGCCGCTTGAAAAAAAAATACGCATCTTGCATGCTTTCAAGGGCAGATCGAAGACGAGCAAGTGGTTTCTCGGTAACATTTGATACCGTCCCCGCGGGTGACTTTTTCCGTTTGTTGCGCACTTATCTTGAAGGTACGTAGACATACGCCAGCGCTGGACGCCTCGTGGACGCCTTTCTTTTCATTTTCTAGTTTGAAAACGCCATCAAGTATTGGTTAACTCGACTGACGCTTCTCGACTACGCAAGTGCAAAATGTGCTGCAGTAGATGAGATCAATTGATTGAGCTCGAGAAGCAAGCGAGGCGACGAGAAAGAGAGGCTGTGAGATTGCACGGCAAACGTGTGCTAGCGCACGGATTGGAACCGACGTTCCTCGCATATGTACTAATCGACAGCTTTTACTTTGGTGACGTCGCGTGCATGACTTAGCTGGCGTGACGAAGTGTGAAGGAAAAAAAAGCCTCAAAAAAGCCCAGAACGAGCGATTGATTGAAAGCTAGGAGCTTTGTACGGTTCTTTCACCTGCTCTCGTGGTCGGGTTGTCGGCGGTCGGTTGCCGGTGGCTGGTGTTCGGACTCTCAGCAGCGATACAAAGGGCGCGTGCTTTCGGGCAGCCAATTTGCGGGAGCGGGTTCGTCGCCAACAGCAGATAGGTCAGAATTAAGAAAAAAGAAACTCGATGCAAGCGTATAGTTCTCGCAAAGTTATAAATGAGTTCTATAGATCCGCCATATACAACGGCAAAATACATGTTTTTATCAAGTTTTCTTAAACATCCAGAGCTATTCCAGTGGCCCCGAAGATGAACAACGGGCAACAATAGCTTAGCTTAGTTCCGTTGAAAACGTGCGCTCGTAACATCGTTGCGCGAATACCTCCGGGGCCCCACGGCACGTACTGTAAACGTAAAGGATGTAAACGTTGTGGTGGCTCGCTTGTCAAGGTTTCTGCTCTTCCCTTCCAGCCACCTTCCTCCGCTGTTCCGGCGGCAGGGGTCGGCTTCAGCGCAACTATGCTAGATGTACCAGTTAACGGTTTAGTAGTCGACGGAGTTATGCTATGAAACAAGAAACGCTACTTCAATGTCCTCACTGCAAGGAATATATGCCTTCAAGCATATTGCATATAGCATATTGCAGAATTGAATATGTCGTATATCTTGAAACTAGGACCATTTAGATAAGTAATGTTCGAAGCTTTCAGGCGTGCTGAAGTAAATATTGCTGAATTCAAGATGTCGTATATCTTGAAACTAGCCTGCGCTACAGCACTTTCGCGTATACTGCTAGATCACTTGAAGAGGTGGATGATCTTTGCGCACGAAACAGCAGTATGCAGCTGGTCCAATCAGGTAATTACTGATTGGACCAGCGACCATAGCACTTAGTTCACAACTTCTGACTGGACTTTGTGTTATGATGATTTGGAGTTGACTTTTAGTTTTAAGGCGTATAAGTTAATTATTTTGAAATCTCTATGTGAAAAGGAGTGGCCCGCGCCAACTAAAGACGAAAACGTCTCCTAAGTAACATATCCTAATAATAATAATAAAAACATGATTCGGCAGTGCAGAACTGTAGCCGGTCAGTTATGAAAGCAGACCTCTTTAAGTAGGTATTGTAACAGTAAACCAACTATGACAGATATTTTGCCAAGATGTGTGATGATCATATTAAAATTTCACGTATTAGTTTATCAGCAACTCTTTCATCCTCACATCGAGAACATTCTAGGTTTTATATACTAAGAGAGAGCAACCTGCACTGAAAACTCTAAACAGACGCATAAAATTGTATTATAAAAGAGTTTTCGAATTACAAGAAAAAAAAAACCTATCCGCGTCCTCAGGTTTAAATTTTGCCACTTTTGAGTTACATTTTGTATGCGATATACGGCACCCGTTTCTTTATTAATCGCGTTTACTTGTGTAAGGCCCGCACTTTTTTCTTCTTAAGGAAATTTCACTTGGTGTAGCCGTTACGAAGGGCAGCGTTATGGCTATTCACTGAAGCCTCAAACTGCACTCGGGCTGCTATGCAAATAAATGCAACCGCTGGCGGCTTAAGATGAGCACATACACAGTCGCTAATCAATTTTTTTTCGGGCACGGACTAGTGCGCTATCGCATTGGCTTATGGGAAATAACCAGCGTGCGAGTATGCGTGTGAAGCTCAGTGAAACGTTTCATTTCTTCTCTCAAAGCTATGCACTACAAAGTAGAGGTGCATGCCCTACACAAGTAAATACGGTATACGTTGTTTTACAATTAGAGCTTGTCCATTTGGTATTGGTTTGATCGTCGCTATTACTATCGCTTTCAACTTCACTGATGTCGGCGATAAATTGAGCGCCAACTCGCACAGTGTTCCACAATTTCTCACTGCTGACGTGCTAATCCCTTAGTGTCAGAAGCTCGTTACTGTTGTGTCTCGTGAATGCGAAATGCAGGCGCTAGGGTAACAAGGTGGGAAATTCTAGACTGCGCAGTAATAAAATGCCGCTTCTCCTATGCGAAAAAATATAGAAGGCTGCCTGTTAGCATGGGGCAGCAGAACCGTTTTCATCCTGCAATGTAAACCGCATTTTCGATTTTCCGTTCGAGCCTGAACCAAACCTAAACGTCGATAAATTCAGCGTGCACGCAAACCGGCCTACAATAGAGCCAAAAAAGATGGGGGCACCCGGTCCGTTGGTATCGCCATGGATTCGCACCCTTTTGTACGCTCTACGTTCGGCTAACTAGAGGCAGATGCCAAAAAGCACTCGCGCTTCTCGCCACTTTACCTCAAGGGCAAAACCGCCACTAAAGGAAACGTTCCGAAGCCTAGCTGGGACGCGTCGTTGCAGGTATACGTATATGTGTCGCCAAAACAGCCGTGAGGTTTGACCGTGTGACATTTTGCTTTCGATATAAAGTAGAAATCGATAATCATGGTCTACCATGTTGTGTCTTGTTACTTGCGGGGCATTTTACAGCGAAGCTGTATCCCTCTGGCGGTGGTCGATGTCTGCTTACGTGTCGCGTCGACACGAAAAAATTTTCGTGTCCAGTTTCTCGCGAATGCTCTGTGGCTCTCGATCTGATGTAGGTATCTTAAAAAAATTACAGTTAAATTGACCACTAAGACGACTCCATCATTACGCCGAGCTTCACTTACTTGTCATAAATAGTTATTTCACCACGAAGTTGCAAACGTTCCATAATTGCCATCTGCTGTGAATACATGGCTGTCTACAGAGGGAGTATGGTTACAGACAACAGCTGTAAATCTTGTTTCACCGAAACTATCCTGAACAAATTACATGACAAGTAGCCGCGAGGACGACTCTAACATTACGCCGAGTTTCATCTACATTTCATAATTACGTAGATCACAGTGAAGTTGTAAATACTTTGAAATTCCCATCTGCCATGCGGCGGTACTTGCATACGTTACTACTTCATAACAGAATAACAATGTCACTACACAGTCAAAAGATGCATCCGTTGTCTGTGTCCCTCAATAATACTAATACTAATAATAATAATAATAATAATAATAATAATAATAATAATAATAATAATAATAATAATAATAATAATAATAATAATAATAATAATAATAATAATAATAATAATAATAATAATAATAATAATAATAATAATAATAATAATAATAATAATATAGATGTGTCGACTGAGGTAAAACACAACACAGCCTCGCCGCTCGTCCTCCTTCACAAAGTGGAAGGGCTGATGAATTTTTTAGCTTGGTTATCTGAATTGGGACAACTTCATTGAAATTGTTTCGCTAGGCGCTTCGCTTTTTCGACGTCGTGGCGCTGCAGGCGGATATGGCAAACCCAGACACTGGCCAGACGAGCTAAACATAATCGTTACCCTCCGTGGCTGCTTAGTGGCTATGGTATTGGGCTGCTAAGCATGAGGGCGCGGGATCAAATCCCGGCCACGAAGACCGCACTTGAATGAGGGCTGAATGCGAAAACACCCACGTAGTTATATTTAGATGCAGGTTAAAAAACCCCTGGTGGTCCAAGTTTCCGGAGTCGCCCAGGTATACGGTGTGTCTCGCAATCAGATCGTGGTTTTGGCACGTAAACCCCTTAATTTCAACATATTCGTTACGCTGGTTGACCAAGACTGCTTATTGTACGCTGAGCATTGGGTCCTCTCCTCCAAAGCTGCCTGACCTGTGAAAAATAATAAAATCTGCAGACTTCTGCAGTCTCGAATGAAACCTATATGTGGCGACGGCATCTGTGAACGTTCAATGCTTGAAGCTTCACAAGCTTTTCTTTTTCCTACCTTCTCTCTTACCCAAGCAGTGAAAGTGCTGCGACACATGTAAAATAAAGCGAGGTCTGATTCATGCAGCAGCTATAAATTTATTCCTTCGAGGGCGCACCAGTGCTCTAGGAGCAATGTTGGTAATGATGTGTATTTAAACTACACGCGAATGAATTTGGAAATAATTTATATTTTTAGAAATTGGAAGCGTAGGTAACGTATTCACTGCGAATTTGCACTCTCGTCTCCTGAAATTTATACAAAGCTCGGAACCAAGTGAACAACGCGCGTACGTGCCCAACCCTCATAACAGCGTCGAATATTCAACCTATTAGAAGACACGTCCCTCAATCAATCGAATAGCTGTGACTGAAGACGACGAAGAATGATAATCACGCTGCACAAATGTTGACAGAATCTCACTTTCTTAGCACGCAGAAAGAGGAAGTCTTTCTGAGTCGAAATTCAGAACAGTGAGATATTCGGAGGACTGGTAAAAATGTTCCAACACATGTCATTGATATAGCGTGTGTATTATTAACCTAACGAAATGGTAATAAATATAATACTTTATTGATGCATTAGTGTATTTATTTAGTTATCTAAAATATCAGCCACGTCTAAGAAAGGCAGAGAGAATATTTCAATTGCAAAAGAAAAAAAGTATTATGCGGTTTTACGTGCCAGAACCACGATCTGATTATGAGGCACACCGCAGTGGGGGACTCCGGAATAATTTGAACCCCTGGGGTTCTTTCCCGTGCACGTAAATTAAGAACACAAGTGTTTTCGATTGCTCCACTATTGAAATGCGGCCGTCATGCCCGCGATTCGATCTCGCAACCTTGCGCTTAGTAGTACAAGACCATAGCCACTAAGTGGCAAATAGCAAAAGACGTGTGCACGGTGTACAGATCCTAGTTGCCAGGCAGATTATAGCCTGCTCACTAAACAATGTTATTCAATGATAAACCAAAATCTGCGTCAGAGTAAGAACATTCAGTGCTATGTGGAAACACGCTAGATTGCAAAGCGACACGCGCAAAAAGAAACGAAACAAAAATGAACATTTCTGTCGTATTTTATTTCACAGACTTGAACTGCATTGCCACGATGATTTGATTAATATTGCTGCAGCGAAAAGAAGAAATCTGTATGCCTAAGCAATCTTCTGAAAATAAATTTGATAAAACAATTCCAGTTTCATCTTTTGTCTGTATTGAGCCAATGTTTCCCAGCCCAGAGCGTCGCCGATAGTAGTTATACTAGCGCATCGGCTTTAATTACCCGTCAGAATAAAAGGCGATCTTTCACTTAATTGGGGCTCGCAAGCTAAAAAGAATACGAGCAACCGTAAATCTCTGGGCGTGTACGGGCAGGAATAATTATTAAATGCCTGCTTGAGAGAAGCACCACGGACAAAGGAAGACCGGAACTGCGCTACTTTGAGAAGCCGAAGTTAAAGGCGGAAGTCGTTTCTGCTCATTAGCGAAGCCTCAAGCAGAAAGGTATTCTCGCGTGAATTCATTAAAGCGCCACTATGCTTTTTACTTCTCTTATTTTCTTAGTTTGACTTTTGGCAATGAGGAAATTGAAGGAATATTAGCCAGGTGCCGTTCATTAGTGCACTTATCACGTACTCTGATAAGTACCACATTTTTGTTATGTTATATCAATCGGGTACACACACACACACACACACACACACACACACACACACACACACACACACACACACACACACACACATATATATATATATATATATATATATATATATATATATATATATATATATATATATATATATATATATATATATATATATATATATATATGTTTTTGCGGTAAATTAAGCATACTCACCGTTACTTTCTGATTTTGCACTACAGGTCTACCGAGTTTTCACGCGGCGTTGCCTTCCGGCAGAGCTACGCGGGGCGAGCTTTCTCGAAAACGACGTAGTAATAAATAGTACACAGTGACACTTCAATCGGATGAGTTTTGTGAGTTAGTTATTGTAAACGCTTCATCGTCAGCCCTTGGCATGTTTTTCCGCCCTCGGTAAAATAATACCATAATTATCGCGGTCAATATCATAATCACCACCCAGCGCCTGAAGCAGCATGTCAGGCGAAACGCCAGGCTAATATCTCCAGCCATTCATTACAACTTGTTTCTATCTTTCTTTCGATAAAATCGTCGCGTAAAATACGCGACCTTATGTGCGCCATTCAGTTCCTCGTACTGAAGAATGACAACGCCCGTGTCATTCACCCTGAATTCTATGGCAACAGCCAGAACAGCAAATACGTGTGAAAAATTTAGCTTGTTTTAATATTGCAATTGCGTGTTACAGAGCACAAACTCGTCATGTTGTCCCAGCCATGCATTCAGGATCATAACGCCGTCCTAGGCCACACATGCCCCCCCCCCCCTCCCTCCTAAAAAAAAAGAAGAGCAACAACTAATTTGAGTCTGCTATCGGGAACCATGCACTGACTTATGTTGCAATGACTTAGCAGCATCACGCTTACGCACTTAGACGTCATTTGCAGCGAAGCACGCAGAGACGCGGTCAATATTTTGTTTTCATTTCTGCAATCAACGTGTAGCATCCCATAGCTGCTACAAATTTGGCCGTATAACAGTGTTATGTGACACTATATAACTTAATGAGAGAATACAGGCAGCCACATGAAATGTATACGTAAGCCCACCTGAGACTTAAAAAAAAACGCTTGCAATAGTGCTTAACAGCAATGGTATAACTTACAGCAAGCTGCAATAATTTCAGGACGCTGGAGGTGGTCTATACTTAAGCATATGTATTAGAAGTACGTAGGATCGTATATCATAATGTTGCAAGCTTTCAGAGCGTGCACGTCTGCGGCTTTGTTGCGTCAATGAATTATTCCGTGCTTTATTTTTCTAGCGTCAGGGGCAGCTTCCCAAAAAGCTACTCCTGGAAAGTTTTTTGCCAACGTTTTCATGGCGCTGTGTTTAAAACCTGTGTACCTTGATAGCTTGGTGAGAGGGAGATAAACTTATAGTACTCTAATTTATAATATTTGGGCTAGAAAATGCAGTTTTTGACGGAGAAAAAAAAAGGAAGGAGAAAGTGAGGGTTCTTTAATAAAGCTGGTGGCTTTCATGGCAGCATGATGGTCATAATCCTCCTCAAGATGGTTATGACGAGAACGGGCAACGTGCAACGAGAGAAACCTTGCAATATTTCGGTGTTTTATAACTGCGTTTTCCACTTAAAGCCATAACTCTTTGACTGGAAGTTTAATCGTTAGGAAAACGATGGGTTGGATCATGCGAAAACGATGGGAAAACAAAGCAACATGAGCTGCCTGAACAAATTCGAAATTGGCAATAAATGATAAAAGAAAACTCATTCTCTTTTCCGCCTGCATGTTGGTCGTGGCCTCAGTGGACTATACTGGTTGAAAATCTGCATAATATGTTCTATGCCGGTCAGGTCAATGATAGTGAGGTCAGTTCAATGTATATTGCTATTGTGAAAGTAAATGCTCAAGCGCCGCATAAGTGTCGCAATCGCAAAACGTTTCAAGTGCAGCCCCAGGCAGCGGAGAGCAACAAAGCAGTCGAGAGGATCTGTGGCTCCAGATTGTTGCATCATATCATTGCATTGTGTGGCACCATACAGCCGCCGTTATTGTCTGACAAATGGTTATAGCCACAACATCAGGGGGGCAAGTGTCCGGTGTGGTGGCTTCTTCGAAACAAGCGCCGCAGTTATACTTCATATCTGTTTATTAGAAGCGGTTCGGTTGCTTTCTTTCTTTTCTTTTTGTTTTTGCCGACAAGTCAAGTTTCTATGTTAACGTATAGTAAAATTAAAGAACCATGCAGTGTAGTTTGACCCACTATGACTAAATATAAATTGGCAATCTACGCGTGGCTTTATACGTGCCTTCTGGGCGTCTGGGGAAAAAAACTTTAATTGAGGTGAGTTATGAGTTTCCAACTAGATAGCAATATTTATTATCGTGTACGTGCCGTAAAAAAAGCCTCTCTCTGGCGCTTTCTTTTTATTGTTTTATACTCCTTAAAGAGACGCCAACTTGTAACATTTCTTTGCGATAGGGTTTGCAGCATGCGGTCACTTTCAGTCAAACGCCAGTTGTAAGGCATCCAAAAAAACGTTTTTGAAAGCTTGGCGTCCGCTGTTATACTGTCGGTATAGACCAGTGCTTCTGTTAGCGACTGAACACCTAACCTTGCTATAACTTATTTCAAGATGCTAACGTAGGAGTAAACGCAGTGCCTTCTATATATTATGTCTAAAAATTAAGCATATTATGACAGTAGCTGTGAAACGCTTTCTGGTTCGAGCGTGTGCTGCCGTTTACCAGCTAAATAACAAGACTTTATGCTTTGAGGCATGGCACGAGGTGGGAACACGGATAGCATGTTAACGTTTATTTCGCTCATTCAGATGGCCTGCAGCCATGTCTTCCCAGCGCTTCATGTTTTTGAATTGCCCACTTGTACTGTCGTATTCCGAGTCGAATTTATCCCCTACAAGCACGGCCATAATAATGAATTCACTTTCTCTTTGAACGGCGTTCCTAACCTTCTTAACAAGCGGCTTTTCCCGACTGTCCTGTTTTGTTGACTTTCGCTCCTGTTATATTGCCCCGTTCGACCACTGGTGTTGTGCTGAGTGTTTAGTTCCTCTCAATATATATTTGGGGGCCTCTGTTTATTTCCATATTTGCTATTCTAACGCTTGATTTATTGCCTTTTTTACCATTCTTCGCATAGGTTATCAAAAGGAACGGTCTGTCCTGAACGGTGTATCATAAGAAACGAACGAAATGGGGCAAGATATGTAGTTACTTACACCGGTCATGACTCTTATCGGAAGGGTAGACTTTGGATATTTTTTGTCTGTCGCTGCATCGTAATCTAGATCGCTTCTTTAGGAAAGACGCCAATGGAGGCTTTGGTATGTGACTTGTTTAACGATATGGTAAACGAGAATCCTTACTTGAGTATTCGATTGCGTTGTCAGCCATCGCAAACGGGTAGGTGCAAGGCCGGAAATGTTCCGGAGTGAGCAAAATTCTACGATTATTGAACGGTATTTTGCTGCATAGAAGTCGGCTTTAAGAGTTGGAGCGCCGTTAGGTAGTCTAACAACTTGGCAGGATAGTGGGTAAGCGGTCAATGGTTTAAAAACATTTTTTTTTATTGCGATCAGCATTCTTTGTCTACTTAAGCCTAGTGGAGCCGCAGAGGGATATAGCAAACCCAGACACTGGCCAGACGGGATAAATTGAGTCTCGTTCCTATCGGCGATCGTTAGGGCGGCTAACTCAGACTGCTTAGCGTACGCTGAGTATTGGGTACTCTCTTCCAAAGCTGCTTACTAAGGTAACTGCAAGAGGAATAGTAACATCTGCAGATTCACGCAGTCTCGGATGGGACCTAGTTGACGACGGCGTCTGCGAGTTTTCGATGCTTGAAGCTTTCAAATACTTTTTCTCTCTCTGCACTTCTCACTTAGCCAAGCAGCACAAGCGCTACCACGCATGTAAAATAAAGCGAAGTGGAGACTTAGTGGAGCTGCGCGCTGCCAATCCTTCAACGAGAGCAGTTTTTTTTATTTTTGAGCCAGCAGGGGCCGCCGCCTACACCAGCCGCGTCTCATTGCAGGCTGATCCTTTGATCGTACTCCACTGCTAGTCAAATTCAACAACACGCCAATGCTTTGCTTCTGCGAGGTCCAATAAAACTTCATCCATTACTACGTGGCATTTGCTTTCAGAAAGGATGAAATTTGTTTGCGTGCCCCCAAAACCATAACTGAGTATGTGTAGACGAATTTATTTGATCGGACATGCCACCTGACAGAGCTCTTCTAGTTGGGGATGCTCGCCCTTTATTTTGAAAGTTCTGATATGTTTCCTTGCCGTGTGCAGGCTAGAATACGAAATTCGTTCATAGTAGAGACTATATAGGAAGGTGGTTTCTGCACGTCAGCGGCTGAACTTGTTTTTTATTATCATCTACATCTATTAAAGCGTTGGCTATTGAATTCAGGGATATGGAGATGCATTCATTCTTAATATAATCGAAACAGCGTCAACCACATATTCTCATGGTTCGAACCGGCTGTCATCATACGGAATATTGGTTAAGTACAGCAGTCACTTTCGCGTACTTAGTTCAGATATAGTTTCGATAAATGAATGTGCACAAAAAGCCTAGAAGTAGTGACACACACCACCAGCGCCGATCTGTAAGTAGGGATGGTCAGTTGATTTTCTTGTTCGACTCACAATCATTACTTCAACATTTTAGCCTTTAATCGTTTAATCGCTTTCGATACAGGGCTTTTTATCGATAAATTGATGAATCAAAATTCTTGCCGGGAACATTTAAGAAGGTTAAAGCACAGCTGCCTACTTTTGTAGGACCCTGTTTTAGTGTTTATTGATTAATGAGTTTTAAAGGCGCAAGACCAAGTTTTGGCCAAAGAGCGCCAAACGCGTGGTCTAATCAGAATAATATGGCTATAATGGGGCCTAAAATGAGTGTCTGTTAACTGCTTAAAGTATTAGTATACTAAGATAATGGCAACGATTTGCGATGTGTGCTGTGATAAAATACTAGCAATGATGGATGATTAAGCCAGGCGTATAGGAAGCAGTAGCACTGGAACCTCAACAGAGCCCTTGGACGCAAGGTATGTACGCGCCCTACAAGTATGCTCCCATTGCAGCTACAACTTCCAAGAGGGAAGTAGTGCTAGAAATAGCCTGGCCAAATGATTTTTAGGGAGTCGGTTTCTGTTAAAAAGCGTAAGACTGCGAATAAATTGAAAAGCGGTTCATTGCCGAGAAAAAATGCTGGGTGGACAGGTACGGGCTCACAATACAGGGAGGGGAAGTACTTTTTCCTCTCTACTTCTATTTCTGGACACTGAAGAAGAACGCGGATAATTGTAAGGTTGTCGCCACATCTACTACATGTTGGAGGATCATTTCCTGCCAGTATAGGTGGTAGTGAGTGCTGTAGGTGCCAATAGTTCCTCAGTAGATTCCGTATGAACGGCTTGAGGTCTGTGACTGCTATGGGTATATGTATATCTCTATATCACTGAAGGCTACTGTCGTAGCATTTTCGTTAGCAGCTACATTGCCTTTTACGTCTCTGAGGCCTGGTACCCAACAAAAAACAATGACTTGGGTTCACACGCACGCTGCGCATAGCAATGAGTAGAGTTAATAAAAAAAGGGTTCTTATGCTGTTGTAAGTTCATAAGGGCTCTAACAATGCTCAACGAGTACGTAAAGACCACAGCTTTAGTGATGTTTATCTGCTTTAGATGTCTGACCACCGTGAGTATCGCGTATGCTTCTGCGGTGAATATACTGTTGTGCGGGTTTAATGCATCCGATGTTGGAAACTGCGCTCACAGAGCTGCAGAAGAAAGTCTTGGAAGCATATGTGTGAAATTCCTCCCAGCAGTACTCGCTTCAAGTTCCAGGAAGTGAGAACATATGCATTTCAGCTGCATGTTTTGAACCTTCTACGAAACAGATATCACACTCGATGATCTGCTATTTCCAGGGTGGTGGAAAGCGAGTAGCTGCCATCAGAACGCTTTCTCTGAGTGAGACACCCATTTTCTATACCATTGCTTCCAAACGCAGAAACAAAGGTGTCCTGATAGCAGGGTGGTTATGATAAAGTGATGCGTCGTAAATAATTCAGCGACATAGATTTTCAACATCTAATTCTACCCTCAGAAAGTACGAGAATCGTAAATATGTCCTCTGGAGATGTAGGGACCCTTCACTGGACTCAACATACAGGCTTTCTACAGGACTAGTCGTGACGGCACCTGCAGTCAGGCGAATACGGAGATGGTGAACAGGATCCAGAATGTTTAATGCACTAGGCGTATTAGGCGTGATCGTATCAGATTGTTATAGAAGCTCAGGAGGCATCGTATGTCACTTCCGCAGGATGTGCGTGACAGAAGCTTAAGTATATTCAGCGTTTTGAGACACTTCTATTTTAGCTGCTTCGGATAAGGGATGAAAGTAAGTTGGGAATCTAAGATTATACGTGTAAATTTATTCTGGGAGCTTAGAGATAGACGTTCTCCATTCAGAGAAATATCAGGATGCGGTAATATTCCTCTCTTGTTTGAGAAGAGCATGCAGGTGCTTTACTGCGGGATTACACTTAATCCGCGCCCTAACAGCTTGTTTAGGCCAAGCCGTAGCTATAACTCGTACATTGCAAGATTACGCGATTTAAATCCGATCTGCACATCATCCGCATATACAGAGTAAATCATTGCGCTCGGTATACCCGTATGCAAAGATTCATTGAAATGAAGAGAGTGCAGCTCCACATCCCACCTTGAGATAAAGCTGTCTCCTGAGAAAATGTTCGGGATTGCGCGTTGCCAACTCGCTCACGAAATGTTCTATTAGGTAGATAATTTTCGATAACGTTCAGCAAGTTGCCGCGGATACCCATTCCAGACAAATCTCGGAGTATTCCAACAGACAGAAAGAACCCTTTAATGAAAGGCAGAGATTTTAGCCGTCGTATAGACATCGCTGACATGCTACTCTGCACCACGTAATATCGTAGGCCTTCATGTCAAGAAATATTGATAGGAGAAATTGCTTGTGTATGAAGGCATCCCGGATGTTCGCCTCCATACGGACATGTTGGTCTATAGTATATCTACCTCCCCTGAATCTACACTGGAGAGGATCCAATATCTTGTTGTTTTCAAGATAATCGGTCAAGCGCCAGTTTACCATTTTATCAAAAAGCTTCTAGAAACAACGTCTCATCGCTATGGGTCTCTAGCTGACGGCTAAAGAACGGTTTCATTTGCCACCGTAGTTGTCCAAGAAACGAAACAGCCTGCTGTGGCACAACATTGCCACAGCAGCCTCGCCCCTTCAAGTGCCTTGCTCTCCACCCAGGCCGTTAATAAATTAAATGGTTTAAAACAATACGGTTTATGACAGGCAATCGGAGCATGCGTGTAGCCCAGGGTGACCAAGGCCTGCAATACAAAAGCGCCTGTATTTAAATTTTACCCCTATGCTCAGAGCAAACATATCAATGTGACATCAAAAATAATTATATGCAACACAGCATAGTTCAGCCATATTGTAAGTGCCATTTTAAACACTGCTAAATACACACTGGGGCATAAAGCGCTTTTAGGATAATTTGAGTGCTGACGTTCAACAAAGCTGCAACAATATTTCAAAGAACTTTCAATGTTGAGACAGATCTGCAACAATGCTTCAATGGGCTTTCAATATTGACACACAACACATTTCAATAATACCTCAATGGGCTTTCAGTTTTAAGACTCAACACATCTTCAACAATCCTTCAATGGGCTTTCAACATGGAATACATCATAGTTTAAACACTATACCAATAATATGTCAAATATAAAGGCCACAATGATGTTTCGACAAGATGTCGTGGGCCAATTATCAACACTTGTCAAGAACGTCATGAATAATGTTTCAACAATTTCCCAATGTTCTTTCAATGCCATTTGTTGACGTTGAAAAAAAAACATTTTAATAACCTTTCATTATTTTTGAAAGGGCAGGACCTCAAACGGTACCACTGGACTAGCTTGCGAGATCTCTCCCGCCAGCCGTACGCCATTGATGCAGGAAGAGCAGGGGAGAATAAATCAATATCCTGTTAGTGTCAACGCGGCACATTTTCCAGAGCCGCGCACATTTATTCACCGTCTCTCATGCTGACCATCAAGGTGTCATTAGGAGCGGTCACGGCGCCATTGCTTTTCGAGTGTAAATGAGTATTCAAATGAAGGCAAATGTCCTCAGGGGCTGTAGATGACGCGGCATGGTGTATAAAAGCTGACCAAATGCTCTGCGGCCACTCTGCGCCTTTTACGAAAAAAAAAAAAAGAAGAATGAAAGCATTGCATCGAGCGGCGGCAGAAGAGTCGCTGACGGGCTCTTTGCAAATCCTTCTTAGCTGATATGTGCATGCAGATTTTTCCAGCGCTTCACGCTAACCCGAAAAAAAATATGCGCAAACTCGTTGCCATATGCAGCAAATAAGAGATAATAGCTGGAGTGCGTGTTCTTTCACGGTGATTGACTAAAGTCTTTGTGATGTTGGTAATTGTGTATCGCAGCGCTATCTGGGTTTAACACAACGCATTGATGGGCCTTGTTGTGTAGTACTGTTTGCGCCAAGATTTTATTATAAATAATAAATCTTATCCTGACAATCGCGACCGTCAATTGCTCCTCATTAGCGTCACTGTAGTACTAATTTGCATTATGACATCAGCCTTTCTTTTTTAGAGTGGTTACACTGCCGCAGTAGAAGGGGAAAGCAATGCAGCCGGGCTTAAACGCAAAGTTAATTTCATTTTCCGTTTCATTGTGCTAAGTCGGGCCGAAGATGTGGGATCGTCTTGACCATTTCAGATAATACACTGTTACCGAAAATTAGCCGAGACTAGGGTTTTCGCCACTCACGCGCTTGGGGAACTCCCTCGTGCTATCAAATTACTCTGGCATGCTGGAGTACAATGCGCTACATTACATCATTTTACCTCCACCTTCACGACACCTAGTAAAAGCCTGTGTTTAGCCGACTTTACGACGCACGAATTTTTAGATTGCATGAATAGAATCCTTTCATAAGGAGTTCAAAGCTACGTGATCTAGAACTTTGCTCACAGTCACGTGATCATATGCTACTATTATACTCCGCAAGGCCTCACAAGCTCCGTATCTTCTACTTTTAAGCCTACACTCGGCGACAGGCATGGCCACGCTATCGGAAAACACGCCGTGGTGGCGCATCGGTCAATGTATTGATGTGTTGACTTTAGCAGGGGCCTAAGAGAAGTGTGTACGGCTGCGCGGGTCCCGTAAGTGCTTTCTTGGGCTCACAACTAAACAAATATAACTTTCAGCTGGCTCAGTAGTGAAAGCTGTGTACGGTGCCTGGCTGTATTTGCTTGCGTACGCATGCCTGCAAGCAGTACGCCTGTTTCACTTCCGCCGAAGCTCCACCTACCGCAGCAAGCCAGCCATCACGACACTTTCTCGCGTTTGTTTCCTAGGCTACTGTTCTACCGTTCTACTGCTGCTGTTCTACCGATTCAAGATGAGGTGACATATATTTTCGAAAACACGACACTTCGCGCCATAACCAGTGAGTTCTAACGAATACCTACCAGGAATATTTGTAACACTTCGTGAAAGGAGTAAAAAAAATAGTCCGACTATCCTACGCAACAACCTTTACACTGATGAAAAAATACTCCCGTTTTTACTTGCAAGAACATTGTCAGCAAGGAAGTGAATTTTTAACGCGACTGGTACGTATTATAAAACACCCAGAAACGGCAATGCGATCGGGGACGTGCAGTTTACTTCAATTTCGCGTTGGTTTTGTTTATAGTGCAATGGTTGATATGGTTACATTACGGAAAATAGGGCCAGGAGGGGTGCATAAGCTGCGCGAGTTTATTTTGCATGGGGCCGAGTACTTTCATTAGCAATTTTCTAGGTTGCTCAGTTTGAAAAGCCGGACGGTGTTTCAGGGGCTGGCTTCATTACGTGGGGCCAAGACATTCACCCCACGTAAAGCCTACATAGCCGACGCGTAGCCGATATGGACCCCACGTGCTCTTCTTATGTTAAAAACATTTCTTGTTTAGTATTTATCGCATTGTTCGCGAGAATGCTCTTCGCAAACGGGATCACAAAGTGATGCGGATCCAAACAATGTGAGCATAGATGTAAACGATGCTTTCTGTGCTGTTTTTCGCTTTGCTCGACGGCAATTAGCGGTGATGTCCACGGCGAATATTTGATTTCTTCAGCGTTTAGCCAAATACGTGAATGGTGAGTTGGTGTTAAACGTTACCTTGCATGCTCCACTGCTGCTTGTTTGCGTAGTACACAGAACACAGAGGACTTGTTGCTTGAGGTG
Organism: Dermacentor albipictus; assembly: GCF_038994185.2. Taxonomy (NCBI): domain Eukaryota; kingdom Metazoa; phylum Arthropoda; class Arachnida; order Ixodida; family Ixodidae; genus Dermacentor; species Dermacentor albipictus. The sequence continues at coordinate 90,901,606 of NC_091823.1, forward strand.
CTGCAGGGTACCACTGTTCATTGCAGTGCGTCATTGTTCTCTGAGAGGGTTGATCCTTATCATTGCCTCACATGGCACATCGCATTGTGGCAGGAGCGTCACACTTTATTTGAATTATGGGGCTGTAGCTTATGAGGAACGCCGTAGTGGTGGACTCCAAATTATTTTAATGTTGCAGTATTCTTTAACGTGTACCTAACTCTGAGTGCATTAGCGTTTTTGTATTTCGTTCCTGTGGAAATGCGGCTGCAGCAGTCAAGTTCGTCACCTAAAGCCCTGTTTATGCATTTCAGGAGTTCCATTTAAATCTGTGAAATCTAATATGTGCTACGAGGTGGCGCGTCCGGCATTTGTATGCAGCGTATTATTATAGCCTAAGGAATACCTTATTTCACGATATTACAGAGCTCCAACGTGTCCAGTAAGACGACCTACACAAGGAACCTACACAAGGAACCTACACAAGGAAACGTGTTTATTCACTGAGTAGGCAGATGTGGCGACTATTTTGTGTGTGTAGCTGTATATGGATTGTTTATTAAAAACGAGAATTGCCGATGAAACATTCTGCACTCTTTACTTATAACGCGATGAAGTTGTTTAATTGTTGCCTTTATGGAATATTCGCTACCTCATATAAATTAACATTGGCTACTTCGTTGCACTAAATATTTCGACCACGTTGTAAATTCTCGAGAGATAAGCATAATTTTGTACAGGACTGAAATGTGCGTTTTGAACCGAAACGCACAAAGGCTAAATTCATCGTATAATTAGAACTACAGGGTATCTCCAACGGGCCCATTACGGTTGAGCTCTGTGTTCTAAAACAAAAATTTTCTGTTTAGAATCGAGTGTCAGCTTCAGTGACACTGCAGCTCGAAATTATGCCACTTGCTGCACGTACGCGGAAATTTAAACAAAGAAAGATGACAGGTCCAGATTAGTCAAAGAACACTCAAGAAAAGCGTTAAAGGGGCGCAGGGGCAACAAGCAAAAAATGAAAACATGAAACGCAGGCGCAGACATTGAACTGAACCGGATGTTAAGCGAGAGCCGGCACTCGCGTCAAGTAAATTGTGACGACACATATAATAGTGAACGGCAGTCAACCGTTTGCAAAGTGGAACAGGCGGGAAACAGCATAAAGGGACAATCAGCTGCTCATGTCAGACTGCGTCCACTCAGGAAAATACACCAAAAAAGCGATAACAGGTAACGATGGAAGCGTAAACATGACACTGCCCTAGAAATATGTTGGGCAGAGACACTAATTAAGAGAACTCCCGTCCCTCGCAAGGACGCGACTGGTTCAGGTCGCAATTAGGGCCTTCGTTGCTTTCTTTTTAACAATGTTATTTTGCTCGGCGCACCGCAGTGGTGCCTCCTCGATAATTCCCACTTGGGCGTTTTCTGTGCCGGAAAACTCTCTACATTATCTCGCTTCTGTTCATACCTCAATGAGTGTTCCCCCTCACGTAATTAGTTCTCGAGCCCAAATAGAATACACCAGTTGCAAAGCAAGGCAGGAATTTGACGCTTCTTCGTCTTGCTAATCGCGTTCATCTTATTTTCGTTTCTTTTGCATGCGTCCACTCATCCTAAAATATATATAACAAATAAGACTCAGCGGGTTAACGAAAGAAGGAAAGATATTTCAGTTACTAGTCGTCCATTCAGCGAGGAACATGATGGTAGCTACTTGTGAAGCTTTATTAGCGTCCTTTTATTGAATCCGCCAGCAGACTTACGTTGTTGCGCAAATTTGAAAACATAGCCTTTATTTGCCCCTGTGTGTTACTTTTTTTAGGACAAACAGCTTCATTATAATAAATGTTGAAGTTCGGCTGATTGGTGTGCGTAGTTCGTATGTTGTTGTTTTTTACAGCGAAGCTGTATACCTTTACACCTCAACGCATTTGTCGTGTCCGTAAGCAAAAATAGATTCTTCGTGGGCCGATCCCGGAGGTAGTGCAATTTTAGTATGCTAACACTGATGCAAAAACTTTGCATATTCTTTCGGATCACACATACAGTTCAACGACATAGGTCCTTTTGATAAAAGAAAGGATAAAAGACGTCTCATGTCAACATGATGGATGATAACGCGGTCGTTAATAATGGGAAACTCAGAATGATTGATAACGATATCCGCTTATAACAGGGGGCGTGGCGTCAATTACTCATATAAAATATAAATTAAACTTCAGGTTTATGAGAACAGAGCTTGTAGCACGGTACGTGACATCCCTTTATGACATATACATAAAGAAGGCCCGCCTAGTAAGACATTGCATTTGTGCTGTGAAAGCGCTATTGGAAGGCCACGTACAGTGAGTACTCCTGAAGAGCAGCGTGCATACGAGGAGTGGCGAAGAAAACAGAGCCGACAATGTAAACAAAGGCGTCGTGCTCGTGCCATGGATGACCATCGTGTCCAGGACGCTCAGCGCAAGCGCCAAGCGCGGCAAGATGGTGATACATGTTGTGAAGCCGAAAATGCAGCCAAGCGATGGAGGTACAATGCAATCAATTGTTTCAAAGATGCAAATTTTAAATTTCAGAAAAAAATTTCTCGACGCAAAATTTTGATTTAGTCGATCCGTGTGTGATCGACTGTGGTTCTTGGTTAAGCACATATCGCGTGTATCTGGTCCACTGTTTGTAGGTGCGCGGAGTAGCGGTGCAAGCCGAAAATCGCAGGCGGCTGAAATGTCGCTGGCTAATAATTAGGCAACGTGCACTTGAATGTCGCCATGTCAATAATTTCAAGCACCGTTGCAATGGGTAATCGTTCTAGGCGTGGCCTATACCTTCGCCGCCTAACTACCTTCACAGCCTAGGTCGGAACCTAAGTTTTTTTTTTCTTTTTTTGGCGGGGGGGGGAGGGGCTCTCTGCAAGAAAAAAAAATTACGCATTAAAGCTTGGCCTCACAGGCTGCATACGCTGACGTATATTCATGAGCACACTATCCAGCTTCAACAAGAATTCCATATCAGATTTAGCAGATTTAATCTCATTTATGCTATGGTTACAGTATCATTATTTAGAGCCAGCTCATGTGGCAGCCATGAGAAACTTCTTGGTGACACCAGATTGCACTGATGACAATAAGAAAAGGTAATCCTATGTATATAAAGAGAGTTAGGGCATTATAAATGGTAGTGAACTTGTTCCTTATAAGCTACAGTAATATTCTCACAGGGCATGACGCACAATGCAGAATCTCCATAACTATCGTTTTTGTTCGCTACATATACATTTATATCAATTAGGGGAAACACGGGGAAGGTGGGAAATGGAAATTCAAGAAGATGAGCAAAAAGAGACCAAGGTAAAAGCGGGAACCAGTGTTTCGACAAGTGGAGTTGTCTTTTTGAAGGCGACATATGCTTTATTCGGCACAGTAAATAAAGGTAGGGTACTTCTAAAGGGGAGAGGGGTTAAGGCGGGTGGATGCGGCAACCGCTGAAGCTGTATTAGCGGTTAGAGAGTAGACATGAGAACAACGGAGTGTTGTGCACAAGGCCGGTGACACGGCCGTGTGTCAGCCGTCATGTCAACGGCCGTCTGCACAGCACCCCTCTATTACCTGTCTTGCTAAATGGTCGTGGGTTATTGTGTCTCTGAAAGAGATAACAAAAGCAGCGGCAGAAAACGACATGCATAGAGAAAAAAAACTGAACTGGAACTAACATATAGATAAAATAAAAAAAGAAAGAATGGGAGGGGTAAAAGCCGCTAAGTTTGAAAGCTTATGTAACCTAATTAACGTATACAATTGCAAAGTACCCACTTTTCGGACCCAAAAAATTTGTTAAAGGGCCCATACCGATTGTTAATAGGAAAATACACTTCTATGACAGCTGTCTTTTTATACCGTAAAATCACATAAAACTGAAATAGCTGAAATAAGTAAAACAAGAAAATACAGTAGTAGGGAAAAGTTCACAAATGAGATACATTTTTCTAAAAATTTTCTTTTTTACATCATCGAAAACATTGGCACGGGAAAAGAAAAGAAAAAACAAGAAAAGTGAGGACATGTGCAAGCATGCGCAATGTTACGCATTGTTAATAAGTGAGTGCTTTGATTGTTTAAGAAGTGTATGCAATGTTCTTAGATTGGTTCAGTCACTATCAAGCTTATTACAAAGTGACGTGCCTATAAACTGTAGCGTAAAGCAACCAAACTATGTGTTGTTGCCTATAGCTTGAAATTTAGCATTGCAAATAGATTCTAAAGCTCCCTTTGAAACGTTTATGCCTATTGGCTGCAAGATCTTGAACTTATGGATAAGGTATTTTTATATTTTTTTTACGCGTTCAGAACGGAAACTTGACTAAGATGTAGAGTTTAAGTTAATCAAAGTTATGACCTGATTGGTTGAAATGCTCGGCGACGGCTTTGGGAAGCTTTCTTGCTGTGTCCTCTTGATGTCCGTTTAGTCTGACGTTCATTGAGTGTCGCGTTTTACGGATATTTTTTTCTTACAGAAAGAACATTCAAGCATATACATTTACATTTCATTTTTTTCAGTAATGGAGGCGGGAGAATTCTGAATAAGTTTTGGTATTATATAATCAAATGTATAATGATCAAGGATTTATGACATGAGAACCTCTGAATGTCACTGTGTAAATGAATTGTGGCATCAAGAAATCATTAAGAAATGTATAAGGATGTTTCTTCCCTGACTTCTTTGAAACGAAAGAGGGCGATGAGGTCACATCGAGGTTTTGGCTTCGAAACAGAGCTGATTTGCCTTCAAGGGGCGCTGTTGCAGTTCTTCAAAGCCTATTTAGGTGGTTGCTCACTTAATAAAATGTTCTTCGCCTCGGCACCCACCTGCGTCCGTGTCCTTTCTCCAGGCCACCGTCAGGCCTTTTACTGACTGACTCACATACTGTTATAGTGGACCTGAGCTCGGTCCCTTGAACGTGGTGACACGGACGACATTGTACGGCGAGCATGACGTCATGGACGAGGCCATGAACGAGAGACCGACGACCAACACCGAGGGCCGGCCTCGCCACGGTGCAGGTTCAGCCACCTTCCTTTTGGTCACAAAATCCTGCAGCCTGGTTTACTCAGGTGGAGGCCACCTTCGGCCTTCGGTGCATTAATTTGCAGCATCCGATGTTCCTCCGTGCTGTCTCGGCACACACTACAAAGGTGGCTGAGGAGTTACAAGACGTTCTGGGCGCACCCCACGACACCACCCCCTATGACCACTTCAAAGCAATGGTGCTGCAAAGCAAATCATGTCTGCGCGCAGGCGAATCAAGCAGATTCTCAATGGAGAGGATGTCGGCGACTGTCGGAAATTCTAGGTCACATGTGGCGGCTTCTCAGTGACTGTAAGCCGGACGTAAACAACCAGCTGCTGCCTGAACTGTTCCTTCAGCGCCTACCGCAGTATCTCGTGGTCGGCATGGCTGCCACACTAGAAGACATCTCCCTCAGCAATTTTGCAGAGCTGGCCTACCACGTCGGTAAATATTAAGCAAAATACACTGTGGAAAGAACTATGGTTCCACTGTCACACCTCGAAGAACGGCAGTTGCTCCTTGGGCAAATGATTGGCGAACCTGCTGAGACCATTATTATACTGCGGTCATCGCCCCACCGTCGTCAGCATGACCGCGATTGCCGTCCCAGATTTCTTTCTCCGTCCAGCTCTCGTGCTGGCTGTCGTCGCTGTGCGTATTGTTGGTATCACAACAAATTCGGTGCCAGCACACGTCAGTGCCGTGCCCCTTGTAGCTGGCAAGGAAACATGCCGCAGAGTCACTGATGACGGTCCGTGACTCATACAGTACCACAAGCCGCCTGTTATATATGTCACTGACAGTATTGCCGGACAATGATTTTTCGTGGACACAAGTGCAGACATCAGCGTCCTTCTTGCTGCGCGACAAAACCGGCCGCCTGCCAAAGAACCACAACTCTTCAAGTCGTCAGCAGCTCTTTTATCAACACGTATGTCAGCATATATAAACACGCCAGCGCTCTCTTACCAGCGACTTAGGCCTCCGACGCACTTTCCGATGAATGTTCATTGTTGCAGACGTACACATGGCCATATTGTGTGCGGATTTTTGACCTACTACGCCCTTAGTGTTGACCTCCGTACTCGCCACCTCATGGACAAGACGACTAGGATGCCTATATGCAAGACATCTTCGCGCCTATCGCATCAACTACTAGAACGGTACCCCAGATACTATCATCCACGTTCACTTCAATTCTGTTAGACTTCCCAGCCATCGTGAAACCTTCCAATCTTGAGCTGCCACCACGTCACAACGTCACCTATCATGTTGTCACCGCAGAACCCCCACTGTTCTGCTGGTCCAGACGCCTCGCTGGTATCCGCCTTTCCATCGCAAGGAGGAAATTAGACCACGTGCTGCTACTGGGTATAACCCGTCCTTCTTCAAGCAGCTGGTCTTTAGTTCTGCACATGGTACCAAAGTGTGACCCGGTGCGCAGTCAACGCGCGCACCGTCCCTGATCGCTATTCGCTCCCTCATATTCATTACTTCAAAGGCAACCTAGCTGGAACGGTAATATTCAGCAAGATAGATTTACTGACAGCCTACCATCAAATCACCATTGATGCAATTGAAGATTGCAATTTCAACACCATTCGGGCTTTTCGAGTAAGTCCGCATGCCGTTTGAACTAAGAAACGGTGCTCAGACATTCTAGAGGTTTATTAACGAGGTCACCCGGGAACTCCCCTTCGCCTTTGCATACCTCGATGGCTTCCTGGTGTCTAGTATTTCCCCCGAGCAGCATAGCAACTATTTACGCCTGCTCAAGGAATTCTCGGCTATTTTCTCGGCTCAAGGAATACGGCCTTCTTGCCAACCCCACAGAGTGTCTTTTGTGTCGAGATGCCGAACTTTGGGACCACCAGTGATCTCCTGCGTCATTAGCGCTGTCGGACATGCGTCTTGAATTTTCTTCAGGCGCTATCACTTGCATCGTGTCAAAGGGTCGAACACAAGCCCATTCGCTTCATCCCGACTCCGCCATCAAGTATTTCACAAGCTACATGGCGCATGTCATCCCGCAGTTCACGCCACCAAGCGTCTAACTACTTCCCACTTTGTACGACCGAGTGTGAACTCTGACGTACGCCACTGGGCTCACTAATGCCGTCGCTCTCAACGCTGCAAGCCGACATGACACATGAAGTCGCCAATTCACTCCTTTCCTACACCTGGCACCCGGTTCCATCACATTCACATCGTCATCATTGGCCTGCTGCCACCAGCCCGAGGTACTCGCCACATACTCACTTGTGTAGATTGCTATACCGACTTGCCTGAAGCCTTTGCTCTGACTGACATAATGGTACTTACAGCGGCTTCCGCGTTTGTCAGTGGCTGGAGCTCGCGCTTCGGATGCGCCAGAGTTCAATTCAATTCAATTCAATTCAGTCTTTATTTTTCTCTTGGACAGAGAAGGAGACAGGACTAAAAGCTCGTCAGCTTGACAGAGGTCCTGCCCCCTTTATCAACTTGGCAGTACAGTACACAGGCAGAGATATTCAATTTTCCAAATAAACACTGAAACAAAATAACAAAACACTGCTGTGATATCTTCCGCGAACTCACGTGCCTGCTTGGTGTCCGCTAAATCCATACTACGGCGCATCACCCATCGGCAAATGGAATGGTTCAACGCCTTCACTGCCAATTTAAAGCCGCCTTGATGGTGTGCCAGGTTCGCTCTTCATGAGCTGAAAACCATCCTCTCGTCCTGCGAGGTATGCGCTCCTCTTTCAAGGAAGGCCTCGACTGCACAGCTGCGAAGCTGGTCTATAGCACAGCATTGCGGTTGTTCGGTAAATTTTTCGCACCAGCTACTGCTGCCCCGCTCGACCCAGACATCTATGCTCAGGAGCTCCGCTTCCTATTTGCACGCTTGCATCCTTGCCCTAATAGGGTTGCATCACGATGTTCTTTTTCGCAAGGACGTGTCTACAGCGAGCCACGTTTTCGTCCGGAGTGAAGGCATTCGACTATCCTTTAGGCCTCCCTATGACGGCCCTTTCAACGTATTCAAACATACAGAAAAACTGCCACCATCAAACTCAATAGACATGAAGAAGTTGTGGCGATAGACATGGTAAAACCAGCCTACCTAGCGACCTATCCATCATTATCCGCTTTCAACAATTTTACAATCGCTGAAACGGGCGGATCTGCACAATCGCCCGGCTTCAAAGACTCTTTCTTGGGCACCACCGTACTGCTGCTGTTCTCCTAAAACGGAGGAGGGGGGAAGACCTGTAGCAGCCATGGTCATCCACCTCGGCCGCCTTCTATATATGGCGCGCTCTGGTGCGTGTGTCTCGTGTATCGTACTGCGAGCTGCGAGGTTAGAAGAAGAAGAAGAAAACGATAGTTTTTCTTCGGCTCCTCCCATTGGCCCGAACGGTTCCCAGGTATTTTGCTCGCTGACTCACACATTGTTGCAGTGACCCTAACCTCGGTACCTATAGTACCCTAACCTATGCCTGCAACGACCCCGCACCATCCATCTCCTCCGTGCATTTTCACCACCAATACTCTAAGCTTCTGCTTCTTGTCTCAACCGCTGAGCAGTTAATGCTTCCGGCAGTTAGGCCTTTGCTGCAGTTTTGCAACAAAGCGTCATCGCACGGGAATCGCAGCCTCCATGATTACCGAACCTTATGCTGAAGTTTTGAGAATGCAGACAAAAAGTGCGGTATAATTTCTTCGTACATTATTTGCAATGCATCTCCTAGAAATTGCGTCTCTATAGGAACCGTAAGAACCAGCGTTTGGATACAAGCTGCAATGACGAAATATGTGAACCTGCTTAAATTTTCACCAGAAGTAAACTGTGAAACACCTCCTCTGCTCTTGTTCAAAAATACCCCCCCCCCCCCACCTCAGCACTCTAGTAGGGGTTCATGCAAATACGGCTGCATATTACGAAAGGCAGTGTTTCGGTATAGTTACCTGCTATCCTGACTCAGTCCGGTTGAGAGACCTAAAGCTAGAACTAAAGCTAGAAATGTCTTTTATGTGATTACGTGATGAGGCTCGTTTCGGGCTTGAGTGGATTTCTGACAGGAGCAACAGTTGTCGGATGTTATCGCAGCATAGTCTTCGTTGCGCGATGCAAATTAAAATAATTTGTTCTTACAAAGATGCGGCGCATAAATCGGTAAAATGATAGAGCGCAGATTCCGATGACTGTGCTCAATTAACGGTACTAACACTACATGCATGCTTGCAGTGTTGTACACACATGCGTTACCAAGCACTTTTTTCATTTTCTTTTTTTTTGCTACAGGTGCACTAATCCATGGGCTACAAATGGCCTAGTGCACATTTTCATTTGTTTATTACTGCATAAGCATTTATGGCTCATGAGGCGGAGAAGCCGGCGTTGGCATGACCACACAATGGTCCAAAAAATGTTGTGAACCTTAGACCTTTCGTGGAATTCGATCCCCCGAAGTTTGATGGAAGCAGCACACACGACCTACGGTGTTAATTAAGGCGAAATAATTTAATGCATGGTTAATTAGGTTATAGATAATTAAGGCACACGAATCCACGACCTTCTGAGCGAATTAGGATCAAGTTATTTACGCACTCGGACCCACAGCGTTTCTTGGCAGCGGAGCCCTCCTCCTTTTTTGGTAGTCGCCTACGGCCTTAGGTGTTAAGCGAAGACGACTCAAAAAGCATTGTCATCGCGTGGTGTTCGCAATGCTTTCGCATTCATCCACGTTAGAACAACTAAGTGCCCCTTCAATTTTTACAGCGATGCTGTATATGGCTTGCTGCTGCGTCCGTCCGTCCATCTGTTGCCAGTACGTCGAAAAATCCTCCGGTGCACCCCCATGCGCATGCAGGAAAAATAAGAGAGGCGCGATTGGCTGCGCCAGTACTGACGTCGCTGCTCTCCATCGCAGCTGAGCACGCGTGCAACAGTTTATCTCCGGCTCCGAAATGGGTAGGCCACATGTCATACGTACTCCTGAGGAGCAGGCAGCTTTCGATCAGCAACGCCATGACGAGAACCGGGAACGAGCTCGTGTACGCTGTGCCAATGCCGCAGCCTGGGCACAAGAACAGGCTCGTGCAGCTGAGTGCAAGCAACAACTGCCAAACGAGGATCCGGCAGCCTACCAAGCCGTCGTTTAATGAACCGTCGGGATTAACCCGTAAAAAACACCGGCGTCACACGGTGCAGCTTTGCTGGTTAACCATCTGTACAGAGTGCTTGCGCGGTGATCTTTTTTATAGCGAAGCGTCCTTTGCCCCTTCCTTTGACCTTCCCGTTGCTGATGTGGCTGCTGCTGTCTGGCACACGGCGGTCTCGGGGGGTAGCTCAGAGCGAGAATATACTTGACAGGGGTGAGTCATAGAAGCGACGCGAGAAACTCGATTTAACGCCACCGCGTCGAATGTGCACAATGCCTTCTGGATCTCCCTGGTTGCCGCCACTGTAGCCGCGTGACAGTTGTATCTATTCCGTGATCGCCCTCAAAGGCATTGCAGAAACTCCTGCGCTTCCTTTTCCACTAACGTGCTCGTCCAGAGGGGACGTAGATAGAACTGTAGAGAGGAAGGAGAAGAGTCAGTTCGCATACAAGGTGACTTCAGAAGGTAAGGAAACCCTACTACTAGGGAAAACTAGCTCAGCTGAAGTTCAAGGCATGGTCCAGTACGTTCCTTCTATTTCTGAAAGATAAGCGCAATGCAAATATGTCAAGCGGGCAAATTACGCAGGACGTGCAGAAGCACAGCCGCATTATTAAAGCACACCGCAGGGTCCAGGCGACACTACGGAAGCGGTTGACCGTTAAATCAACACTTCCGTGCCCACCGCGGTAACGTTGCGGCTATGGCATTGCTAGAGGTTGAGGATTTGATCCCGACCGCGGCAGCAGCATTTAGGCAGGGGCGAAATAGAAAACGTACGTGCACTCAGATTTTGGAATACGTTAAAGAGCATCATGGTGTCAAAATTAATCCAGAGTTCGCCACTAGAGCCTGCCTCATAGCCCGATTGCGGTTTTTGCGCGTACAGCCAATCCAATTCAAGTTTAATGCTGCTGCCACGATGCGATGTGATATGTGAGGCAATGGCAATGCTCAATCCTCTCAGAGGATATGAAATATGGCCCACAGAGCGCCTTAAGCAACCATCTCTCCTTGTGTGTTCCCTGCACTACGCAGACAAACAGCAGTGGTGCACGCAATGTAGCGTTTCACATCTACTGACCACTCTCGTGTTAGCTTAAACATTGAAGAAATTGAGCTTGCGCCGTCAACTTCACCGCTGATTATCGTCAATCAAAGCAAGCAGCACAGAAAGCTTCGCTTACATCGATTCCCACAGTGTGTGGGATCTGAATAATTTTTTATTGTTATATGTGTCTCACCCAATCATATTACAATAAGTTTGGCAGTAGGTTTATTACAGTACATGTGGAGGGGGGGGCGGGAGAAGATTTACGTTGAACATTTTACGTGCACCATATGTTATGCAAAGTACACCTCACAGGGGGCATCGTATTATAAAAATCAAATGAGATACACTGTCAGAGTATATTGATCATTCACTAAAATTAAGCAACTAGCATCTACATCTGCACCTTCTAAACAAGAGCTACATAGAAAGTTGACCCTTTGAGTGCGCATCTGTACATGCAGCGTCGGCACTGACATTTACATGGTTAATTTATCTCAACACTAACTACTATCTTGGCAGACAAGGTGTCTTGCATTGAAATAATTTCAGAAAAGAAAATGGAGGCACCTTTATTTCTGTGCCCGCTTTACTTTCTGTGCGCAATATTGCATGCATTTACCACCGCTCAGCCTTTGCTTTCACATATACCTGAAACTGGTCCCACGTTTTGTTGGCACAGCAGCGATAAGGATCTGCCAGTAATCGATCTCTCTCCCATAAACGTGCCAATTTTTTTGAAATCCGTGTTACTCACTTCCTGCAGCCAACGTGCAGAGGGCAGAGACCTGACCTGTGCGGCCTACCAATCCATTACTCCTCGCGCGCTATCGGCTACAATTTCCGATAAGCCATGATTAATGATTTTGACCGAGTGGCGCGCGTGCATCGCGTGGATATTTTCGCTGCCTGGAAACGACACCCGCGGCAGGAAAGTACTCATAGGCAGGAACTAGCGAGCGGAACGCATTTGCTCGCATGGCTAGCGGCATCGCCACCGCAACGAGCAACGCTGTGCTCTGTTGACCATGACATTTGATCATCGTGCCTTCTTCGCTCCCTTCATACCTTTTCGTTACAACCGTCCCGTTCGCCCAGTGGCTGTGGCATGGCTCTGCTGAGCTCGAGGTCCCGGGTTCGATTCCGGCCGCGGTGGCTGCACTTCGAACGGGCGAAATGCAAGATCACTCGTGTGCTTAGATGTAGATCACACGTTAAGGAATCCGGGACGGTCAAAATTAATCTGAAGTTCACTCGCTACAGCGCGCCTGACAGTCATATCGCGGTTTTGAAAGGTAAAACGCCAACATATTTGACCTTTTCGTTCGAGCTCCTAAAGTAAATCGTTAAGGACATGCAACCATCCGCCATGAAAAAAGAAAAAGGTACTGAAATTCATACCTAATTGAAATGTGTGGCGTGTGCAAGTGGAAATCGAGCTAGATGCAGCCTAAAGGATGCAATTATCCTAAATAATCTGCCAGTGCTATCAGTTACCCGAAGCAGAAGTACTTAGCCGAAACCTGGCATTAAAATTCGCAGGATCAGAACAGTGATTAAGGGAACTATGAGAGGTGCTTAAGTCAATCGCGTAGTAAAATTCGTTGCCTCAAAACACTATTATGGCTTCATATATTGACTGCTGAACACAGAACGGCAATCGCGTAATCCTTAGACAACGATCTTTAACTGTGATTGCCGCCTATATTCTAACAATCGATTCTCGAACTGTAAGCACTTTTACGTATATACGTACGCGTATATTTTGAATGTCAAAGCACCCACGCTTTTAAACATGACTGAGCTTGGCCGGTGATGGCATGGACTGCGCTTAATTACTACACCTTGCCGAGTCCGATATGTTCCGACTCCTGTGCTTATTTCCGGATATATATATATTTGTGTTTACAATCTGAGGCGCAATAATAAAGCGACACCAAATTGAAAACTGAATACGTTGAGTCTGGTGGAATACCGTGTTCAAGCCAAATTTTTGTAAGTTTTACGATAAGAGGTTGATTACTAGAAGATAAAATGAAAGACAAACTTGAAGTTTTTGAAATTTGCGCCTAAATTTCTGCCCCGGTGAGTCAATGCGACGTCACGAATTTCGAAGTATTTTCCCTTACTGAGACCAACGTTGCACTGAATGTTCTAAAAGATATGTACAGCCTATGGCTCCTTTGTATGACATGTCTGCACCCCCCCCCCCCCACACACACACACATAATTACAACAGTCAAATTAACGAACATTCAGCAGACGCCGTCAAATCAATGATGTCACGGCGAGATGGTGCGACAACTGTGGCCGCCCGTCGCTATGTCTTCCATTTTTTTTTCTGGCTCGTCAGGTCTCCTATCAAGGTAAGAGCGTTTTGTTTCCCTGTCCTTCTTTCTTAGGAGGGTGGGGCTATCAGCCAAGAATAATTTACGAATACAGGCTTAGCATAATTTTCAGTTTAGAGCCCCTTTAACAGTGTGAAAAAGGGTCATTGACTGATCATCGCCACTTCTGTCGGCCACACCGTAGTTAATAAGCTAGATATTTCCCTAAACGCCTAATCATTTAATTACTTCAAACGTACGGCTCCCATATTTGCCAGCGTAAGGACAGGATAAAAGCACAGACCAAACAAGACTGAGCGCTCTATATTCGGTTGTATTGTCTTTGCGCAGGAAAATAGCGCAATGTCCAGTCAACCCTCATATTCTTGCATGAGCTTTCGATGTTCCTTTGCGTAGCGTTCTTTTTCTTGTTCTAGCGTATTCTACTCGATAGAAATGAATAGGCAGGTGAACGGAAGTGCGAGGCTCAGTAGGCTTTGTACTAAGTTGTGCCCTAAACTAAGCCTTCGTTGTCCATGAATTTTGGATGGCTTGACGAAAGATTTGTGTCATAGGTTCCTAAAGATGGGATAAAGAGAATAAGTTTTATAACAAAAAACGAACTGTTTATTTCATTTGTTCTTCACGTTACTCGGAATAACAGCATTACAATCACTTGTTTATTTTCCAAGTATTGTAATGTGACCGACAGAATTACAATCGTAGCTGCAATAAATACTACAACTTCATTGACAGAGAGAGAGAGAGAGAGAGAGAGTCTACCTCCGCCTAGCATACGGCCGAGATCCCCTAGGCCTGAGCGGCTGCCTCGGCTAGTTGGACTGCCCAGACCTAGTATCGCTGGTCTAAGCTCAGTAGGAGAATCTCCCGCTTAAGTTTTAAGTTGTGCGGCCCTCGAAAGGAGACGCCTTCGAGCATGTCCGTAGAATTTGGGGCAGATCAGTCCTAACTTTACGTAATTTACATTGCTCATTGTATTGCCCTGGACAGAATCTGCTGCCAGTCACCGGGTTAGGATGCACATTTGTTTGCAGGAGGCGCAGGCTGCCGGCTGTTTCTTGGTTAGCTTGGGATGAGCTGCGATGAGCTGGCGCCTGAGTTTGTATGAGTGGTATGCTGAGTTTCGTGCGGTCTTGCGCATCGTAGTGAATGCTTAGATTCCGTAGAATGTGCCTCCCTGTGGGGCTCTGTGTGGGCCCTTCATACTGGGCGGTGATGTACGCCTCGATTAAATGGTCAAGCGTGTTGTGTAGCCGCAACTGTATGGAACTGTCGTGTAGCCGCAACTATATGGAACCCGCACCAAACGCATCTTATTACCAAATTAGAACCTTTTCAGAACAAGGCAACGCGATTTCTTACAGGTAACTATTCACAACATTCAAGCATCACAAAAATAAAACATGGCCTAGGACTCATCCCATTACAGACTAGAAGAAAGATATCTCGGTTAACTTTCTTCCATCAGCTTTTTCATGAGCCAAATATCCTCTCTCAGGCACACATCTGACCAGCCAAAAGGAAATTCCTACGAATTTATCACGAATTTAAAGTCGAACAACCATTTGCACGTACTAGCCTATAGCAGTTTTCAAGTCTGCACTTATCCATTTAGGAATGGTATCATCTCCCAAGTAATATAGCCGAAATAACTGGCCATATTATATTCAAACAAGCACTTATAACTGGCCATATTATATTCAAACAAGCACGTAATGAAACATTCGGAAATTAGAAACATTAACATTTATTCCTGCATTGCTTTAGTTGTCAGAGGATGTAAGCCTATTGTTTGTATGATGTAAGAATTGTTGGCGTATGATGTTGTCGAATGAGAAGTGATGTAAAGATTGCATAGCATGTACGACTTCATACAAGGATATTCGACTGACATGCACGTTGCCTTATAACATTCTATATCAATTGTTATTCTCCTCCCCCTATGATATGCCCAAGTTTGGCCTTTAGGGTAAACAAATGAAAAAAGAAAACTCTAAGAGTTTGTCGCTGGTTGTTGTGACTGCGACGGCTGTTGCCTGTTTGAACGTTCGTATGATGATGCATTTCCTCTTCTTTTTTTCTGCCCCCCAAATGTTAGGTACGGTTTCACATAGATGACGCGGTTGATGACGAAGGCCTGCACTGAACTAATTAGGCCGACCTCCCTCATGCCGTAGTGTCTATTTTCAATCCGTTTCATTAGTCTTGTTGTCTTGTATGCGCTGTTCTCTAGCGCATTGATCGTATAGAAGTTTCTGCCTTCCGCATGCAACCGGAGCCCTAAATCTTTGATCTGGTCTACGATAGGTATCGGGCCCCCGTTTGCCTTGATATTAAGGTTTGGTGTTCCTCCGTATTGTTTCCCGGTGGTAGGGTACACCAGCAGGAGTTCGGACTTTGCGAAGAGATACTGAGATACTCACTGCCGCGTAGCTTTCGACGACTTCCGTGGCCTGCTGGAGGCGTTCCTCGATTTGGCCCTTGCTGCAGCCTGTCACCCACAACGTTATGCCGTCGGCGTACAGGCTGTGGTTGTAGGCCGACGACATTACGTTGTGGCTGACAGATGGATTGAAAAAAAAATTGATTCGCCAGCCCTGCCATGCGAAAGTGGATCTCCAGCGAAGCTGTTGAAAACCACTAGAACTGCTGAGGGAGGCACGCAATGTTTTATTGCTTTAGAGTGATGGCAGTAATGGCAATAATGGCAATTTATAGTAATCGTAGTAATGGGAGTAATGGTAATTTCGACAGCACGCCACCGTTGTTCGTATTGCCATTTCTTTTAAGTGTGTAAGCCTACGCAATGAGAAATTTGTCCGTCACGTAAGACAATGAATGGCGCATGCCCCCGTAAGCAGTAGCTCATAGCCCATAAGCAAGCAAAAATATACAATGGCTCATGTCCACGTAAGGCGGAGGCTACAAGCGCTCAGCAAAGTGAAGCGGACAGTGCATACATTCATTAAAATCACCCACACAACAGAGAACAGTATTCGTTTCAATTAAGAACAAGCTCAAAACAAGCATCCGCATCATCAATAACGCACTGCGCATATCCCCTTAAGCAAATGTAGTGGTGGTTTTGCAACATCTTCGCTTAATTAACCTTAATTCCCCTTAATTGACGCCAGCGGTCGTGGATACGACTCCCACCAAAGGTCGCGGGTTCGAGTGCCTTAATGAAATCCACCTTAATTACCTGTGGCTAATTAACTGCATCTTAATTACCACCAATGGTTGTGGGTTACAGTGCTGCAATGAACTCAATTTTATTTAGACCTGCCTTATCATGTTCGCCATTGAACATGATAAGCGAATGTTCGATTAGGTTGATAACGACCGATAAAGGTTGATAAGGGTTTATACTGGTCGGATCAAGTTCCGTAATATTGATAATGACATCGGGCTGCGTGAAGACGAGCAAGTGATACAATGCTTGCGCATACTTAACCAACTACCAGAGGAGTTTCTGCATGATTTTTTTCCCTTTTTGGCTCCTCGTATTCATGCTGCTGCTCGGGAGTCCTAACTATGCGTTGCCTACCCATAATGGAGTTGCAGCATCAATGAGATCTGTTGCTAGGCTGGTTCTGTTAGATACGAAAGGCTAGTGGCGTCACCTCCCCCCCGCAGCTTGCGCAACAGTAATCTTTACGGGGAAACGTATGCGGGGAGTGCTACGTGCTTTGTATTGTTATCAGGGGCGCCTTATCATCAATAATGTGGTTCGGATGCTTGTTTTCTGTTTGTTCTTTATTGAAACGAATGCTGTTCTGTATGTTGTATGAGCTATTCCAAAGAGTGTATGCACTTTTCGCTTCACTTTGCTGAGTGCTTAAAGCCCGCTTCAACTCCGCTATGGGTCGGTCCCCGCATTGCACTACCGCTGGGATCGGCCCGCATTTTTGCTCACTGACATCGGCATGAAACATGCCGACCAACTAGAGGCAAACAGCTTCGTTGTAAAATATTGTCATTTAGCTCGCAACGCAGAGGGGCGAGCTATTTCGTTCAAAGTGCTTATAAACCTAAACGCCTTGTCTTTCTTTGTTCTTGCGGATATATTCACAAAACCTGCAGCGACTGTACGATATCATATTCTTTTGCCTGTACTTCGGAGACGCAAGAAAAAAAAAGCTACGTTATTAATATATCTTGCACATCTGCGAGTGCGTTGGCTCACGATGAGTCCCATGGCCCATTTCCAATCTCCTTCAATTGAGACTCCGCCTGTTTGATTTACTGCCTTGGCGAACAGCGACTGCCAAGCCTCTGTGCGTTGCGAGGATCAGTGAAGCACAAGGGAACTTCACGCTGAATGGAGGCATTGCAATATGTATCGAAAAGTCTGCGGACCGTTCCCTTTATCCAGCTTTTGTGACTTCCCAGAGTTATTGCTGGATATCGCGGCTCAGAAAACTCGACGCCCTACAACATGGCTAGCTGTCGAAAGAATATTGTTCCTGGAGCGAGCTAGCGCCATGGAAAAGAACAGCTACACTGTGCTGCGCGGCTACAAGAAATCGTAAAGTTAGAAGCATAGCTATGTTGTGCGCTGTTGTTTTGATGGATTTGAGCCGGCACTTGGTGCTATTCTTAAATATTTTATCCTTCTCATGTCCCGACAGCGAGAAATAAGTTCGCAAGACGGGCTATTAATCTACGAACAGGGGTCCTCTCAACAATAATTTCGGTTATTCTTCTTGTTTCTGTTTCTTTAAGGATTGTGCCCTGCTTACAAGCAGTGGAGTTTCCTCTGCTGAAAGGTTAGTTTTCTTGTTGCTGTTCGGTGCGGCATCTCTTTGGAAAGAAGAAAGAAAATAAGTATCTAAACAGAGGAAAATAAATCATGGCAATGTTTTTTTTTCTCTGTCTCTTTTAGAACATCCTTGACTCACTGCCTTGTGGCAGCATCCATAATTTTTCTTCCGACACGAACACTTTCAGCTATCCTTGCTGTCGGTTCATATGCTGTTTCTTTTTTCTTTTTTTACACTGATGATATTAACCTGTTAAAGTGCTTGGGGCCAGGGACATGTAGAGTTCATTATATAATTGACGCTACGCGGTGGCTGATTTTTTGTTAACGATTGCTGATGAATTGGTGAGAGTCTTCATCTGCTTCTGAAAGTATTGTCAACATTTACAGGCCTTTATTTCGCAATTAAGAATATCTTAAGACGTACTTTGGGTTAGTTACATCCCTTTGAAGTTTAATTAAAATTAAATTATGGGGTTTTACGTGCCAAAACCACTTTATGATTATGAGGCAGGCCGTAGTGGAGGACTACGGAAATTTCGACCACCTGGGGTTCTTTAACGTGCACCTAAATCTAAGTACCATGGCTGTTTTCGCATTTTGCCCCCATCTAAATGCGGCCGCCATGGCCGGGATTCGATCCCGCGCCCTCGAGCTCAGCTGCCCAACACCATAGCCACTGAGCAACCACAGTGGTTCCTTTGAAGTTTACAGACATGGTTCATTTCTTTACAATGAACGTACATGAAGCTGAGAAATGTGGTTAAAAAAATTTTTAAAGGTTCGCTGACTGTGAGCGCGTGGTGGTCGATGCCTCAAATTTCAGCTATGCCTACAGGTGTCACATATGGTACGATGGAGAGAGAGAGAGAGAGAGAGAGAGACATAAAGGAAAGGGAATGAGGTTAAGCAGGCTGAGCCCGCTAGGCTACCCTGCACAGGGGAATGGGGAAAGGGATTGAAAGAAGAGAAGGAAGAGATAATTTCACGCTTTGACCTGTTACACACACAAGTGTTAATCGCTGAGTCAGTCACAGGTGGTCATACAAGTTGCTGGATTTCAAGAAACGCATCAGCGCATTTGTTACCTTCCACATAGCGGACGCACAAGGCCATGGGCCAAGGAACTCCTCCATGCAAGACCTGTCGTCTAGGCGTCCCAAAGCTGTCCGAAGGGCACTCCTCCCATCTTCGTATGTGGGACAGTCACACAGGAGATGTTCGGTCGCGTTTCTTCGACACCACATGTGCCGCAATTGCCCCTATCTGTCATTCCAATTTGGTACGAAAACTGCGCAGGTCTATTAGGGGAAGAAACGTAGCTTAAATAACATAGAGCTCCTCGGTGGTGACGAAAAACAGAGCATAAACAATGAACTGTTGAACTTATCGACGAGTTTCGTAAATGTACATGCCGTGCTATTTCTGCAACAAGAACTGGAATATGACCATTTACTTATAAAACTGTTTGCTAAAGTTATTGCGCGTGACCAAAGTTTATTGCGTATCAATATCTCTCTTTTACTGCGCAGGCACTTAAGTGCTCGAAATTGTACTCATTGCATCGTTTGCCTGTACATCCCGTTACGCTGACGACAATCGTCGTTGTCATCAGCGTTATTGTGTCGTCGTCAGGCCGCCTTTCCATCCGCAGCTTCTCCATTGTCATAGATAAAATAAAAACCAAAGCTATGTCCACCCCCGCCAACACATTGCTTCCTCTCCAGACAACGCAAGATTCTGCAAACCAGTTTATATTGTCACGTGGTAGTGACGGTGAAGAGGGAACACAGTAGCAGTACTGTGAAAGGCAAAACTAGCTTTTATTGGGCGAACCTGTGCCCACAAAACAGGCTACACTTAAAGCACAACGATAGCGGCGAACACAGTCGGCGATCGTCGAAAATCTGATCAGCGGTTCAAGCGCGTCGGCTTTTATAGAGCAGTCGTCGAATGTTCCAGATTAATCGTTCGGACCCGTGTGCCTTCCACAAAGTTCTACACCATTCGCGCTACGCGATGAAATCAGATAACACAAGGTTCGGCGACAACAGACAGCCGGGTAGAAGCGTCGATAACTTTCCAGAAACATCGGATACATTCAGGCGCGTCCCTCGCTGTGCGATTACAGTTGTCAAGCGGCGAAACGTGGTCGCCCGATAAAGATAAGTACACGTGTCAATACCCCCCTCTTAAAAAGCATCGACCCGATGCTACATACAAGCGAAATAAAAACACCCGTAGCAAAGAAAACAACAACAAAAAATAAAGAATTTCGTCAGCGTCCGTAAAAGGGTTTAAGGCGCACCACGTGGACCACTTCAGATCGTGCGCGGCGCCGCTGTGAATGCGAAATGCCGTCTGGCACGACCTCATAGTCCAGAGCGCCAATACGTCGGATGACCTTGTAGGGTCCGAAATAGCGTCGGAGTAGTTTCTCACTGAGTCCTCGTCGGCGTATCGGTGTCCAAACCCAAACACGGTCGCCGGGCTGGTACTCAAAAAACCGTCGTCGAAGGTTGTAGTGTCGGCTGTCGGTCCTCTGTTGGTTCTTGATCCGTAGGCGGGCGAGCTGTCGGGCTTCTTCGGCGCGCTGCAGGTAGCTAGCGACGTCAACATTCTCTTCGTCAGTGACGTGGGGCAGCATGGCGTCGAGCGTCGTCGTCGCGTTCCTGCCGTAAACCAGCTTAAACGGCGTGATCTGTGTTGTTTCTTGCACCGCCGTGTTGTAAGCAAATGTCACGTACGGCAGGACGGCATCCCAGGTCTTGTGTTCGACGTCGACGTACATCGCTAGCATGTCGGCGAGGGTCTTATTCAGCCGCTCCGTAAGACCATTCGTCTGCGGGTGGTAGGCCGTGGTCCTCCTGTGCCTTGTCTGACTGTATTTCAGAATGGCTTGGGTGAGCTCCGCTGTAAAGGCCGTTCCTCTGTCGGTGATGAGGACTTCTGGGGCGCCATGTCGAAGCAGGATGTTTTCGACAAAAAATTTCGCCACTTCGGCTGCGCTACCTTTCGGCAGTGCTTTAGTTTCAGCGAAGCGGGTGAGGTAGTCTGTAGCCACGACGATCCACTTATTTCCGGTTGTTGACGTCGGAAAGGGTCCCAGCAAGTCCATCCCGATCTGCTGGAATGGTCGGCAAGGAGGCTCGATTGGCTGTAGTAATCCGGCTGGCCTTGTCGGCGGTGTCTTACGACGCTGACAGTCTCGGCATGTTCTGACATAATGGGCGACGTCGGCGGTCAGGCGCGGCCAATAATACTTTTGTTGTATCCTCGAGAGTGTGCGGGAAAAACCGAGGTGTCCAGCGGTCGGATCGTCATGTAGGGCGTGCAATACTTCTGGACGAAGTCCTGACGGGACAACAAGAAGGTAGTTGGCGCGGACTGGTGAAAAGTTCTTCTTCACGAGGAGACTGTTTTGAAGCGTGAAGGAAGATAGTCCGCGCTTAAATGCCCTGGGGACAACGTCGGTGTGCCCTTCCAAATATTCCACCAGGCCTTTTAGCTCCGGGTCTGCCCGTTGCTGTTCAGCGAAGTCTTCCGCGCTTATCATGCCAAGGAAGGCATCGTCATCTTCGTCATCTTGCGGCGGCGGGTCAATGGGGGCGCGCGACAGGCAATCGGCATCGGAGTGTTTTCGTCCGGACTTGTAGGTTACAGTGATATCGTATTCTTGTAGTCTGAGGCTCCACCGCGCCAGTCGTCCTGAAGGATCCTTTATACTCGCTAGCCAACACAAAGCGTGATGGTCACTGACGACTTTGAATGGCCTGCCATAAAGATAAGGGCGAAATTTAGCTGTAGCCCAAACGATGGCGAGGCATTCCTTTTCGGTCGTAGAATAGTTGCCTTCCGCTTTTGACAGCGACCGGCTAGCGTAAGATATCACCTGTTCGACTCCGTTTTTCCTCTGGACTAGAACGGCACCGAGGCCTAGGCTACTGGCGTCAGTATGGATTTCTGTATCGGCGTACTCGTCGAAGTGCGCAAGTACCGGCGGCGACTGCATGCGTCGTTTGAGTTCTTCAAATGCGTCGGCCTGCGGCGTTTCCCACTTGAACTCAACATCACATTTAGTTAGACGTGTCAACGGCTCGGCGATGCGTGAAAAGTCCTTGACAAAGCGCCTGTAGTAGGCACACATGCCAAGGAATCTACGCACTGCCTTCTTGTCGGTGGGCTGCGGGAACTTTGCGATGGCAGCTGTTTTCTGCGGGTCGGGGCGTACTCCGGATTTACTGATGACGTGGCCTAGGAACAGAAGCTCGTCGTAAGCGAAGCGGCATTTTTCTGGCTTCAGAGTGAGCCCTGATGACTCGATGGCCTCTAGTACTGTGGCAAGCCGCCTAAGGTGATCGTCGAAATTTCCGGCGAAGACGACGACGTCATCCAAGTAAACGAGACAGGTCTGCCACTTCAATCCTGCTAATACTGTGTCCATGACGCGCTGGAACGTTGCAGGCGCCGAACACAGCCCGAATGGCATAACCTTGAACTCGTAGAGGCCGTCTGGCGTGATGAAGGCGGTCTTTTCGCGATCCCTTTCGTCGACTTCTATTTGCCAGTAGCCAGACTTGAGGTCCATCGATGAGAAGTATTTAGCATTGCAGAGCCGATCCAATGCGTCGTCTATCCGTGGGAGGGGGTATACGTCTTTCTTCGTGATTTTGTTCAATCGACGATAATCGACGCAGAAACGTAGGGTTCCGTCCTTTTTCTTCACTAAAACAACTGGAGACGCCCACGGGCTTTTCGACGGCTGGATGATGTCGTCGCGCAGCATTTCGTCGACTTGGTATCTTATAGCTTCGCGTTCTCGCGTCGAAACTCGGTAAGGGCTCTGGCGGAGTGGTCGAGCGCACTCTTCGGTTATTATGCGATGCTTTGCGACTGGGGTTTGTCGAATCCTCGATGACGTCGAAAAGCAGTCTTTGTATCGTCGAAGCAGACTTCTGAGCTGCTGTTGCTTAATTACTGGGAGACTTGGATTAATGTCGTAGTCTGGTTCGGGAACCATGGTCGTCGGGGTAGATGCGGCGGAATCCGAGAGGACAAACGCATTACCGGTTTCAAGAATTTCCTCGATGTACGCGATCGTCGTGCCCTTGTTGATGTGCTTGAACTCCGGGCTGAAGTTTGTCAGCAACACATCAGTTTTCCCTCCATGCAGTCGAGCGATCCCTCTTGCGATGCAAATTTCACGGTCTAGCAGGAGACGTTGGTCGCCTTCGATGACACCTTCTACGTCAGCGGGTATTTCGGTGCCGACCGAAATAACAATGCTGGAGCGGGGCGGGATGCTCACTTGGTCTTCGAGCACACTCAAGGCGTGGTGACTACGAGGGCTCTCTGGCGGTATCGCTTTATCTTCCGACAGCGTTATTGACTTCGACTTCAGGTCGATGACTGCGCCGTGTTGGTTCAGGAAGTCCATACCGAGAATGACGTCTCGAGAACACTGTTGGAGGATAACGAAGGTGGCAGGGTAAGTCCGGTCATGAATGGTAATTCTTGCCGTGCAGACTCCAGATGGCGTGATGAGGTGTCCTCCAGCGGTTCGAATTTGAGGGCCTTCCCACGTAGTCTTAACTTTCTTCAACTGGGCGGCGATGTGTCCACTCATGACGGAGTAATCAGCCCCTGTGTCGACTAAGGCAGTGACTGCGTGGCCGTCGAGAAGCACGTCGAGGTCGGTGGTTCTTTGTCTGGCGTTGCAGTTAGGTCGTGGCGTCGGATCACGGCTGCGTCGTGTTGAACTGAAGTTGGAACGTCGCGTCGTCGAGTCGTCGTTCGTCGGTGTAGTCTTGCCTTCCTGACTTCGTCGGGACGGCGGCGTGTCGTCGTTGTGTCGTCGAGATCGTTTCGTCGTCGTCTTCGTCGGCGGCGGAGGATCTTCGTCAGTTCGACGAACAGCAACCGCACCTCCATCGGTTGCTGCTTTTGGTCCTCGGGCTGTTTGGTCCTCGGGCTTCGGGCTTGGATCGCGGCTTTGCGGGGGCGTTCGGTACATGAACGCACTAGCACCTCCACCAGATGTCACGTGGTAGTGACGGTGAAGAGGGAACACAGTAGCAGTACTGTGAAAGGCAAAACTAGCTTTTGTTGGGCGAACCTGTGCCCACAAAACAGGCTACACTTAAAGCACAACGATAGCGGCGAACACAGTCGGCGATCGTCGAAAATCTGATCAGCGGTTCAAGCGCGTCGGCTTTTATAGAGCAGTCGTCGAATGTTCCAGATTAATCGTTCGGACCCGTGTGCCTTCCACAAAGTTCTACACCATTCGCGTTACGCGATGAAATCAGATAACACAAGGTTCGGCGACAACAGACAGCCGGGTAGAAGCGTCGATAACTTTCCAGAAACATCGGATACATTCAGGCGCGTCCCTCGCTGTGCGATTACAGTTGTCAAGCGGCGAAACGTGGTCGCCCGATAAAGATAAGTACACGTGTCAATATCAACGTTATTTGACCCGCAGAGTGGTTCCTGTGTGCGCACGTCTGTTCAGAATAATGAAGCAAGAAATCACTACATAAATGATATCTGCATAATACATCGTCCCAATGACCCAGCCATGTTAATATAACACCGCATGATATCAAACAATTACATAATAGCGGTGAAACATCCAAAATATTACGGGAATATGTACAGCACATTATTGAGTAATCATAATCAAGGAGCTTAATATTCAAACTTTGTTATAAATTTTAAGAAGTATAGTAAAGAAGAGGCGATATTATTGCCGTTAGTGATTTATGGTGCAAGACATTTAAAGGGAAATCAGCATGGCAGTCATTTTGTATCACTTCAAAAATAAAGAGGGCATGCCATAGGTTCCTGCTGCAAAAACGTTTGTACGGTGCCCCTAAGCAGAGTAGCACGGCAAACGTAAAGCCCAAGCTGGCGAAGGGACCCTGCATGAAGACGTTTCTGTTAAAACCTACAACTTTCTGCAGATATGTCCCATGATGTCATAATCACTGCAATAATAAAATTCAGATGAAAGAGCCAAACAGCTCTGTGTGAATAAAAATGAAGCATTCGTACATGGCAACTCATACTGTTGAATCATTGCATTCTACCGGTAGTAACAAATGTGGGGTAGAACCATGCAGGCTAACAAAGAAGCTTGAGAGCAATTTGGGAACCGTCCCACGAGCGATGGAACAAAAAAGAATGTTAGATGTAACTTTAAGAGACCAGAAGAGAGCGGTATGGATAAGAGAGCAGACAGAAGTAGCCGATGTTCTAGTTGGCATTAAGAGAAAGAAATGGAACCGGAAAGATCAGGTAATGCGCAGGATAGATAAGCGGCGAAGCGCTAGGGTTGCTGAATTGGTACCAAGTGAACGGAAGTGCAGTCCAGGACCATAGGCAACTAGGTGGGATGTCGAAATCAAGAAACGTTCAAGCGCAGGTTGGGACCAGCTAGCGTAAGACAGGTTTAATTGGATATCACCGGGAGAAGCCTTCGTCCTGCAGTGGACACGAAAACAAGCTGCTGCTGCAACGCAGTCTGGTATTTGATGCACACGAGCTCTTCTAGCTCTACTTGCGTAAATATGTTATTCCTTTTTTCATTTTCCCAATTCAGGGTAACCAACCAAGCTCACCCCGCTGCGGTAGCCCGGTGGCTAATACGTTGCGCTGGAATGCCGCAGTAGGACCCCGGCCACGGCGGCCGCATGGCGATGGTGGTCCGTGGAATGGAAAAACGCTCGTGTGCTTAGATTTGTTCGTTCCTGAAAGAACTCCATGAGATCACCACCTAACCACATGACTTAAATAACCAACCACACTCCTCGTTGACCTCTCTATCTTTTTATTTATCCTTTCTTCACACACACTCTTTCTCTCTTGTAAATCAAGGAAAACACTCGATTACGATGAGATGCTGGTAAACCAGAGGAAAGATATTAGAAATGAGAAAGCGCAGCGTACTGCGTAAGTGAAGCGGACATTCCTAACCAATGTTGCTGACGACGCGCCCATAGCGACCGCTTTCAGTCTAACCAAAACTTCTTTCTACACGCGCTTGCCTTTTCACTTTCCTCAGGAGAACTTCGCGTGCCAACCTTCCAGCTCAAACTTGGCTTCTTGCTCCATTAAAGTGACCAAGGGCGGCTACAAATTGCACCGGACAAGGGACACTTGTAAGGGAATCTGAGGACAAAAAAATAAAAGATAAGGACTTCTCATGAAGTAAAACGAGAAATAAGCGTCAGCGAAATTCCTGCAGCGAAGTCGCAAGACCCGCGCTTTTGACGACAACGAGCGTAGAAACACAAGACGCGCCATTAGATATCACGTGAAGGCCATCAGTGTAATGACGCGAACGCGGTCGTCCGTGCACAGCCGACGTAGAGTAGAAGACGACAACCTCTCTTCTGAGAATTTCGCTCTCCTTTATATAGACATGCCTTTCCTTCCAGCTTTGTTGCTTGATAAAAAATAAAAAGAACACTTGCACTTTTTTTAGGTTCTGGTAAAAGACGCGGCGGCGAATTCGTTTTCAACTTTTCTTCGGGACATGGGGACGCTTCGCTCCTTGTATTGCATACATTTTTCTTTCCTTTCATCCAATTTGCATAATGCACAGAAGCATATGTTCAGTGGTCTTCATTTTTTTATTCTTACTGTCGCTTTCATTTTGCCACCATTCACTTACAGTCACATTAATTCCGTCACCGTATTTTCTGGTCTTTTTCCACAAATGCTGTGAACCAAATGATTTATATTCACGCTTTTTGTTGAAGGCATGGCCAGCAACAGTGCAGTTTGTTATTTTTCAAGCAGTCTACCTAAGTTTATTTTCTTAAGATGGGCGTGCAATTTGTTGCATTTTTACTTCCGAAGGCAAAAATACGCAAGAGTGTTAGGACCATGGCGTGTGCTAATGTACAAAACAGTCGTTCAGCGCTCGAAAATAACTATTCAGCAAGCTAATGCAATCTGAAATATCTGCAGCCTGTTGTCATTCCTGCTGTAAACGATGCGCTTCGAAAAATGGGCGGACTTCGGCCTAGATATGCAAAAACGAAATTCGGCAACTAAGAAGTCAAATGGAGAATGTTGGCTTGCTCAAAGCTCAGAAGCATGGAAGTTTCTTGATTGCGTTGCCCAGGCGCCATATCGAATTCATCCACACACACGCGCAAAAACACACACTTCAAAGAGAGAGAGAGAGAGTGTGTGCGTGTGCGTGTGCGCGCGTGTGTGTGCGTGTGTGTGCGTGTGTGTGCGTGCGTGTGTGTGTGTGTTTTGCATATATTTTGCATGTCTTGATTATTACCTTTCTTGCCTCTCTCTCTCTCTCTCTCTCTCTCTCTGAAACACACATTTTAGACTCAGCTTGGCATTCTGTGGCCTGTGTTTCCCCGCAGTAGCCCTTAGCTGTCTTCCCATCAGCGTAGCAAACACGGCGAACACCACGACCCCAGCGCTACATCGATACCTGCTGCTAGCAAATAACTCACGTGTAACCTCATTCGGACTCGCCAAAGTACACCGGCTTGCACAAATGAATTGCACAATGAATTATAGATTACGAACATGCTCCGGGGATAAGACAGCTACGAATTGCGCTAGAAGGCAATTTGGAGTGTGATCGAAGCGTGGTGTGTGCGTGTCGTGCAGGCGGACGAGACTAGACAATCTCCGCTGCTGCGACGATTAATCAGGACATACTTCGGTTGTAGGGACATTTGCCTGCGTTCGCATTACCATTCCACTTGTCCTCGCGTTTTCAGATATATACGTACGCCCCCGCGAGCCATTTCCCACTGTGAGTGTCGTTCAGCGCACTCTGTTCGAGCACACGCCTTTCCGGCTCACGTGAGGCAGCTGTGTTCACTGCGGAAGCCATTTATCAACGGCTGACCCGCGAAATCTGTGCTGGCGGTTTGTAGCCGTTCCCACCAAGTAGAAGGCTTTGGCTGACAGGTTAAAAGATAAGGTGGCGAATTCGCCGAACACTCCGTTCGTAATATACAGTTTTCACAAGCTGGTCCCCTTCAATAAAACCACGTGCGCCATCACAGTCGCCTGGCAAGCGTTCATAGTAATAGTTCTAGCGTAACAACTGCTTTTAGGCGTATAAGTCCAGACCTTACTTCTCGCTATAGGATATGCGCGTCATTCAGCTTTACGAATAACCGGAGAGAGCTGCATCACCAGTAACATCTTATATGAAATTTCATTCTCGTTGAACCTCTCCACGCATAAAGGTGAAAAGGACACAGATGAAGGTTGGTGAACAAACTAAAACAGGAGGATATTCGGTAAGCATATAACTGTGCGCCAAAATCGCCCCTTAAGTAAAACAAGTTTGACTGCCTTTGATTGATGAGGTTCAATAAAGACGCAATTGCTGCGCCTCAACTTCTCTTCTTTTTCTATTATGACGTTTTTCTTTTGCCCTAATAGCTGATAAATAATTAGCATTAATCAAACCAAGTCTCATTTGGTTTCGTCTACATAAGCTTCGATGACCGTCACGCAAGGTTAATATCGCTGTTTTTTTTGAAAGTCTTATCAAAGAGCTGACGATGCTGTGCAAAAAATTTAATAATGCTCGAGTCCTTCAAGAAAGCTGTTTGAATGAGTAAATGAATGGTGCACTTGACGGCAGTGGTGATACCTGTATAGTTTTATTCCTTTATTGCGTAATTCCGTAGAGAACACAGCCGTAAACCAGCACACGTCTAGTGGCAGTACTGGTGGACAGCATGCGCGTCTGAGTCTTTTTTTTAAAACATAAAATTTTACGTGCCAAAACCACTTTCTGATTATGAGGCACGTCATTGTGGAGGACTCCGGTAATTTCAACCACCTGGGATTCTTTAACGTGCACCTACATCTAAGTACACGGCTGTTTTCGCATTTCGCCCCCATCGAAATGTGACCGCCGTGGCCGGGATTGCTCAGCAGCCCAATACCATAGCCACTGAGCAACCACGGCGGGTGTGTCTCAAAGAGTTGCAACAGCGTTCGGCAACGACCATGCCATATGCGAGGCGCCTTTGTATCTGCGGCGGATGTCCGACGACCAACCATTGATCCAGAAAATGAGCGAAGGAGCCAAAGAGAGGTAATTCGCTAATTAAAATGCATTTGAAATTAAAATAGGCTATTTCAGAAATACTTTGCCGCAAAAAGTACTTCAATGCGTTCAACTGAAGCGGACAATCAAACACGGCCTTCGCGGTGCCCCCGCTCCTTCTTCAATGCCTTGCACTGCGAAGGCTACGGCGGAAAGGGGCGTGCTGTGGGGCGAAATGTCGCTGTGGCGCACAGTTGAAATTTCAGTTTGGATGTTAACGTATATGCTACTGCTTCCGTTATTGGTGCCTACGACGCGCTAAACGTAAGCCCAATGCGGTTGTCCTCAGCGAGCCGCAGTGCGCTTAGCCAGTGGACTCGCCGTGGCTTTCCGCTGAGGCCACGGCATCGATGCTACGAAGCAGACTACAGCTACCAATAGCAGCCGCGTATGGGAATCCGCTCTATTACAAAAGAAAGCGTCCAGAAGAGAATTAGGAGCAGGCTCCTGTTGAAAAGAGGGCGTTCGATAGAAAGGTGACTTCGTGCTCTGCTTGCGAGCTCCGCGCACCATGAACGACAGCAAAGCTTGGCGGAGATGTTCACAAGATGTGTAGCAAGTTGTCAATTCCAAATTCCCCGAGTACTCCAGGTTTTACCTGGGCGCCTTTGCAAAACTCGCAGAGTGACACCGAGCTTCGTTTTACGTCAGGGCGGGCTGACACTATGTCGCCCGATGCTGTCACTCTCAAGTAAGCATGCTAAAGAATAAAAAAAATGACAATTCATTTTCAGTAGTAAGGAGCAGCGTTTATTTTATTTAAAAGGAGATCACAAGGGAGGGGTTAGTAAAACGCACAGCATATAAAATATATTTGAAAAAAAAAACGTAAAGCTTACTGCAAATCGAGTCGAACATTTTCAAATAAGAAAAAAATGAGATGCACACGGAAACAAATATTTTCGAATGTCCCATTCAGTCACGAATTATGAGCGACTGTCGATACATATGTGAAGCCTAAATGGGGCTTGAAACTTCACTGAAAGCGAATCAAGTTGGCAATAACTCTTTGAGCATTTTATGATGAGTCATCAGATTTGCAGAGTAATTGAATATTTGAATAGCGTAGAGTCAGTCATGCTACATTTCTTTGTAAGAAGGATTATATCTCCTGCTCAAATTCAAGGAAGGAAACAGTATGCTTCGGGGTCGCTTCCGACATGCCCTGTGTCAAACGTCACGTAAAGCACAGTTGTGCCTTCACCAGAGCAGTACTCTGTAATATACATGCCACTCAGAAGTAAGATGGAAGTAATTTAGGTTACCATAATGCTCAACTTAACCTAAGCCTAATGTCTGTGCTCTATTCCTTGCCACCACTGCACAGAAATGGCAAAAATAGGTTGCGTCCACAAATGCGGATGATGTGACTGAAGGGGATAGGAGCTATTCAATAAGCAATTTCAAGCTACTTCAATACAGGTATGACAATTGCCCCTTCCAACACTTGTTATGCTTCGCCGCAAGACTTGTAAGTACGCTTCGCCGTATAACATTGTTGTACTAAGGCAAAGCTTACTTTTGAAAACCGGCATTATGCAACGCGTCGTGCTTTCCGAGCTTTGAAGCCAATCGCGGGGACCACAAAGTCGGAGCCCGTGCCGTTGTTGACAGCGGCGAATTCTTTCAATGAAAAACACGGCGCCGAACGGCAAGAAGCTTAATAGCGAACGCCGAAGCAACAAGGTATAGCGTTTACCACGGTGGCGGCTACGACTGCCAGCAGATCTGTGCGCGAGAGCACCGGTTCGAGGCGGCGATGTTATTAAAAAGCGGCGGTGATAGCATTGATTAATGCCATTTCAGAGCTGCGGAGAGCAAAAAGTCCGGAAAATCGGACGGTGAAAGGTGCCTGCGTTTGAAACTTCAGACGTTTTTATACATGACTTTATGGGGTACGTGGTGATGCCTCGAAGCCATCCGAATTATCGGACTTCCAGAAAGTCAGTCGCTTATCGTACAATGGTAATGCCTACAGCCGACGACACGGCGTGAAAGACGATTGGTTACGATCTCTCTCTGTTGCTCGAGCCAGCGTTACCGCGACTTTCATTCTCTTTCAATAATAACAGCTAATTTTCCCTGATGGAAGCACAAATTCCCCGAGTTTTCCCTGAGTATCTTCAGACTATGCGAAATCCCTGAGTTTTCCCTGCTTTCCCGGTTTTCCCGGTAGGTAGACACCCTGGTTCACAGCAGCGTATGCTATCCGTGGACTATGTTATGTCAGCAAGCCCGAGAGTTGGTTCGGGGCGCGTTTAAGAGAAAGGGTAATGCGGGGAGGAGAACCAAAGACATGTGAGCTGGGCTATTCTTCGCAAGGGGGAAGATTGTTGAAGAATACACAGAAAATAAATAGCATGCATCTCAATTAGAAAACACTCAAGGAAGGTAAATAAGAAAGGCGAACAGAGAGGAAGACTATAACGTATCTTACGCGATATGCAAGTTCGTAATATTAGATAGAGGGATATCAACTGCATTTTCGAGGCGTACACCTGAGCTGCTGAAGGAGACTAGAATGAAGAAGCACGAGAGCTTTTAAGAGAACACCTACCTGCCAGAGCTGCAGTGCGGGTATCTATCACACTCGCGCGAGTTTCCACAAATCCGATTTCACGCTGCAGTCAACGTGGCCCATGCTAATTAAATATAGGGGTTTACCCAGCAACATTCACCGAAGGAGACACAGATACATGTGACTGCACACGTAGATGGCAGGCGTCGCTATGGACGCCAGTGCTGCGAACTGAACAAAGTTAACATAAGCATTGGGGTCCATAGATTTGTATGATAAAGGAGACCTGAATGAAGTTTGTATGCAAATTTGCGGTTCGTGGACAGATATGCAGATAGCCCTGCTCACAGATCCGATGTAGTGTGCTACTGCATTTACTGTTGCGTCTTCGAGCGCTTTTCGGTTTGTGTAGCTCACTAGATTCTGCATATACTTATTCGTTGCATGAAAATCTTCATTTAGGCAGGGTGAAAACAGTTCACGACTCTTGCAGCTTTGAGGCTACTGTTCAGTATTATTACCAAAGAAGTTTCAAGAAAAGCGAATAATATTGTTACACGAATGAAGCAGTAATTGTATTGAAGACAACTTACAGAATATACTTAAAAAACAATAGCAGCCCCAACCAAAGTGGATGGTAGCTCGAGCTAGGTGGTCAGTAGTCTTCGTTTTAGGTCTTCTTTGTAGAAAGACCATGCTCATCTATTGAAAGGCCATCGCATAAAGCACTATCCCTGGCAGCAGAAATCATTCCCGCGCGTCCCAAGATCGTTGGCAACGGCAAAGTGGCAAGGTATAAGGTGTGCGAGACGCACCACTGACTCTGTGGTAAATGAGGTAGTTGGAGCTGCTGGAACAATCTCATGCGTAACGGAAGTCATGACCAGCCATTGCACAGTACGCAACTTCTCTCGTTTAATGTCCACCATGGCCATTGAGATGAAATTTATTGCACTGCTGCTCCAATTTTATGTTGTGTCGAGCACGGTTGGCGATTTCAAATATTCGAGAACTATTTCAAAAGTATTCGAATAGTAAATACATATGGTACGAAGAGCGAGTCAAATAAGGCAATATTTAATTTGTTATTCGAATGTTTCGAATGAGCGCACACCACCTTCATAAACATTTGATTCGGTGGGAGCAGTGGAAGATTGCTGCGAGACAAACTTGTTTACTAGTCCGTCTTCAATTTGCATGAAATTCGCATAAAAGTCACCACCGAATGAAAAAACGTTAACCTAAAAAAAAAGAAAATAGCGTTGTTGAATAGGATGAGTGATTAGGGTCCTCTTGGCAGCGTCGTGAGGGACGAAGCTAAGTTGTCGGTGAAGTTCACAATGATGCAAACTATTGTGGACGAGGTTGGGGTGTCGCAAGAAGCTTTACAAAGACATGAAAAACGTTTGAATTTCCTTTCTGTACAATGCGCTTAAATCACGTAACACCTGCTATACAAAGTCCTTTTCTGCGTATCTACAAGAAAAAACTTTATTTCCATAAAATTTATTACGTGTACGACGAAAACTGACGTCTTTGTAGGACTGCAACGTATGCAATAATGGGTTCGGGATTATGTGTATTGAAAAGAGCAGTTCTACAATGAAAGGCTGAATCTTTGCGAAACTTTCGGTAGATGTAAAACCAAAGTATGAGTGTGCTTCGGGATTGTTCTATTGATTGCGCTGGTGTCGAGTTATTTGTGCTCTCTTTGTTGCCCTGCCTCTGTTGCATGTCGCAATTCGTACTCTGTAAAGTTTTTCGCTCCTCTTGCAGATACGCCATACTGACTTGTTTTATTAAAGACCCAGTGCATAGTTCAATACGGCGCGCATAAAATATTGAATGTTAAAATAGTGACTGAATTAGTTTCTATATACGAACAACATTATAACGATTAGTACGTACAGACTTTGCCGATAGCTTCAGATAGACTCCTGCAGTAACTAGACAGTCCGCCATGCGTAGTTCTATTTTACGTCTGTAGCCATAAAATTAAGAAACTTCATTTGCGATTTGCCTTGGCGTGGGGGTCTTTTGAAAAGAGACGTAAACTTATTCGGCAGTGCCGGCACGTCCCCTGACGCCTCATCTACTCACGTCTGCGGTGGCTTTCAAAGTATTGACAAATAGTGTGCATAATTCCTACCATACACGGCAGGGGTACTTAAGGTACTTGAAAGAGTACTCGCACGTGACTTAGGTTATTCCCATCATGGGCGCAATTTATAAAGCATTTCATTCTGATGTGCTTTGTAACATTGGCCGACAGCGTTTGCTGAAAATATGTTTGGCATCAACATTGGACATCTTAAACTCTTACTGCGAATTCTTGCATAAGAGGTTTTTCTGTTAATAGGGGCCCTGTTTTGTGCCTTGGATTGTGCAGCCATACCGCGTGCTTGAAAGCTATATATACGAGAAAACGTACAAGAGCTTTCATCAGCGCGAACTCCTTTGAAAGTTAGTTTTTTTTCTTCTTTTCACGTGCTTCGTGCGAAGTAAATGCTCACCTTACAGTTCCATCTGCTAGAAGTACAAGTACGCACCTGCAAAGGTAAAAGGCCTTACGTGCTTGTTTTGGAAACCATTGAGTTCTACATGCTTTTGCAGGGCATCCTACGAACATCATGTTGGAAGTCCTCGCATTATGTCGTGTCAGTGCCAGTCGATTACAATATGGCAGTCACTCAAGTGGATCGGGTAGCGTATGTACAACAAAATAGTTTTCTGCATTCCTCTTGGTAGCGCGGATTATCTTGGCTACAATTAGTAGCCTATAACATTCCTCTGCGATCGGCAAGATTCAGAAGTGCGCAACTACCAAGTGTTTCCGTATTCGCAGTGCCTGCACATTGCGACTCTTATGCATGCTATCACACACTCAGTCAGCCACTGAACAGAGCCACTAAGATACAGTGCCCGCTTTTGTATACGAAACTCATACAAAAATATCGTTTTTTAAGGGCGGTACGACGATGTCACGACTGGTCGCTTCACGACGATTAGTGCCTCCAGTGCCACCTTCCTGAACCCCGATGAAACAGGCAGAGGTTGCGTGCATATTCTTCCTACTACAGAATTTTCGACGCAAAGGTCCACTACCTGGATGTCTCTCGGGCTCTCAGGTGCCAAGTAAGGCGTGTCACGTCACGCCACGCCACCTATAAGTTGCGTTCAAACCTATAGCACAACCTGCCACTGCAACGTCTTGTTTTGGAGTTTTCTCACGCATAAAATCTTGCGCAGCCGCAACCAACTTTCTTTATCCTGAGGAATCTCGCTAGAACTTAGCCGGAAAGTGTTTTGTTCCCTGACATTATACGGATACGAAGTGCTTTATTAAAATGATCCCTATCAAATTTTTTCTTCATCGTGTTTGTATAATGTGCAAAGGTGCGAGAAGCACCCACAGAAGTCGAGGAAATAAACACGTGAGAATTGAATGCCTTGAGTGTCGCCGATGGCGTCGGTTGATCATGACGGTGCCATTAGGTGCAAAACGCACAATAATCAGAGATGCATGAGGGCGTATATGGCCGATATCGAACATAAAGCAAAAGCTGGGTATAACTTGAATCTAAGCCTTGATTCTTTCTTTAGCTTTCAAGAGTCCATACTTTACGATATCGCGCTTCGTTATCTCGGAAGGACGCTCACTTTTAACCAAGTGCACTTCGTTGTCACGTAGCCTGTGTTTGTTTGGCCGCGCTCTCCCCTGAGCAAGCAATCACATTCCCCATTAGATTCCCTTGTTTGTGTTTCTTAGCGAAACATCCAGCGTCGCGCTTGCTGAAATAACTAATTCGCTTCGCCGCAAACCTCACGAAGGCCCCAAGCAAGCGCCGAACGCCACGATCTCCGGTCTTCTATTTCCGCGTTTACAACCGCGCACATCTCGACAAGCCGAAAAGCAAACACCTTCCCGCACTTTCCGGGCACATCCCCCGCTTTTAGGTCAATCCCTTCTCATTTCACGTCCCAAGCTCAGCTGTTATGCGCTCAAACTCGCGGATTCCTCGCATTTCGATGTGCCGTAGAAAGCCCGCGCGTGCTCCAACAGCAACTCGATTCTTTCCCGATCGACCGCCTGTCGCTTGCAGCCGCAACCTCTCTGCCTATCTTCAGCGGGACAAAAATGAAAGGGTGGGCGAAAACAGGAAGAGCTGGCGAGCATTGCCAAATCGTAAGCGCGAATGAACTGAACCCCGATCTCTTGTTGTTGTATATATCTTGTTGCCAAACTGTCGTTGCAACGACACGGTCACTTTTCTTGCGCAAACGATTTTTTTCCCTCACGTAAACAAGGCTTCCGCTCTCAGACCATCACTTCTTTTTAATTTGCCATTCCTCTTGTCTCTTGCTATTTTTGCTCTTGTGTTGAGGCATGCACCTTTGATATACTTACGACTACTCGGGCATTATTTTCTTTCTCTTGCAAAAAAAAAGAAGAAGAACGTCACGATGATGATTCCATGACGCGGGCCGAGAAAGCCAGCACCGCTACCGAGAACAAACAGGATCCGTTGTTGCAGCCATTTCGGCTGGACGCCTCCCTACGGAATGCGAAGAGGCGCCCATTAGTACGTGTCTGGAATGCCGGCGTCTCAAAGCCGGGGATCAGACGCCCTGCCAAATCTTGTTATTATTCTTCTGTCTTTTTTGGCGACCGACTATAACTTTCGTATTACCTGCCTCATATGTTGTTTTTCACTTTCTTTGGTCTAGTCGTTAATACGACCAGAGTTCAGGATTTCGATAGCGAGGTCGACGTCGCCGACGATGTATCTTTTCTGTTAAGGCGCCATTTTGAAGAGATGCCGCATTTGAAAGTGCATCTTGCTGTCATTCGAAGAGCTGCTTTAACTATTATTACTCCTCACAGAACTCCCTCAAAGTAATCAGTGAATTTATACGACTGAATGCACGCGTTATCACGGTGCTTTTCTCAGTGACTTTTCAACTTCCCTACTTCCCAGGACATACGCGCCATTCACCGCCAGCGCACCTAGTTCGCCGCAGTTCTAGAGCAACATAACGCTGAATGCTATCGGCCGCATCTGTTTGGTTGCCGCCAGAGTTTATATTTTGATTGCAGAGACTGCGTAAACATTTCTCGCAATATCCACCAGAGTTTGGTAAATGTCTGATAACTGTAAAATTTCAACGATCAGTGTAATGAAGTATAGCGGCCAGACCTTTCCAGGCAGCGCAGGTGTCGAATATGTGCTATGAACGACAGGCATATACAGGAAAGAAGCACACATGCCGGCCAAGAGTGCAAAGCTAACCCCACTTGATGCACGACCGCTACCACCATCACCCACCACCGTCATCGTAAAGACAGAGGCATATGCAAGAACATAGCGACAACCAAAGAGTGTGGCTGAGCATACTTTGTCTTGTCCACAGCAAATAAATCTCCGAATTTTCAAGTTCAGGGACCCTCTCATAACATTTAAAAGCGAATATAAACGTGCATACCTGAGCGCTTTATTTCATACGTTATAAGGACTGTAGTCAACAAAAGTGTTTGAAGATCGCAAGAAAACGTGGAAAGCAATTCTACGACTATTTTTAGAATTTCCGCTCTCGGAATTTTCGTTCACAGCGGTTTATAGAGACTGCTCAAAGCATGGCCAATGAAAACAGCGGGCGAAGCAAATGCTCGGCTAACAACGCCAGCACTTGGATGGCTGGCTGCCTTTGGCAGCCGGGGTCAACGGAAGACATGTTTTGGAACCCAGGACCCGTCTGGAACGTTTCGCCTGGCGCGTTCTATTGTTTCTCCTCGGAAGAACGGCGAAATGGCCGGCCGTTTCCGTGCGGCTCTAGCCGTTGAAAGGAAACGCTCCCTCGCGCGCCACCGCACACCGTAGCTTTTCTGGCCACTCACGCCGCCTGCCTCGTCCACGGTAAAGAAACTGAACGCACTGCATTCGCGAAGCGACTTCCAGCCACCACCTCCTCCCCCTCCTTCTCCCTCAACTCTCTCGAGCCAGCTGCCAACGCGTGCTTGCCTATAGGCGAACCAATCTCGTCATCCATTGGCAACGCAGCAGCAGTCGCTGCCGCCGACCCGCTCCTAAGCCGATCGATGGGCATTTCCAATCTGGCGTGTCCAGAGAAGTTTGCGCCGCGCTGACCCCCTTTACCTTCGTGCCTCAGCGTGCGCTCCTACGGTGGCAAGGGAGACGCGTGCGGTACGCTCGCGCGCGTTCGGTCACGCGGCGTTGCCGAATTCCAACTATACTCGCTGGCAACTTTCGGTGGCTACGAAGGGAAAGCTACGGGCGCGTGGCCGCTGCACATGTGTTACCGCGCCAAGTAGTCCGGCGGCGTTTGACAGCGCTTTTGGTTGCTATGAACAGACGCTGAATCGACGCAGCTTCCACGTGCGACGGTTTCGCGTTTCCCCAGACGCGGAAGGGAAAAAACCGAAAAATAAGTAAACTTTTACACTTAGTGATGAGTTCGGTCTTATTTAACGGTTGCTAGTCAGGTGTTTATGCTTTGTCTTCCCCAGCCTAAACGAACGGGAATTAAAACGCGGGACTCTTTTCAGAAGCGCCCTCAGTTATGCGCAGTTTGCCTCCGTAGCTTTCCCTTCGTTGCCACAAAAAGTTGTCCGCTATAGTATACGTGCGAGTATACGAGAGGATGTTTCGCGTTTGTCGACTGACTTTCGTATATTCTGGGTTGGTCCGAACGCCCGAGTAGGGTCCGGTTTGAACGCATTTTGCGTTCATTCGTTCGATTGTTTGTTTTGCTTTTTGTACCTAGAACGGGTGCCAATTCGCACTCGCACGGGAAAGAAACCTAATGATTGTTGAGAGTAGTATTACTTTCAGCACTGCGGAACTCATTTTTTCTCGAAACGTATTCACTCGCAGACGTAATTACATCAAAGGACTGGGCACTCTAACATGTTTGCGTGAACGTCGGGAGTGAGAAGTTAAAAGAATAATAATAATAATAATAATTGGGGTTTTACGGGCCAAAACCACTTTCTGATTATGAGGCACGCCATAGTGGAGGACTCCGGAAATTTTGACCACCTGGGGTTCTTTAACGTGCACCTAAATCTAGGCACACGGGTGTTTTCGCATTTCGCCCCCATCGAAATGCGGCCGCCGTGGCCGGGATTCGATCCCGCGACCTCGTGCTCAGCAGCCCAACAACATAGCCACTGAGCAACCACGGCGGGTAGGAGTTAAAGGAACACTAAAGGCAAATACTAAGTTGACGTGGACTGTTTAAATACCATTCCAGAAACCTCGCAACACTTGTTTCGCGCAAAAAGAAAAAGACTTAGTTTACGAGAAAATTGGATCTGAAGGGTTCGAATGCCTTCTTAGAAATTCAAATCTCCAGCCACCAAACCGAGGGGAGTGGTGACGTTGCATACGCCATCAACACCCTTTCCGGTGGTCGGTGAGTAACACCCCGCCCGACATACGGTGTTACAGAGGGAAGACAAAGTGGTGGATTCGCCGCTGCAGCTGCTTTTTGCTCAAGTGGCACAGGTCGTTCGTGTATTCTAGTTCACTATAGTTTGGGCATCCCGCGACGCCACAGGGAAGTTGAATTCTTTGCTGCTTGCAGTTCGTGCGAGTTTCTCGAGCCAACAAAACCAGCGCAGCATTACGCGAAAACGGAACTAGTGAAACGCAAAAGCGTGGGAGGCGCGTAGTCGAGCGAAAATTAAACCTTTCGACTGCCCGAGTCGTTGCCAAGGGTAATTTCAATGAGTTATTTTTCTAAAAATTGATATAGAGCTGGACAAGTATCGTTTTATTTCGTCTTATAATACAATACATGGATGTTTTTTGCAACCAAGGGTTGAGTACTAGTGACAGAACTTAACTGAGAAGTGCTTTCATCATCGGGCAAGTGCTTGAATGTCCTGGGGGAGTCTCTATCCATGTTCTGCAGTTACTTCAATTTCTTGATTGCTACGGCTCTGTTCGCGATAATACTGACGCCTTAGAGATTCTCGAACACTAACTTATCACTTTAGCTCGACATATTTGCGTTTAGTGTCCATTTAAGGGCTAACCAACGTGACGACTGTGAACCATGGGTCGTTTCATAAGGCGTTGTGGCAGTAGTCTGCGTTAAGCTGGTCTCCATGTTTATATATAATTTCATTCCCACGTTGTGCCGCGTGACAAGCCTAGGCAAGGAAAAGAAAAGATAAGAAAACGTGACTAAGCGACGTCTATTTTATCACTCTTTCTTCATAGAGACGGTGGCCTGGCTCGTCCCTGTCCCATATTATCATTTGCGCAGTTTAAAGCCAATCTTTGAGACGTGCTGCTGTTCACTAAGCTCAGGATTTGGCCCATTGTCCGTAGTTGCCAGAAGTCTGCGTGGTGTTTTATCAATTGTGCGCTGGAGAATTTCCTTGTGACTAGAGGCGCCGCTGTGTCAGAAGCATTTGTCAAATCACGTCCCCTGTGTTTGTCAGAACTGGCTGTGCTAGTGTTGAACTACACCCGGTATTCAGTGACAACAGCCATGAGGAACTGTCTCGAGAAGCGTAGTATGCTGTTAACAATTTCAACAATAATAAATCAGTTGTTTATTTCAGCGTCCAGGAACAGCTAAGAAGCCTTTGTACTGGCACACTTACAGAGTAATCGACAAGACACAATGTGTAAAGAAAAGTATGCCTGCTAGACAAAATAATGCGAGGTAGAGAAACAAACAGAGAAAAAGAAAATGAGTAGGTGGACCTAAAAGTGAGTTATTCATATAAAACGATTATGTGCGCTTGTATATACAGAACACAAGGAATGAACTCTGGAATATGTCAATACAGACCGAATATTTATTACTTTTTTTTAAAGTAGAGCTGTCATAGGACAGCGATTACGCAACAAGGCTGCGTAGAAAAAGAGCAATGCTACCTCATATATTCTCGCTGTACGTAAGTTTGTACATCCTCAGGCAATTTGAAAGGAAACGCCGGATTTATGTTGAAAGCTCGTTAACTTTTTGAGTGTGCGTGTACTTGTACTGTGAAAAAGTTCCATGAGCAGGATCCTTCAAGAGAACAACAACAACATAACAAATGACAGTGAGTGAGCTTCTTACTTGCTCGTTTAGAATCATCGTGGCTCGAACACAGATGAAGTGTTCCCTTTCACAATGGACGAGAGTGTACATAACGAAGCACATTTGTGCAATGTATAGTGCCATGAAAAACTTCAGAAAGCAAGAAAAGGTGTCTTTTTTAGCAAGTGCTGACTTTAGAACTGAGAGTTGAGGTACATCAAAAAGTATATACAACGCTGTTTGAAAAGAGATAAAAAAGTTTACTCTGGATGCGTACAGTTGGGTCGGTAATAGATTGTCACGTTCTGTCCCAACCTACCAAGGCACAGAAATAGAATTTCAGAATTGCAGCTGGGAAGTAATTCGAGTAAATGTTAAGGCCATTAAAGCCTCGAAAGAAAGCCTGAAACAATTTGCATTGGAGTTTACTGCAGCGGAAGCCAAATGATTATATTATCTGCCTCTTGCATACGTCCAAACTCACCTGTCCTAAATTTTCAGCGTTGCATATCCTCCATAACGAACATAGTAAATTCCTTTCAACATTATAAATTTCTAATTACGGGCGCTCTCAATGACCATGTTGTACTTTAAAAATGCAACAACATTTCCCACTACAATCATTCCTCAACGTTAAAAGGAGCCTGTCTTTTACACCTCATTTCTTTTATTGATTTACCACAGCATGATGTGAGCACAAGGACAACTCTGGCAACATTGCATCTCTCTTTTTCAAACATTTGTTCCTTAACTGTATCCCTGTCAGATATTGACAAGTATCACCCTCTCCTTCAAATATCTCTGTTATTTGCACCAGAATAACCAATTGAACTGTTATTCTAGCTCTGTGTGCAACTCTGAATCGCGTGACTACATCCGGTTATATCAATATCTAATTGACACTGACTGGATTGCACTTACAGACTTGCCAATGTTGATCATCAAGTAGACTCAGAGACCATACAAAAAGGAATACACAAGTGTATCCCCGTTAAACTCATTAAGGACGAGAAAAAAGGGGTTTAACCTAGGGGCCCGATTTTTTTTAATCGTATCATGAGAAGCCAACAAAGGCACCAAAGAAAACGTAGGGCAACTTACTTGTACTTACTAATTGAAATAAAGAAATGATAGAGTAGTGGCAATGAAAGTGGATGAAAAATCAACTTGCCGCATGTGGGGAACGATCCACGTCTTCGCATTACGCGTGCGATGCACTAACCAATTGAGCTACCGCGTCGCCGTTTCCCCATCCACTTTCTTTGGTAGTTATGTGTTACTACTATAACTAACCTTGGGAGTATTAGCCAGCACCACAACTCACAAACCTTGGTGGCGGACGTGAAACAGTCTTTCTGCCGCAGGCGTCACGAGTACGGGGTCTTTCTGGGTGGAGGCAACTGGTCAATAAACCCCCACATGCTACCTAAAGGCATCAAGCAACGCACGCGCAATGCGAAGACGTGGGATCATTCCCCACCTTCGGGAAGTTGTTTTTTTCATCGACTTTCATTGCCACTACTCTATCATTTCTTTAGTTCAATTAGTAAGTACAAGTAATTCCTCCAATGTTTTCCTTGGTGCCTTTGTTAAACTCCCTAAGAAACGCAACTATCCGTCTTGGTTCTCTGGCGAACTTCGTTTAGATTTTAAAGGCGCATACCTACAGGAGCATACGCAAAGCAGGTTTGGAGACTTATAGTAATCAGTTCAAGCCCTACAGGTCTCCCTACAAGAAGATTTATGAGCGCAACCACTTTAGCTATATTTCAGTGATTGAAGAAAACACTACCCGCAACAACAATAGCTTCTGTAGTTATGCGTGTTCTCGATAAGGACAAAAAGTAAAGGAAGATATGTTTATTTAGGATGAGGATGGCCGTGTTATCCCTGAAAATGCCCA